>NW_026947516.1:9177124-9572124 GCF_034190915.1 Cavia porcellus
ATAATTGATCAATCTTTTACATACTTAAAGCTTTTGCTATCCTGCTTAGGAAATCTTTGCTACCCTAAGGTTATGAAGATATTCTTCTGTGCTGTCTTCTAGAAAATTTATTAGTTTATTTTGCATATAAATCTTTGTTGGGATTCAAATTAAATGTGTATGGTTTGAGGTTACGTATAATTTGGTTTTTTTTTAGCACATTTCTGCCTTTGCTTGTTTTGTTATCCTCTACTAATTCAACACAAAATTGTAAGCTCAGCTACATTATTCTTAAGACAAGACAAGATCAGCGTGAATGAGCAGACATGTTTAGACATGTCTATACTTTCACTGAATCCAGTTCAGCAGATAAATCCATGAACAGATACAGTGTAGACAATTCAGTCTTAAAACTACCTATTTCTTTACTTCCTTGCCTGCGTACCTCTAACCCATTCAGCACTCAGAGCAGGCAGCATTAGGTAGTCCAAGACTATGAAGATGGATCTGTCTGCTGTAGCAGCTTCAATTCTAAGCTTGTGAATAGTTTCTGCTGTGCAGGGTTTTAGTATCCCCTGTGGTATGTAAGGGGCTATATAAATGCAAATTTCATTTCATTTAGAAAGGAAATGAGCCACACTATATGGACAAGCATATAACTTTTTAATTAAAGGGGAGTGGATTCTTTTTATCAGCAAGGCCAAAACAATACTCTGTATCCAAATATAACTTTTTAAGTGTTAGCAGTTAAAAAGAATATGAAAGTCTGAAAGGGAACAGAAACAAGAGGAATTCCATATTACATTTCATTTCTTATTGCAGAGTAGCTACAAGACAGAACACAAAGTGCTGGTTTTCTTTAGTGATTTCTGATTTTGAATGATTGTTAGGCTCAAGAGATATGGTTTTAGACTTAAATGAAATAATGCATTTCTACTCATGAGAGATAATTTGATGTGCTGTCATTGGATGAAGACTTTCTATTGCATAGCAAATGTAAACAACAGGTGTAGTGAAGAGAAGTGAGAGATCAACAAAATTATGTGCCTTTGGTAGCATACAGAACATGTGTTAATCATTTGTCCATTACTATAACAAATAAGTGAAACAAGTCAAGTTATAAAGAAAAAGTTTTGGCTCACAATTCTGGAGGTTTTAGTGTGTGACTTGCATTGGGTCTTGCTGGCATATCCCAGCAGGAATGGGTTGTGGAACAAAGCCATTTACTTCATAACTGGGGATAGAAAAGAAAGAGGAAGAGGAGAAACTAGGGTCCACTATATCCTTTAAGGGCATATCCCCCAGTGATAGGAAGGCCTCCTGCTCTAGTCCTCACTATTTAAAATTCCTACTACCTACAAATAGCACCAAGCTGTGATCAACTCCTTGGCACATGGGATTTTAATGGATATTTAAGATCCAAACTGTAGAAAGGCACATGTATAAATGTTATAAATTTCTTCTTGGTAGCAAAAAAATGATAAAAATTACTATTCTATCAAAAATAATAACTGAAAGCATTCTTTAACAAATATATGTTAGTTTCCATGTTTATACAAAAATGGGATTCTGGCAGGATAGTTGACAGAACTGATCTAAAGCTAAAAACACAGAGATAGGGACTATACTAAAATAAAAAACACTCAACTGAGTTCAAAAGAAAAAATAGAATTGGTCTCTGGTTGCTGAAAACAAAGAACAAATATAAAATTCATAGTGGAATTTTACGAGTGGAAGATCAGATAAGTTTGGGGGAAATGCACCCGATATAGGCACCAAAGGCATAAAGTCTGAAATGAGTTCAAAATTACCTTATTTTTTGCCACTCTTTACATAAACAAATAGAATTTCTTTTTGTACCTTGTTATAGTTTGTGTCTATATGCCCCCCCAAAGCCTTGTGCAGTTTTAAGTGTGATGTTTTTGGAGTTGGCTGAATCTAGAGTGTGTGATTGATTCATTGTGCACTATTAGGATTAAGAGTCTTGGGATTAAGAGTGGGTGATTTAAAGAGTAATCCACTGATTGGTTTGGCACTATCCTAATTCAGGTATCCTGGACACAACATAAGAGGCAGAAAAAGGCTTGTCTCCCCTCCCTTATTTCTTTTCCTATTTTTTTCCTACCATGAACATTTTCTTCTCTGAGATGACCCTCTACCAAGCCGCCCTGCCTTGGAGTCAGCTAATTATGGATTGAGACCTCTACTAACCATAAACTAAATGGGGACATTTTCCCCTTTAACTTTGAGTACTGCGTATTTTGTTTCAGCAATGAGAAAAGTAACTACGTCATACCTAAACTGGCCTGTTGTTTACTCTGACCAACAAAATGAGACAGAAATGATGCTGTATAATATTCAGAGTTATGACTTAGATCTTCAACTACCTTTTTCCCTCATAGAATCCAACTGTAAGGTTGTAAAGCTCAAACAAGCTGCCCTGAGTGCTCACATGGAGGAATAGCAATGTATGCAATTCAAAAGCCCCAGCTTAGCTCTCATTCAATAGCTAGTACCAACTGCCTGCTATCAGAACCAGCCATCTTGAATGTTTTATCTCTCGCAAATCCTCAGAAGTACTACAACCCAGTTGATACATGGAGTAGAACTGCCTTCTGAACTTTATCAACCTACCAACTTGTGAAATAGTAAAGGGTAGCTTTTGTTTTAAGACAATATGTCTTTATTATGTCTTTATTAGCATAAAAATACCTTCACTTGTAACCTTAATTGGCCCTGACATACAAATTCATTAACTGTATAAGGTTCTTAAGTAACTGAAAACATAAGGATACAGGGCAACTGAGGGAAGTAACACTGTGAAGACATATAATTTAAAGACAAGGAAGTTCAGATCTAGAAAAGTTATCTAAGAAATTATTTAAGAAATGTGATAATAGAACAAGAAAAGTCTGTATTCTGATGTGAATATTAAAGTATCCTGCCTGCATGTAAATAGGAACTTCTTCCTCCGATGAACAGATAACTTAGGTCTGGCTAAATAAGGGGAATGCTATCTGAGGAGACAGTTGCCTTACTGCCCAGGGTCTTTTTTATGCTACTGTAACACAATATCATAGACTGGGTGCATTTGTAAAGGCACCAGTGGTCACCTTCTCTCAATTCAGAATGCAGGGAAGTCCAGAATTAAAGCACTGTCATCTGGTCTGATGAGAACTTTCCTGCTTTGTTCTCTCATGGTAGAAAGACAAGTTTATAACAGGAAAATGATACATGGAGCCTCTTTTATATAAAGATCATAATCCTGTTAATGAGGAAGAAGTTCTCATGGCCTTGTAATCTCTTAAATGTTCCAGCACTTAGCAGCATAAAATTAGTAACACCAGAATTTGGGAGTTCTTCAAATCATAACAAATATGGAGCTGGTTGCTCATGCAACAGCTTTCATTAAGTCAGAGATGCTCATGGTCACTACTGAACTCATAGTGATCTCAGCAGAGGCTAGCTCTTGTCCTCCTGAGAGTTGTGCAGGTTCCCTCTCAAATGCACAAGACTTTATGTTGCCAGTTCAGTCTCCAATCCTGAGTGCCACACCTGCATGTATCTAGCATCATCCATCTTCAAAGTCATAAGATAAATATGAGGTGAAGTTGAGACTGAAATCAGGTCTCATGACTTCAAGCTATTTGCTCTTTCCCTTACACTAAACAGTTGATCAAGCATTGAGAAAAGACAGATGTGCACTGACTTGAGTACACAAGATCAGAAGGAGGTGGCTCCTAGGCTAGAGCCAGTGCACCAGAATAAAGAAGAGAAGACAGTGCCTGGAGTGAAAGAATTACACCAGTGTTTACTTACTACTTTTCTATGTGACAGGTACTGATAAGAGCTTTATATGAATTTTTTTTTTCCTACCTAATCCTTTCAAAAACTTTTTGGAGGGCTCATACTGTCATTAATGTATATTTTCGTTTTACAGATAAGAATTTTGACACTCATTCAAAAGTCTAGTTAACTGTGCTACTATAAACATGGGCATGCTTATATTGCAGTGGTATGAGGTTTTCAAGTCTTTTGGAAGATACCAAGAAGAGAAATATCTGGGTTGAATGAAACATCTAGTTTTAGTCTTTTGAGGAATCTCCACACTGATTTCCACAGTGCTTCCACCAGTGTATAATTCCACCAACAGTGGGGTTCCTTTTTCTCTGCCAGCATTTGTTATTGATTGATTTCTTGATGAGAGCCGTTCCCTCTGGGGTAAGATGGAATCTCAGCATTGTTTTAATTTGAATATTTTTTTTATTTTAAAGAGAAAAAACAATAAAAACAATGGTAGAGAAATTCAACACACAATAATGGAGATTAACAATAGTTAAAAAATGAGTGTTATCTTCAAAGTAGTTATTCAGATTACAAACATAGTCACAAAATATTGATCAAATAAAATAAGCACAAACTATTATTTTCAATGAACTAATAGAAGTTAGTAGTATAATTATCTTAGCTATCTTGTCTGTGTATGTTTGTGTATTCTTTTCCTTTCATTCTTTTCTCCTTTCCCCTATCCTAATTGTTCTTTCTTTTTGAGCAGTTTCTTCCCCTTTCAAAATAGTTACTGTACATTTTAAATATTATTTACTATTTCAGTTTCATACACTATGGAGACAAAGTGGTGTTTACACATGGGAGTCTGATTTATTTCACTTATAAGTATGGTCTCAAGTTGCATCCTTTTACCTACAAAAGCCTCAAGATTGTCCTTCTTTATAGCAGAGTAGTACTACATTGTATAAAAATGCTATATGGCCCAGCAACCTTCTTTCAATCCGGAGAGCTGAGACCACACACGGTGAGTTCCAGTACACTGGCACAGGCCTGGGGAGTGTTTAAGACCATTGACCCAGTGGTTAGTTGCCCACCCAGCTTCCAGGCACACTGGACTAGGCTTGGCAGGTTCTACAGGACTAACTGGACAACGTCAAGTGACACACTTTCAACCCTGTGAGCTGAGGGCATGCGAGGTGTGTTCCAGTGTGTTGATGCCAGCCCAGGGTGAATTTTGGACCATCACCCACATTGCGCAGGAGCCCACCCAGCTTCCTGGAACACCAGAGATGGCACTGGAGGTCCTGTGGAGTTGACTGGGCCACTCTCAGCAACCTCCATTTACTCCCAAGAGCCCGGGGCATAGGAGGCAATTTTCAACACGCCCAGGAGAAGTTTGGAACATTGCTTGAAACAGGGAAATATAGGAAAATGACAAAATGAAAAACCAAAATGCAAACCCAAACTCCTAGCCCATCCCAAGAAAGCTTAGCAGTCATGTACATAAAAGAAAAAACAAACCATACACCTAAAATGCCTGAAATGATAGCAACTAAAATAAGCCACTCCAGGAAGCTATGAAGGAACTCAACCTAGAAATAATTTCTAGTATTTTATTGAAGAATTTTACATCTATATTCACTGGGAATATTGTCCTGTAGTTCTCTTTTATTGGGTTGGATCTTTCTCTGGCATCAAGGTAGTATTTTTCTCCAGAATTGAGTAAGGGATTATTGCTTCACTTTCAATTTCATGAAAAAGTTGTAAGGAGTAATCTTCTCTAAATTTCTTCTATAATCCATCCATTAATCCATCAGGACCTGAGCTTTCATTTGTTGGTAATTATCTAATGATGTCTTCAACTTCACTATTATTGGGTTATTCAGAATTTTTATATCCTCTTGATTCACTTTTTTGGTAATTCATATGTTTCTAGGAATCAGTGTGTTTCTTGTGTGTTTTTCATCTTTTGCAAGTACAGATAATTAAAGTAGGTATTGATGATCTGAATTTCCACAAGATTGTAGTATTTTTACTCTTTTAATTCCTCATTGCATCAATTTGAATTTTTTCTTTTTCTTTTGATAAAGTTGGCTAAGGATTTATCAATTTTATATCTCCTTTCAAGGAACCAACTCTTTGATTCATTAATTCTTTGTATTGTTTTCTCAGTCTCAAATATATTAATTTCTGCTCTGATCATTGTAATTTCCTCCCTTGTATGGACTTGTATTTGACTTTATCTTCTTTTTTTATAAGCTTGAAGTGCAGCATTAGGTTGTTTATTTGTGCCCATTCTGTTTTCTTGACATAAATATTGACTACTATAAATTTTCCTCTTAAGACTGCTTCCATTGCATCCCACAGATTCTAGTATGTTGCATCTACATTTTTTTACTGCCTACACATCTTCATTTTATTATATTTTTATTATTTTGAAGATAGTGAAATACAAAAAAAAAATAAAACAAGACACAACATAGCCAATTGAGACAGTGCAGTAAAATTAGTATAGAACATCACAACAGATTACTGAGATAACAGTAATAGGTATGATAGTATAGCTCATTATGTTCACAGTAGTCATTCTTTCAATCAGGTATGGCAAAATCAAACCAAATACAGAACATTATAGAACTTATCAAAACAGAATATTGAATAGAGCAGTACAATTAATCAGAACAAAGCAATACAGTGATAACAATATTTGTCTTCAAAGATGGTAGCACTAAATCCCCCCATTTGCTATCTTGCATATGGTCAACTTCCCAAGAGATGCTCAGATCTATGGCTCCCAATTTCTAATGCGGAGGGTGGGGTGGGATGTTTGATTCTCAGACCGTACACAGTTAGGCTTGTAGCTGCTTACTAGGGAGGTGGGCTGGTTGCTTGGTTTCCTAGCACCCTAAGTTCCAACATCTGTATCTACAGTTTTGTATGAGTATAGATATTTTTTTAATTTCTTCTTAATTTCATTTGTTACCCTTTGATTGTTCAGGAAGGTGTTAGTTAATTTCCTTGTGTTTATGGAATTTTTATGGGTTTTTTGCCATTAATTCCAAATTTCATTGCTATTGTCAGATAATATGCATGGGATAATTTCAGTTTCTTCACATTTATTTAAGCATGCTCTATGGGATAGTATATGGTCTATTTTAGAGAACATCCCATGTGCAGCTGACAAGAATGCTTTTCTGATGTCACTGGGCAGAACCCTCTGTAAACATCTTCTAAGTCTATTTGTTCACAGATTTCTTTCATTTCTGTTATTACTTTGTAGATTTTTTTTGTCTAGTTGGTCTATCTCCTTGTGACAATGGAGTATTAAGTTGTGCTATTTTAATCATGTTATTGCTTATTGGATTTTTCATGTTTATTAGTACCTGTCTTATATCATTGAGTGTGCCTATATTTGGTGCATAAATATTTATGATATTTAATTCTTCTTCTTGAATTTTTCCCCTAACACATATATAGTGTCCTTCTTTATATATTCTAATCATACTTGGTTTGAAGTTCACATTGTCTATAAACAGAATATTTACTCCTTTTATCTGGGTGCCTGTTGCATGGAGTATTGTTTTTCATTCTTTGACTTTTAGTGTATGATTTTTTTCAGTTAAATGTGTTACTTGCACACAGCATATTGTTATGTCTTGTTTCTTGGTCCATTCAGCCAATTTGTTTCTTTTGATTGAGGAATTGTGAGGCCATTAACATTGATGGCTGTAACTTACATATATTAGGTTTTCTTTGTCATGTTATTTTCCTGCTTTTTCCCTCTGCTTAATTCCTTTCCCTTACTGAGTGGTTTCTTTCTGTTATTTTTATTAGAGTTATGGTCACTTTTTTAATTTTAAAGGAAATAAAACTGAACAATAAACTAAACAAGACAGTAAGCAATCTATAGTAGTTACTCTATTGCATATTGTTGTCCTCTAAATAGTTGCTCAGACTACTGGCTTTAGGCTTGCAATTAAATCAAACAATTAAGTTTGAGGTTGCTTCTATACTTCAGTTGCCATCATCTCAGTCTACATTCTTTCATGGGGGAGTGGTTGTTCTTTTTTCTCAGCTAGCATGGCGTCTGCTGACTCATAGTGAGAGGTTACCTTTCATTCTAGTTTTCCTACTAGCTGGCAGGTCCTTTATTGGCTCATGGGCGTGGTACATGTCTTCCATCCTAGTTCCTCCCCCAGCTGGTAGAGGCTCATGAGTTGTGGTCATCTCTGTTTGGAATATACTTGTTTATTCTTTTTAAGGTTGGTTTGGTGGTCATGAATGTCTTTAGCTATTCTTTGTCATGGAAGTATCTTATGTCTCCATTAATTTTGAAATATAATTTTCAGGATACATCAATCTGTGTTGGGAGTTGTTTTACTCCATGGCTTGAAATACTTCACTTCAAGGCCTTTTTGACTTGAGTGTTTGTGTTGAGAAGTATGCCATGATTCTGATGGGCTTTCCTTTATGGGTTATGTGCTTCTTTTATCTAACAGTTTTAAATATTCTGTTCCTGTGCTGAATTTCTGGAATCTTGATTATTGTATATCTGGGTATAGATTTATTTTAGCTGTGACTATTTGGAGTTCTATATGCCTCACATTTTTGTGTCACATTCCTTTTCCATGCTTGAGAAGTTTTCTATTACTTCTGCAAATATCATTTATGTTGACTCCTGCTTGTTCATTGACACCAGTCACTATTATATTATGTTTCTTTGCATCATCTTACAGATTTTGAATTATTATTTCCTGATCTTTTGTTCTTTCCAAGAAGTCTTTCCTTTCATGATCACTAGCAGACATCCTGTCTTCAAGATTTGAAAGTCTTCAGTTTTGTTCAGCAGTTTTGTCTGCTTTCAGTGGAATTTTTTATTTCCTGGACATCTGTTTGAATCTGTTCCATACATTTTGTTTCTTTCCTATATTAATCATTCATAGTTTCCATTGTCTTGCTAATACTATCTTTTTTATCTATCTCTATTCTAGATTTGCTGAGGAATTCATTTATGTGTTGACATTTCATTTTATGATTTTATATCTGAGAGATGATTTTGATCTGATTTTCTCTGTAGCCTCATGGATTTGTTTCTTCACTTCAATTGCTCTCATTTCAGAAATGTCAGGTGTGTGTCTTACATTTTCCTCTATCTTGCTGTATGCTGGACTTGTTCTGTGTGGGCTGGAGATCTGGTGTGACATTTTGCTTCTGCATTATCAGTTTCTATTTCAGAAGTTTTAATTTAATTAAATTAATTTATTTATTTTTGCATTGGTCCCTTTAAGTTTTTGTAGGTGGTTGCTATGTCACTAGTATCAAGTCCTTTCTAGGAAAAGTCTATTCCTCAGGAATGTCTTGGCTTGTGTCATTTCTAAGATCATACCTTTCCAGTGAATTAAGAGTGAGATGCTAGCATCCATTTGGCTGAGTCCCTAGTTGTTTGGAGCTTTGCTGTGGTAAGGTTATTACCTGAGGGCTTCCCAGTATTGCTACAAGAGAGAGAAAAACTGATACATATATGACATCCTAGCTAAAGTATAATTAACAATTACAATAGAATCAAGCACAAATTAGAATCTAGCAAACTGTGGTAGCTATTAATTTTATACCTTAAATCATAAGAGCAAAATCTATAATTATATCACAGAGCTGATTATAATTTGGGAGCTTGTATTCAAAGTGTTTCTCTTTGGTAGAGTGGATTTATCTTGTGGTGAGGAGGTTTAAGAAGAATATTTCATAAAACAAAGATAACCAAAAAGAAAGTAGAAGCAATGCTGGAGGAGAAAGGATGATCATGCAAAACTGAGGAGAAAGGATGATCATTCAAACTTTGGGAAACTAGATGATAGGACAGAAATAAAGTAGTAAGCAAGGGTTTATCTGAATTTGTTCTCTGGGTTTGGGGGATGGGATTAATTTTCTGTGTTGGAGTTCTCACCAGACTTTTAGGAAAAAAGAGATAAAAGAAATAGAAAAGGGAAGAAAGAAAAACAACAGCAACTATAACCACAAAAAGAGAGAACAGGGGCAGCCTCATCCATCTGGTTCCATTCTGTGTGTCTTTGCCCCCAAGCACTTACTACCTGTTGGATCATACTGTTATTGTTGTTTGGACTTTTCACATCACTTGTTTCACCTGTCCATTCTGAGTGCCATAGTTGGGACACTACTGTGTTTCTGGAATTCCCTCTGGTCTCTGGATCTTCTCGAGTGGTTCATCTGAGTAGTATCTTTGAGGATGGTGATGCAAGGAGGCCCTTCCTGTTCACTTGTGTCCTGGTGAAGGTGGAACAGGAAATTGGAGGAGTCAGTCTCCAATTCACTGGGTTGTGACAGTGGCGATGGCACTGGAAGGAGCCTACACATTTCACCAGGGTTCGGTGGTCGAGATAAATCTGCATCTATTTTAAATATTAAAAACAGAAAGAATAAAAATGATACAGAATTTTATAACAAAATAGATTAACACTAATTAATGTGTTACATATTGTTATCATCAAAGTCTTGAATAATCAGTGATGTTGAGCATCTTTTATATAATTTGTCGTTTCTTGTTCATCTGTGAAGTGCATATTTATTTCAGAAGGCTATTTTTGGGTTGTGCCTTTAAATTTAGGGGATCTGAGTTTTTTGAGTGTGTTATGTATTCTAGATGTTAGTTCTTTGACTGAGGAACAGCTGGCAAAATTTTTCCCATTCTGCAGGTTGTCTCTTCATGCTTTTGGTGATTTCTTTTGCTGTGCAAAAGCTTTATAATAAGATGAGATACCAGTTGTTGAATTTTTGTAACTTTTATGTTTGATTACAGTTTTGTTAAAAAAAGTCTATGCCTATACCTATGTCATCAAGAGTTGTACCTATGGTATCATCCAGCAGATTTAGTGTTTTTGTTTTAATATTTAGATCTTTGATAGATTTTGATTTTTGTTCAGTGCATGGTGAAAGTTATGCTTCCAGTTTTAGTCGTTGGCATGTGTAAAATCAATTTTACCAGTACCATTTATTAAAGGGGCTAGATTTTTCTAGTAATGGTTTCTTGTTGTCAGGGTTTTCAAGAAGAACAAGACAGTATTATAATATAGTATATAATATAATATTATTTATAATATTCACCCAATGCATCAAATACAAAGAAAATGCAGGAAATCTGTCCACACACTAAAGATCTAGAGAACCTAGCTGAGAGTCTGGATCCATAGCAATATCCTGCATCAATTCAGCTGAAGATCTAGAGCTCATTACAATGTCTTCCATGTGTTCCTCTGGAAGCCTATTACACACACAATGACTCATGTAAGCCCTGGAAAGGCCCAAAGGTCAGTTGTTGAAGCTAGAAAGTCTACATCAGTGGGGTAAAGGAGTTGTGCTAGTTGGTTGAGGATTCTGCATTGGAACCAAAAATCAATGCTCAAAATAAACACTAGAGAGCCTCCAAAAAGTACCACAGCCATCCTCACGAACAAGCAAGGTCCCAAGCTCCTCTGATGGTAACATCCCAGTTCATATCAGGGATGCCAAATGACAAACTCCAGGAGAATCAACCATTCCAAATAACAACATTTAGAGAACCCACAATCCAACGCTCTTCCTCTCCACTTATTTTTATGCTGGAAACACTCCTCATGTGGACCTACACTCAGCACCACACTGATTCTGTTCAGCTGGTGTGACCGCCAGTTTTTAATCCACATCAAGGTATTTGGACCTTTCATTGAAGATAAGGTGGATGAGTACGTTTTGAATTTTTTCTGCATCTTCTAATCTATTTTACTGATCCTTACGGTTTGTAATAGCTAAATCTCTAAACGCGTATTAACTGATGAATGGATAAAGAATATATGTATTTATGTCTCTCTCTCTCTTTCTAAACATATATATATATATATATATATATATATATATATATATATATCTTTGATGTGAGAAACTGAAAGTGTAAATAAGTATCAAAACATATAACAGATACTGTGAAATAAGAAGAAAATGTTCCAATGGGAGGGTACTTAGGAAGGGGAAAGGGGGAAATGAAAGAAGGGAAAAGAAAAAATGAGAAAGTACAGAAAAATTGGAAACAAAGCCTGTGTAAATAAGAAGGGGAAAAAGGGTTAAAGGGGAGGGGAATGGGAAAAGAAGAATCAACATATGCCATGTGCAGGTACAGCTTATTTATGATACATGTGATCATTACGTATATGTAAAATGTACCAATAAACTGAATTAATGAAAAAATTCTTGCATAAGATCCAAACTGATAAATATTATAGCTGGCATTCAAACTTGAGCATCTTTGTCTTACTCATATCTTTGTTTTAATCAATATACATGTTGATGTTAATCCTGGATTATCACTGGGATCTTCTCTCTCACTAAAATCTGAATAAACAAAACTATCTGGAAACCCTAGCCTATCTACCTTTCCAATGGGTCTCTGAATGCAGTTATTTTTTAAAGTCTTGTGCAGTGTTAATCAAAACATTATGTAAGCATCCAATTGGAATCTGTATCTTAGACAATAAATAGTGGTTGTAAAGTCTTCTAGCTTACAGTTTATACACCTGGGGAATGTTTGGGAGAGTAATCTCCAAAGAAAGAGGTTTTAGCTAAAATATTTATTAAGCAGGATTTTCATGGTCTAGTGGAAGCTTTTCTGCTTGGCAACTGGATGTTGCAATGGTGTGATCTGATGCAAATGACAAGCAAAACAAAACAAAAAACCCAACTCCCCAAAATAACAATTAAATTGATGCCCCTAAATATACATAGAGTGTCAAGTCAATTTGCTTGTCATGCAAACTCATTCTTCCCCAATGTATGCATTTACATTTTTGATAATTTGTCTTGTCTACTATCTGAACCTAGATTATTTATTATTTATCTTCCAGTAACTTCTATATCTAGCTACCACAATTACTCATTCTCTAGCTAATATGTATATTTATGGTATGCAAATGGTTGTTGGGAACCGTTGTAAAACTTTGGATAAGTGTGATTTCTCATTGGAGAACATAAATCCTATATTCCCTACCCTGAGAAGTACAGGATGAAGTTCACAGATGATGGGTGGGCACTGGGATTCTCAAAGGTCTTCCATCCATGTTCATCTTGCATCAGCTATTCTATCAATTAGCTTTTCTATGAGCTGCTACATCTGAAAATATTAAAGACTATATTATTCTTCCCTTAATATGTATTTGTTATACATGCCTTCTGAATATATCTAATGGAAGTCCAATATTCCACCAAACCTGGTAGCACACTAAAGTTTTAATATTTTTAAAATTAAATTCAAATTTTTATTAGTACATGATTGCACTATATATTGATTACATTTGTCATGGGGAGTTAGTATATTCATATAATATATCTGAATTTTTTTTATTTAAAATAAAAGCAAAACAAAAGGTAAATGGAGGCAATTTTAGACTGCCCTCATAAGTGACATAAAGACTCATGTTTGTTAATATCATACTGTCTCTTCAGTGTAAAAGACAAATGATAAAAAACTGAAAGAGAAATAAGATCCAAAATGTATAATAGATATTGTAATAATCAAAGGAAAATAAAGTGCTCAAAAAGAAAGAACAACTTGTAGGTATACTCATACAACTGTATGTATGTTTAAGTGTGCAAGATAGATAACCACAAATTAATTTTTAAAAGCCTTACTTCCCCTCTCCCTCCACTTTATAAGACTGAAGTTTTAATTACAAGGGGCCTCAGTGGTAATGTTAATTATAAAGAGTCAGCTCTGAAGGACACAGATTTCTAAGGAAATCATCAGGTTTCACACCCTCTACTACTGAAGTAAGAACTTCTCAGTGCTAGTGATATAGGAAATGGTATCAGGACCTTCAAATATGATGTAAGGGAACTATTATAACTCCAAACCTGCTAGATATCTTTCATGCTAAGCTCATTTTCTACAAAACTGAATAATGACTTCTAAGGAACAATGGCGGTTAAGAGCAGGACATACTTATTATAGTGGAGAGATACAGCTTCTGAGAGCAGGATGAGCTTCGAGTGCATTGCCTGGGATCCCACTTCTCAGGGAAAGTTTTATATAGCACAACCATGTGAGTACAAAGTGGGTTACAGCTATGATCAAGTAATAAGATATTGGTACATACCAATATGCTTAGGTAATATTGATCCAGTGGGGAAGCAAGTCACAGAGCATCTGTACATGGAAAGAAAAAAAAAACTACTTAGGAGGAGATAAATCTGAAAGTCTTAATCACTTACTGCAGTGACTGATGTTTATATAGACTTCTTTAGAGCAGGTGTTATCACTTAACCTCAAGCCTAGTCATTCCATCCTGAGGCCTGGCCTCCAACAAATGCTCCTCTGGTCACAGTTGTAATGGGTTTCCATCTTTGCTTTGCCTCCCTCGAGGGCCCATCCTGATTTGACCTCTTATACTATTGCTACCCAAATCAGGTGTCTATAATAGTAGTGCCAAGATTTGATCCAGATTCATTAATTCCAAATCATGCTAGTGCAGTTAACCAATTGATATGGGAAGACTTTGGTCAATACCCCATGGCAATTCCTCTTGCTGTTGTTTTAACAGTAACAGAAATAAAATAGCAAAGGTCTAGAAAATCTCTATACCTCTAGGCCAGAGCACATGAAAGTTAGTTCTGACCTGAATTTCAGTAACCTTTTCCCCAGGTGAGCTCTGTCAAAGATTCATTCATATGGACTGGATCTCATGTATATAAATTTTTAGAAAGGATTTTGGGACAGATGTGTGTGTGTGGAAAGTTTCTAAGATGACTTGGCACCCTGTAAATCATTCCTGTCGGTCGTATCCAGAGAACTCTATGACAGACATCTTGGTTGGGGTACACATCTTATAATATCTGAAAGTCTGATTTATCTTATTTTCCTTTTGTCCAACACTTCTTTTCTGTTCATGGTACATTCTTGTTCTGTTGGCAGACCTACCCTGAGCACACCTTCCTGATAGCTTCCATAATTGTAGCCATTTGTTTAACCACTGGATGTACATTTGATGTTCTCTGCTTGGTGTACACAAGCGCTTGGACTCTGAACATTTTCTTTCTCAAATTTCAAAGGTACTATATTATGTTGATGACCAGTGATTTACTCTAGGATTATGTCTGCGGTTACATGAAAGTCACTATACAATGGTAATGTGCTGGCCCTATAGGATGATCCAAAGTGTATGATTATGAATCTCATCCTTGGACACAATCTATTAGGGCAGATGATGATACCAATCTTCTACTTTATCAATGCTGAAGGAAAACATCCAGTGACCACATAAATTCACTCCTAATACAAATCTGTTTTCTCATTATCATGGGGTATATACAAGCATATGTTTGTGTAGTTGTGAAATTACCAAACACACTGATGAATTTTGATTACAGATCATAAGAATTATCATTATTAAGCAATTAGCTTGATAGATTACTTATCAATTAACTCATTTATGTAATATTTTAGATAATTTTAGAGATGATTAATTTATCCATTTAAATGGTCTCCTACAAGAAATATGCACATGGATAATAATTAAGGATCACTTTATAGCAAAGGGCCAGAAAAACTCACATGCTCATCAATCAAAAACCAGTTAAGTAAACTATGCATTGAAGTTCTACACAGCCTTATAAAGAAATACGGACAAGCCTCATACACTGTAGTGGAATAATTTTCAAGCTACATTATTAAGCACAAAGAGGAAAATATAGAAGATTATAGTATCCTTACATTTTTTTCAATTTAAAGAGAGAAAACAAAACAATACAAACCAGTAAAAGATTACAAATAATACAGAATTTCAAGAAAAATATAAACAGTAAGAAATCACTAGTTAATAGAATACATGTCATCTTAGAAACAGTTGTCCAAATTACAAAATTAAAGCATTACAAAGTGGCCATTCATACAGTGAGATTGCAGACTGTTCTGTTAAATGGTTCAACAAAAACTCGGTAATATGGTTTTCTATTCTACACACTTAAATATACATGCAGTTATATCCTTTAGATCACTTTCTTTTTCTCTCTTTTTTACAACAACAATTACACTTTTTGGGTTTTGTTACTCCCACAGTTCTAATAACTTTTTTTGAAGATAAAAAGATCGCAAATATGACAATGCAAAACAGAGTCATTTAGAACAGAAGGATGGGTATAGTACATGATGCAAAAACAGAATACCAGGTGATGAACAACGGTTACCATTATGCCTCTTGCTATCTTAAAAAGAGTTGCCTATATCATCAGGTATAGTACAAAACAAGACCAATAAAACCTACATTGGAGACCTTACAGGACTTCAAAGAAGATAATAGTCAAAACATAATGGACATCATAATAAAACTTATTGCCTTCAAAGTGGTTGCCTATACCCTCAAACTTTGAGAATATGAATATCTTTATACCTATTTACTTATATTTAAACATAGAAAAATAGACAAATTTTTAATAGCTATCAACAGACAGAGAAGATACAATAAAGTTAGAGATACAAGAAGAATTCTGACAATGTAAATTTTTATCCAGTTCATTCTGAAGTATGTTAATATTTCACATAATTAAAAGTTAATTGAAGCAAACCTCTATGTCAAACCATATATTGATAATGGGAATAATCACACAGAAAAAGTGTAGCCACAAACAATTTTAAAACATGATATATTGATGGTGTATCTCTAGTGAGATTAATTCTAAAGACAAAAAGATCCACCAAACAATTCTAATCCGTATTTAGTAAAGTTATTGTTAGAAGTAAAATTAGAATTAATGTTTTGCAATTAGTACATCTTAAGATGAAGCAAATGAGTAATTTTGATTTCTTCATTAAAAATAAAGATTTTCAGCATGAAAGAAGAGATTCAAGCATAAAGTCTAAAAAATAAAAACCTTATAATCTTCAACGTGTATATGAATATACATTATGAGCATATTAACTTTTGTTCATAAAAGATTGCCTGAATTTTCACTGAAATGCTCTAGAATTAATGATATTCCATACTCTGCAAGACGTTTAAGATCCCAGACTGTGTTGCAAAAGTAGGGTACCTTGATAAAAAGCAGATTGGAGAACAGACAGATTGTACGGCTGGAGCAGACATTGGGAGAGATCAACATGAAACTGTTTTCATAATGGAGGTAGAGGATGCTGTGGAAAACTTGGACTGTTGCAAAGAACATCAGACCAAGGTGAGGCTGTTTGAACATCAAAAAGAAACATGATGGTAGTTAATAAAATATGTGAGTTCACAATGAGAGTTTAAAAATTATTATATTAGGCAGTTGCCATCAACAAACTGCTAAACTTGATAGAGAGGTAGAATCAGAAAGCTTCTTTCTTTTCTGTATGAATGGCATGTGAGGGTAAATAATAGTTCATCAAGTGAAGTTCTTCTCCATTGAAATATTCCAGCTAATAAATACAGAAAGGAGTTAGAAAATCACGAATTTTACAGCCCTTACAGACACAATGAATGCAGCTGAAAACCATTAATAAATACCAAACTACTAAGGGATGATTAACTTCATAAGGGAAAAATTGGGCAGTCTATAAAACCAATTATTATTCTCACATCAGTATAAATAGAATAATGATACACCAGATGCATCATCTGAGATAAAACTGGAAGTAAATTGAATGAATCCTCAAGATCTATCAACCAAGTTACCGAAAGTGAACAGTTTACAGGAAGAAAGGAATGAATTAAATGATACCATTAGGAAGTAATCATCAAAATTCAAATCATGCTGTACTCATTTCTACAAAGAACTAAGTTTAGTCAACAAATTCATAGCAAGATAATTGATATTAAGAGAGAAAATTCACTACTAAGATTATAGAAATTTACGAGCCATAATCAGATATAATGAACAGACCATATAAATCCCTATTAAAAATTGGGTTAAAATGACAATTTTTGTTTATGCCAATTTATAGAGGCAATAAAATCATTAATTTTATTAGATGGGGTAATGGTTTGATGGTTAGGTTATAAACAATGTCATTCAAATAATGGCAGAGATGTAATTTGAAATAAAATGAAATGACATAATATCTATAATTTTAAGGCATTCAAATGAAAAATGTTGTGTTTATGTGTACATGTACTATGTGAATAAATGAAACAAAATGACAAAATGTTGTTTCTTTCTTGAGTATGGGTATGGGCACATGGGAGTTTATTATTCTCTGTTTTTGTTTCCACAGACACTTGTATGTTGATATAATTCAGTGCTTTAAAAAGTTGCCCCTAATTCAAGTGAATATTTTGTATCGATTTTGTAGTGTTATAGATAAGTGCATTTTATATTGGTAAAGGCATTGTGATTTCATAACACAGAAGTTCATGTGTACATTTACATGTGATTTAAGGAATTTATGGTTGATATTTCTGCTGATTTGAAGCTGCCATAGTTTTATTTAGTATGATATAAACTCTATGCTCACTTTTCCTTTGGAATTGGATTAACAGGTTTTCTTTTTATTTGGATTATCTTGAACTAACAGGCTTTCATTTTATTTTCCTCAAATGGAAGAGGCAATATGTAAATGAGAATCCTCTCTGAATGGTCAGCAGTGATTGATCTCTTTGATTTTAATAAATAAAATTTTATTGCTTGCCAATTGAATATTTATTAAAGATAAGATGGAAATTTGTAATATATCTTACAAAGATATGGGTCATAGAAGCTGCACTTTAAGACAGAGTTGTTAAAAAGCAATTACATCACAGAAAGAAATTTTTTTGTATATACACATACATTTGATTGTTAGTATATGTTTGCAATGCATAATAAATGCATTCATTTTGGCTAACTGATACATACACAAATCACATCTTGAGCATTTTTACTCACCTTTCCCCTACCGTCCCTTCTTCCTCCATTATATATATATATATATATTTACTTTTAAGTAAATATTTTGCTTTATTTCTGTACATCCAATTCAGCATGGGCTGTCTCTCTCCACTTTATCCTCTGCAAACCTTCCTTTTCCTGATTAACTTTTTGCTCATATCATGGATTTTGGTTGAAATCTCACTTCTTTTATGGGCCACCTAACAATAATGATGGTGTTCACTTGATGTTCACTAATAAGGGCAGATGTGTTATAATAGCTTCACACCAAAGCACTCATCTAGTTCTAACTACAAGCTTATTAGGTGTTCTCTTGCACCTACTTGAAAACTGAGGGCCAGAAATCTTCAGGTGTCTCCCTAAAGTGTTAAGCTGTAGATGTGAAGTCAGCTTACATCAAGGGGTACTAGAATGGTGACCAATGCTTTCGTATGCCTAGAACTGATGACTTCCACAAGAAACTTAACTCCTCGTTCTAAAATGAGGACAATCATGGGTAAACTTAGACACTGACCTTCTTAAAGTAGATTTTTTTTCCTGTAGTGAAGCCAGCATATTTGTCCCAACTACTTGGTGTGTCATCTCACCTGAAACCCAAGCAAAGAGGAAAAATTGATTCCAGAGTTTGGCTTTTCTTGTTTCTTTTCTGGGTTTCTAGGAATTGGGGAGACTATTAATGCATGGTACTTGTTTTCCACACTAGAAGAATTTCCAGTGAGTGGCAAGTAAATCACATACTGGTAGATTAAAACTTATTTTAAGTATAAGTCAAGTTGTAAGAAAGAAAAATGCTCTGATTTGAATCCATACTTATGTCAATGTCAAGTTTGCTTTAGTGCCCTTTACTGACCTACCCAGGTTTTTCTATCATATAAAAAGGCAATGAGAGAGTACAGAGTGAGATGTGGAGAAAAGAAGTAAAGGCTAAATTCAGTATGAAATGAACTCATGCTTGCCTACAAAGAATGGTGGTCATCCATGAATAAAACACTGTCATCAGCTTTCTTAGTTATGCATCTTACTCAAAAAGGGATATTTTAGTTTAAATTAATAAAGTATTTTGTTTTGCATTTTATATCTTTACAATTATACAGCCTATTTCAGAATTCAATGATATGATAATTCAGTTTTTCAATAGTTTACATAATATAGTGAAATCACTCCAGTGACCAAAGACTTACCCTTTTATTTCTTAAAAGCAATTTGCAAGTGCAATTAAACAATGGGGGAAATTGTGTATCTAGCATCATTTAACATCCCCTTGAAAGGGTATCATTAATTGCTTATATCCTTTTCTCTGTCTGTATCCCATTTATTATATCGATGTCTTCAGAGTGAACCTTGGGGACTGACTTCCTGAAACATTAAGAAGATTTAAATTCTTCAGTGGTAAATACTTTATGAACTGTTTTATGATTTGGTCGCTTAGGATGACACATGTCAACACTTTGACCTTAGGAAATAGCTTGAGTGTCAGAAGAAGCATTCAGACAGTTTATCCAATTGCATCAGCCTTTGAGCTGCTATTTTTTGGGACGATGCCAAGTTTATGGATAACTGCCATTATAAAGATGGAAGGAAAGTTTGTCTACTATACATATCTGATCAGATGGCAAAACGTTGTCCGTGGGTCGGCTTTGTCATTCACAGTTCATAATGTTAAAATAATTACTTTTATTATGTGTTTATGAAAATATTTTCACAAAATATGGGCAAGGTGAAGGAAAAGATTTTAAATCAGCCACAAATCTAACCTCCTATTGATATTTCATTAATTTTACTAACTATTGTCCTCATTTTTTTGACTTGGAGGAAACACAAATGTATATTAGGTAGAAATAAGTGTGCATAAAAAAATAATTCAGAAATAATAATAAATAGGAACAGGATCCAAAGATAGTATATTATAAATTGCTTCATATATATTTATAGTGCAGTATAAACTTATTTCCATACCACTAATATTTCCCCCTGCTATTATTTTAATGGCCTCATAGAATTTTGTTATATGCATATAACAATTTATATAGCCCAATTTATTATGTTTGGAAATTAGAGTTTGTTTCTCTTTCTTGAAGGACTGCTGGATGATCCAGTTTTTAACTGTGTGCACATGTTTAAAGCTATTATATTTGGCAAATTTCCTATAAGTGAACTTTCTGTGCTGAAAGGCATATATGGTATATTTTTACCCCAAAAAAGTATGTTTGTTTGACCTAATTTTGTTTTCAAGTAGTCAAAAGCACTTAAATATTAGGTCTCACTGCTTTTTTGAAAGGGCCCTTCTATATATCACAGACATCAATTCACAGAATGAATTCTGTTATTGGCTTTGTGAGGTGTAACAAGCCTGAATTAAAGTTTTTATTGCTCCAAGAATATTTTTAGCCTTTTTAAAAATATATACAGATATACATATACATATATATATATATATATATATATATATAATTTTTTTTACAGGTAGCATAATCATACATTATGGTTTGCCTAGAACAGTCATAGTTTATGTCTATTATTCCATGTAATTATTCACAGTACTACATTTTGTTCACAAAAAGATTCCAATTTGGACTGTTCTTCTGTGAATGCTAGATAAACACTCTTGGAGAAGACTGTGGAAATGATTTGACACCAGTAGTTAGAAGTGAATATGGGACATTGAAATCACTGACATAGAGTCAAGAACTACTTGAGAATCTCAGTTTCCAAAGGAAGAACTAAAATGTTTAAAGTAGGTGAACCATAACAATCAGTACAATCATCATTTGTCTGAGAAACTGGACTTACAAAAGAGCCCAGAATTCTTGGCTTAGATCAACCTAGAAGTTTTAATTGTCAAGTCATTTAAATAATATTTACAATACAATTCAATTGGCTATATGGTCACTAGTAAAAAAAAAGTATCAAAAACTTACTTTGAAAATTTGTGCTCTAAATTTTGCAGTTTGGAATCACATTTTCTCAAACCTGTCTTGTTTAAAAAATGTAAATACTAGAGTGCTCTGCCCTGAATATATGCAGGTTGATTTCTAGCACAAAAGGAAGCCTTGGAACATCATTCTCAGATGGTAAGACCATGCACCACATCTGAAATCACCAAGGATGCACGGAGTCCCCAACGGCTTAACTGGCCCACACCCAGCTAATTATAAGCAGTGAGTAGTTGCCTGAAGTCTGTCCCTGGAGCAAAAGTGGGCCAGGTGAATCCCACACAGGGGAAGCTTTCAAACATTACTCAAAATCCAGAAATATAGGACAATGACAAAATGAAAGACCAAAATTTAATCTCAAACTTCTAGCCCAACTCAAGCAAGCCTAGGAGACAGAAGAAAACATAAGCCATACACCTGAACTTCCTGAAATGATAACAACTGAAGAAAAGAAACACCTCTGGGAAAGTATAAAACAACTCAAATCATAAATAGCCTACCAGGTAAAAGAAGAAATGATAAAAGGAATGAAAAAACACTGAACATATCTAAAGAAGATATATTTAAAAATTGGAGGAACAATGCAAAAAGATAGAAACTCTGAATGAACAATATAAGAAACAAACAGAATGTATGAAGCAAATTCAAAGACATATACAGGAAATCAAAAATTCCACCAAAAGTTGCCAAAACTGCCTCAATGAATGTGAAGATAGAATTTCAGATCTAGAGGAAAAGATTGCAACTAGTGAACAGTAAAGGAAAGAGTTTTAAAAATAACAACTAACCAGGAAATAACAATTCAACAGCTGCAATATGAAGCTAAGAAAAACAACAAAATACTAATAGGGATAAATTAAAAGGAAGCTGACAACATAAATGATATAAAGAGGCTATTTATAGAAGTAATAGCTGAAAATTTCACAAACATGAGAATGGAAACTGACATACATATCAGTAAAGCATACAGAACTCCAAATTCATAATCAAAATAAAACTACACCCAGTTATATAATAAAAATTCCAGAAATCCAACATAAGAAAAGAATATTAAAAGCTGTTAGAAAAGACAGATCACCTATAAAGGAAAGCCTATCAGAATCACAGCAGACTTTTCAACACAAACAATGAAGTCAAGAAGAGCATGGAGTGAGGTATTTCAGATCCTAAAGGAAAACAAATTCCAACACAGACTAGTGTTCTCTGCAAAACTGTCTATCAAAATGGATGGAGAAATAAGATATTTCCACAGCAAAGAACAGCTGAAGAACATCATGACCACCAAACCAACCCTGCAAAGAATACTGAAAGATACTTTAGAGAGATATAGGAAAAAAACTACTAAGCAAAGCAAGCAATTAAACAGAGTAGAAAGGTGAACAATCAACAGCAGAAAGATAACATGTCAAAAGTAAACACACACACACACACATAAACACATATATGTATACATATCAGTTATAATCATTAATGTAAATGGATTAAATTCATCAGTTAAAAGAAACAGACTGGAAGAATGGATCAAGAAACAACAATCAAATATTTTCTGTCTAAAGAAAAACCATCTAACCCAAAAGGAAACTCATAGACTGAAAATCAAGGGATGGAAAACACTACTTCATGCAACAGAAACCCCAAAAAGTGGGTGTAGCTATTGTTTACAGACAATGTGAGCTTCAAACCAAGAATGATTTGAAGAGGTAAAGAAGGTCACTATGAGATAGGGGAAAACTTCAAGAGGAAGTAATAATAATCTTAAATATATATGTACCAAATTCCAGAGCACCCAGCTATACAAAGCAAATATTAACAGAAATTAAAAATCAAATAAGCAATAACACAATTATAACAGGATAACTTAACACACCATTGATACAAAGGGACAGATCAACTAGAGAGAAAATCAGCAAAGAAATAAAAGAACCGAATCACACCTATGAATAAAGGGACTTAGTAGATATATACAGAGTGTTGTACCCAACAACATCAAAATATACATTCTTCTCAGCAGCACATGCAACATTCTCTAAAAAAGACCATTTACTAGCCCAGAGAACATGCTTCATAAGTGCAAAAGAATTGAAATTATCCCATGATGTTATCAGATCTCAGTGCCATGAAACTAGAAATCAATGACAAAAGAAACTGCAAAAACTCCACAAGCACATGGAAATTGAATAATACACTCCTGAGCAATCAGTGGGTCCCAAGGGAAATTAAAGAAATAATTCAACAATATTTACAGGCAAACAAAAATACAAACACATCATACTGGAACCTGTAGGAAGCAGTGAAATCAGTTCAAAGAGGAAAATTTATTGCAGTGAACTCCCACATCAAGAAAGTGGAGCAAACACAAATAAATAACTTGATTCTACACCTCAAACATCTATAAAAAGAAGAGTAAATCAAGCCCAAAGTTAAAAGTAGAGATGAAATTACAAAGGTCAGAACAGGAATCAGTTCAATAGAGACTAAGGAAATAATCCAATGAATCAAAAAGTTGGTTCTTTGAAAGAATAAATAAAAATGACATGACTCTAACCATCCCTATTTTAAAAAGGAAACAAAAACTCAAATTCATGCACTAAGGAATGAAAAGAGTGAATAACTACAGACACTGTGGAAATACAGAAGATCATCAATACCTATTTTGAAAACCTCTAGTCTCATAGGCTTGATAACATAGAAGAAATGGTCAGATTCATAGAAACATATGAATTACCAAAGCTTGGTCTAGAAGATTTAAAACTGTAGAATAATTCAATTCCATTTAACAAAATTCAAAATGTAATTAAATCCTTGACAACAAAGCAAAGCCCTGGTCCAGATGGATTTACTGTGGAATTCTACCAGAAATTCAAAGATTTAATGCTGACACTCCTCAAACTCTTCAATGAAATTGAAAGGGAAACAATTACCCCTAACACATTCCTGGAAGCAAATGTGACTCTAATATCAAAAACCTGAGAAAAACCCAATCAAAAAAGAAAACTACAGGCCAATCTCCCTAATGAACATAGATGCAAAAATTCTCAATAAAATTTTGGCAAACAGAATGCAGCAGATCATCAAATAGATTATACACCATGACAGAGTGGGATTCATCCCAGGAATTCAGGGATGTTTCAACATGCAAATCAATAAATGTAATCCACCATATCAATAGAGCCAAAAATAAGAACCACAAGATCATTTCTATAGGTGCATAAAAAGCTTTTGAAAAGGTCCAACACTTATTTATAAGAACCTTACATAAATTGGAACAGATAGACTTTACCTTAATATAATAAAAGCTATCTATGACAAACCAACAGCCGACATCATATTCAATGGCAAAAACCTGAAGCCTTAACCTAAAATTAGTAACAAGACAAAGATGTCCATTATCACCAATCTTATTTAATACAATGCTGGAAATACTAGCCAGAAAAATTAGACAAGAGAGAGAAATAAAAGGTGTAAGGATAGGAAAAGAAGAAGTTAAATTATCAGTATTTGCAGGTGACATGATACAGTACATATAAGAACCCCAAAACTCCATTGAAAGATTCCCGGATATAAAAAATAATTTCAGTAATGTATCTGGATACAAAGTCAATACTCAAAAAGCAATAGCATTTCTATACACTAACAACAAAATCACTGAGAGAGAAATAAGAGAAGCCACATCCTTTACAATAGCATCCGACAAAATGAAATACTTTGGAATTAATCTAACAAAAGAAGCAAAAGATCCATACAGGGAATATTATAATACCTTGAAAAAAGAAATTGAAAAGGACCTTAAAAAGTTGAAGGACATCCCTTGTTCATGGATAGGAAGAAAAACCATGAAAATGGCCATTCTCCCAAAATTGTTAAACAATTTTAATGCTATCCCAATCAAAATGCCACTATCATACTTCTGAGATCTAGAGAAATAACTCCTAAAATTCATCTGGAACCAGAAGAGACCTAGAATAGCAAAGGCAGTCCTAAGCAACAAAAGCAATGCAGGGAGCATCACAATCCCTGACTTGAAGTTATACTATAAAGCTACTGTAATTAAATCAGCATGGTACTGGAATAAAACAGACCTGAAGATCAATGGAATAGATTACAAGATACAACTATAACTAAAAACACATTTAGCCACCTTATCTTTGATAAAGGGGCCAAACAGAAGAAAAACTGGAAAACTGGCTCTCCATGTGCCAAGAACTAAAACTAGACCTGTGCCTATCACTGTGTAATAAACCAAAATCTAAATGGAACAAATATCTAAATATTAAAACAAACACTAAATTTGTTGGAAAGCAAAGTAGGTAGAAACCTTGAAGCCATATGGGTAGGTAAAGAATTCATGAATAAGAATCAAACTACACGTGAATTACTTCACAGAATCAATAACTGGGATTGCATTCTATTAAATAGTTTTTGTATGTCGAAAAAAACTCCAGCATAGTGAAAGAAAACCCACAAATTAGGAAAAATCTTAGTGAACTGTCCTTCAAACAAAAGACTTCTGTCCAGAATATATAAAGAACTAAAAATCAGATCCTCAAAATTCAAAGACCCTTTCCAAAAATGGCCATCTGACATGAATACACGGTTCTCAGATGAAGAAACACAAATGACAAATAAATACATGAAAAAATGTTCAGCATCATTAGTCATTAGAGAAATGCAAATTAAAACTACACTTAAATTCCATCTCACTCCAGAAAGAATAGCCAGTATCAAGAAAACTACCAACAACAAATGCTGGAGAGGATGTGGGGGAATAAGGAACTCTTCTGCACTGTTGGGAGTATAGACTGGTACAATCACTGTGGAGGTCAGTCTGGAGATTCCTCAAAATGCTGGGATTGGAGTTCCCAATTTATTCAGCTATACCACTTCTCGGCATATTCCCAGAAGAACTCAAAACATCTTACCACAGTGATATATGTACACCCATGTTTATAGCAGCACAATTTGTAATAGCCATATATTGGAAACAACCTAAATGGCCATCAGTTGAGAAATGGATAAGAAACATGTGGTATTTTCATACAATGAAGTACTAATCTGCTATAAAAAATGATCACATTAAGATATTTATAAGTAAATGGATGTAACTAGAGACCATACTCATAAGTGAAATAAATCAAACTCACATGTGTAAATACCATATCATCTCCCTAGTGTGAGAAATGGTAAGAGTACATAAGATACAAAAAACTGAATAAATACAGTGAAAGGATAAGAATATGCTTAAAGGAGAAAAATAATATCTCAGGGAAAATGAGGAAAAAGAAAAAAGGGAGGGAAAATTAAAAAAAAATACCCAAAATTAATTAAACAAACTTAGGATAGCTAAGATGATTGTGCTACGAATTCTATAAGTTCTATGAACAAAATAGTTAACATTCATAGGAATGGAACAATTATGCATATTATTGTATGGTGATTTAAGGAACAATTTAAGATCATCATGCAAAATAACAACCCTAGTTATGCTCCTACCACTTTGTTTTCAAGGCCTACATTTTCAGTGTTCTGGGCTCTTTGGTATTGTGATTTGTTTGTCTTTTTTGTTTCATGTTTGTCTAGAAATTTGTTTTGTTTTATTTTTCCCTTTAACACAGAAAGTATATGTATACATGTAGGAACTCGTGCATAGACCTAAATAGTTTATGAGAATCAATTATATAATAACGCACAGTGAAATGAACAGCTACTTTGGAAAAAAAAAGAGACACTAAGCTATCCAGTGCTGATTACATAGCATCATGATGTGAAATTCAGCAATGCTATTATTCTTTATTCAGAGTGATTTTAGTCTGTTTTGTTTTGTTTAATTAAAACATATGTGAAAGTGTGTACAGCTACTTTGAAGAGAATCAAAGACACTATGACAGCCATTGTTTACTTCCCTATTGTCTGGTCTTAAAGACCTAAAATGTCTTCATCATCCTGTTCTGATCAGTTTTATACTATTTTGTTTTGTATGAATTCATTTTATGTGAAGATATTGACAACTTCTTGGAAGAAAACAAGAGACAATATGGTAAACAGTGAAGATCTCCAGTTGTCTTGCTTTGAAATCTGTGTCTTTTACGTTGTTTTCTTATGATGAGCTTTTTTTCGTTTTGTTTAATTTTACCCTCTTTAATATAAAATTTTAAAAATGTAAATACTATGTTTCTTTTTAAAATCTGAACACTTTAGTCTAGGATGAAATGTAACAAATAGTTAAGATTTCAACAAAACATTTGCTAGGTAAAGCCCAGCCTTCTTCTGTGGTTCATACATGACAAAACTATGAGTCTATCCTAACCAATTTAGTTGGACTTCCATCGATGTACTAAAAGGCTCTTTTCAAATTATCTGGAGCCTTAAATTTATATGATTTATTCAAAACATTAACATAAGGTTAAAATGGGCGTTATTCCTATTTTTACACATTTTAAGAACAGTTTACAACTCTTTCGTGGAATAGTCACAGAGCTCAATATTATATGAATACAAAATCACTTTATTCTTTTATCTACTTAGTGGAATAATATTTCCTGTGGAAGAAAATCTCAGAGAAGGTCTCATAATGTTTCTAGTTGCTCTTATGTATTAGAAGCAATCCAATTATAAGAATTATCTCAGATTAGTAATAGATATTACTAAATATCAATTTGATAATTTATACTTCTAGTGTAATTTTTCTCCTTTTCAGATTTGCCCTTTGGTAGTTTTAGAAACTGGGGCAATGGCTGGGAAAAATTAGGAATATGATTTGGGTTGCGTTGAGTTTCTTCTTTCTTGATTAACTCCATTTCCTCCCCCTCATTCAGTTAACTTAGTTTAGCTTGGGAACCCTATCACATAAGAAATGGAGCTAAGAGGGCGTAACATGTTCAGCCCAGTGGTGCTTCAGGATCGTTTTGCTAATGCTCTCCTGCTCAAGTAGATGTGAGCTGGCAAAGCATTCCTCTTGCTTTCCCCAGTGTGGAAGGAAGGAGAGAAACCCAAAACATTATTCAAAGAAAAATTTTTCTAGCTTCATTAATTCCAGTGTTTCAAAAGTACCATCTTGTTATGCTAAAATATTCCCACTTCCCATCTTGGAGTTTCTTTTTTATATTTTTAATATATGAATAGAAACAAAATGCAGTATATTTGTATATTAGACTATATACTTTTCAGCAAACAAAATGACACATACAAAGCAAAACAATGCCAAAAATATCCCACATGAGAGATAAATGCACAACATGGATGAATCTTTTAAAAACAATACAAATTATAATGGTCCAATTAGATGAAGTTCTAAATTATGCAAAATTAAGCTTTCATAACAAAAATCAGAATGTGGTTATCTCCAGCTGGGGAAGAAGACTGTTTGAGAAAGCACATCACTGATATCACCAGAAAGTCTATTCCCTGTTTGGATGTTGATATCTGGCTGTATATATTTATCAAATATTTTAGTGTTAGATATGTTTATATTGTATATAAATTATACTTTAATAAATAATTTGGGAAAAGTTAGATTTTGCCAAAAATTTTTGAATAATATTTGTATGCGGAACATTTAAATCAGTTACACAAGGATATTTTAAATTTTCCTTCATTCCTAAAATTGTTTTGTATATCTTGTGTTGATATATTTCAAAAACTTAACATGGTTTGGAAATTTTGTTCTCATCTTGCATTTAATTATCTGCTAGCATTTTTGTCCTTTTGTCTTCACCCAATAATTAATATAAACATTGAAAACCTGCCTTCTGACTCCTTTCAAGTTTATATTAAACACATGCTCCTTTATATGTTCTAATTAAACACAATAGTCTATAGTCAACACACTTCTAGTCATCTACATGAGTCATAAACACAGTCAAATACATCCTTGATTACATGATGTGCTGTATTTCCACAATTCCTCTAACTTACCAAATTATTGATTTTTAAAGATATATTTTGTTTATTAAACCAAAAAAGTGATATTGAGCCAAAATCACCTCTGAAGCTACTTCTGATATTTTGAAAATCAAGGATTGCTTTCATAATCATTTTCTTTTTCATCGTGTGTTAGTTTTGTGTTTACTACAATGCACTATAAAGAACACTTGACAGACTGTAGCACTTTCCACTCTATTGAAGACATGAAATAAAATAGAAAACACCTCAAATCACCCACAAATAAGGCAGGCAAAGGTGATAAGGCAAGGCAAATGCTATATCTAGAAATAGGCAGAGGTGCGGGAAAAATGTAGCAACCATTTTCAACACAGCTAAACATGAAAGAAAACAAAGAAAAGCCATGATACTAGAAATGAGAAAACTGAATACCAGGGACTAGTCAGAAGATGATACACCAGAGGCTCAGGGGAATATTAGGTCCTGGGAGGCTGGGAACTGGGTTTTGCTGCTTATACAGAGAAAGGATGTGTGTGTGTGTGTGTGTGTGTGTGTGTGTGTGTGTGTGTGCACGCGCTCATGCCAGAACTTGCAATACTGAAAGAAGCTAATATCAAGGCCCTAAAAAAGCTAGAGAGGCTCAAAAGACTGCCTCTATAATGCAAAGTGGCTAACTCTTTTTCTCTCTGAGGAAGTTGTAAAGATTATTGCTCTCTATCCTGGTGTGTGGTATGAATAAAAGAGTTGTCTGCAAGAATAAAAACATCATGAGGAATAGATTTGGAATTGATATGACTCACATCATCCAGAAACACAAGCTGAACGGTCAAAATTAAAACAAAACTTTAAATGTGGTGAATGAAAATAAAGCTACAGTGGAAGGGAAAAAATCTGTTCCAAAATCTGGAACAAATACAGGATGTTCTCTTACTTTCTAGCTTCTCAATACAGATACTCACATTGAAAATTACCCATAATTGTGGTTCTAACAATATGGTGAGCCAATCATGAGAAAATTCTGCTATCACATATCTACAAATGCTGGACAGTGTATTACAAACTTTCAATGTATAGCTCACAAAAAAATGAGAGATTCACAGTGATGCAGCAATAAGTATGAATTAAAACTATAATCTGAAATTATAGCCTCCTCATGATGAATGGAATGAAGATTGCCAGTTTAGTGTCATCAAGGCTTGGAATTTAATTTATGGAAAAAAGAAATGTTTCTATTTACTAAGATTCCAAATGAAGTAGAAAATTGAATGGATGATTTTTTAAAATAAAACCCAGGAATTTTAAATGGTTTATCATAAATTTATTGTATGATCTGTCAGCATGAACTATGGTTTGAATGTATTCCCCAAATTTGTGTATTGCAAACTTAAATTGTCAAATCAAATAATAATATTATTTGAAGGAATAACGTTTAGTAGATGATTAGTATTAGATTAAATCATGAAGTTGAGGGCCTCATGTAACATTCATGTCTTTATACAAGAGGAATAGAAAGATCTGTGCTGGCTCACTTGCTCTATCTTGCCATTTTTATGATGTAGCAAAAAGGCCCTCACCAGATGCTAAGCAGATGCTGGGCAAATGCTGGCATCACACTCCTCAGAATCATGAATGAAGTAAGCTTTTATTTTTTAATAAACTATTCACTCAAGTGATTTGTTATAACAACAGAAAATAAAGCTATATGAAGCTTTTTCATATAAAGCTTTTTCAGTTCATACATTCTGTCCAATATTTCAGGAGCTAAGTGGTTAAGAATGATATCCCTTATAATCCTTTGTCAATAGTATTCTTGTCTAGATTTGCCCAATTATAGAAAGTTGTGCAAGATTTGGGGATGGAAGAAAAGCTGAAGTCAACATTTGTCCCCTGATTATTATGTATAAATGGGTATATTGCTAACATTAGAATTCGTAGTTCTCCCTTATAATCCTATGAACCACCCTTCAAGGTTGTGCTTAGGCTGTCAGCCACTGAAACTTTATGGAAATAATTGACTTGAATGGTGTCCTAAATTTCTATTCCCAAGAAATCTAGTGATCAAACAGACCTTGGCAGCTTTCCTTAAAAGTCCTAATTATAAAACCTCTGACAGTATTTATGTATATTATTCTATTAATATATATTTAAACTGAATCTTGAGTGATAAATTTAGTTATAGGAGGATAGGAAAAATATATCCTTTAGGTATCAAAAGAAGATTGTCTGTTTTTAGCTAATGCTTTGCACAGGGTAAAAATCTTCCCTAATTTTTTTAATAATGAATCTGTAGCTCAAGCAGATGTCTTGGAATCAACTAGTGAAATAATTAATATAAATGGATTACAAATGAGTGAAAGTCTTGTACCCCTGGAAGATGCATATGGAAATCCTCTTTGAGGTATCCTTAATTCTAACAATGCAAATTCTTATGCATATAATACAACCTAACTTGAGCCCACAATCTAAAATTAGGAAACTCACTGGATAACAATACACATAAACCAGAATCATAGGCATAACCATGGCAGAGTTCCACACCCAAGGAGATTATGATGATAGAATAAGTGTGTTTGAAATGATTAAACATGATGAAAGAAATTGAATACTACTGTGAAAATAATACCCAGATTTGAAAAATAAATTAATTTCTAAAAGAGACAAAAAGCTATCCCAATTTGTTATACTCAGGAGTTTGTACGGAAAGCAATTACACACAGGACACATAATTTATAGTGTTATCTACAATAGTCACTCAACAGTTAAATACAAAGTGTTCAGGAAATCTATCCACATACTAAAGACAATCATGTGACAATATTCTGCTTGAGTTTAGCTGAAGACCTAGAGCCCATGACAGTGCATCCCATGAGGCCAAGTGGAGGCCTAGAACACACAACAATGATTCATGCAAGTCTGTTTCATGAATCTGCACTGGATAGGCCCAAAGGTCACAGGTGGAAGCCAGAAAGTCTGTGCCAGTGGGATGAAGGATCTGTTCCAGTAGGTTGAGGGCTCTGCACTGGAGCCAGGAAGCAACACTCAAAGTTAGGACCAGAGGTCCCCCCAAAAGTACCACAGCCATCCTCAGCAACAATGAGGTCTCAAGCTCCTCCAATGATGAGAAATAGGCGAGTTCATATCAGGAACCTAGTATGACAAGCTTCTCCCGGAGATTGAAAGTCACACATCTTCCTCTTTGGAGTTATGAAATAATGCTCAAAGTAAGGGCCAAAGCTCCCCCAAAGTGAACCACAGTCATTCTCACTGACAAAATTCCCAACTCTTTTGATAATAACAGCTGAGTTTATGTCAGGGAAGCCAGCATGAAAAGATCCTCCAGGAGGACCAACATCTCCAAACAACAACACTTAGGAGAACCCACAATCTCCACTTCTCCTTTTTATGCTGGCAATCCTCCTCAGGTGAACCATCTATACTCAGCACAATGCCGATTAAGCTCGGGGGGTATTTAAGCTGATCACCAGTCCTCAGTGCACTAGAAAATAACTTACTAATACTCAGAGAAGTAAAGACACAGAAACAGGGAGTGAACTAAGAGTCAGATAGACTAGAATGATAAGAACTATCATGCTTCTAAATGGAGTTCTAGATGGAGGAAATGTGAGAGAGATAATTTTTGTGGTAATGAGTGCTTACATTTTTCTATGAGCATGAAGAAATGAATCCTCAAGTTCCATAAACACGAGTAACCCCAAAAGTATTAAGAAAACTGAAACTACATCCAGACACAGGATAGTGAAAGTATAAAATAAGAAAGACCATAACATAATTTCTGAAGCAAACAACCAGAAAATATAAGTCTTGTGCTTTAGAAAGTATATATTTTAATCTTAGAAAAGTAACTTATGCTTTTCTCACAGTGGATATTGTGATCTGAGATGTAATGCGTTTATTGATTTTACCATATTTTGGTAGTTTTTATGAGTCTTGTAAAATCTATGTCAGTGAGCTGTCCATCACTCTTAGCACTCTTTATTCTCATGGATTCATATGTTCCAGCTGCAAACTTTCTGTGACTCTTTCCCTGAGTACCACCTCTGAGGACAAGAAGAGCAGTCTGTGAGTTATGGAAGTTGATGCAGTCCTCAACTGATGATATGAGAAATAGCTCAGCTACCCCTTCCTCATTAATCATAACTCTGGTATATGTAAACTGTCTCTCTGAGCTTCCCAGGCATTCTGTAGTGTTAACTTGCTATTTCATTTGCTTCCTATCTCTCTCTGACTTTTCTCTAATGCTTCCTGGGATCATACCTGGCATAAGACTATGTTCTCAGGTCTTTGTGTCAAGATCTTCTTCAAGGGAACTTGACTCAAAACAGTCCTAAAAATGTCTGATTTTGATCCCATAATTTTAAATAATATACTTTTTCTGGAGAGGGATACTCTCTGTCATTATCACATCTCTGAAATCTGTATTGCCAAATGGTTTGACCATAATTGTATGTGATTTAACTTAGGCAATCAAAGTATAGTACATCCTATCTTTTGGCTATTCCTCAACAATTCCTGAGTGAGGAACTTCTGAACCAGTATATGAAAGTTACACTATTTGTATTTTAACAAACCTTTTATTCTAAAATATTTGGAGTCTACAAGGAAGTTGAAAAATAGAATGGATAATTTACATAAACTCCTCACATTGCTCCTCATATTGATAACATTTTATGTAATTTACAGTATATTAAAAGCAATAGATACACATTGGTACAGTCTACAGACATCATTTGGATTATACTAGTTTTCACATGTACTCATTTGTACACAAATGTCTGCATGTAAGTGCATAGTTTTGTATCACTTTTTCCACAGTTAGGCTCATGTAATCATCAACACAATAAGGACACAGAATTATTCTACTATCCCAAATGAATTCCCCTGTGCTCTTTTCAGTCGTGGTGAACCCCCACTTCATTCCTTTCCCCTGGTAATCTGGTAGTCTGTTTTATATCCAGATAAAAGTTTTTATATAAAATTCAAACTTATATAAGAAGAAAAGTTTTAATATCTTACAGAAAGAAAACAATTTAACAGGCAGTTTTCCAGTGTCAGTGAGATTTTCAGGCTTGAATCTAAATGAATTCACTGACACTTGCAATACAGTGAAGTAAGAGTGTCCTTTATAGATATACAAACTAAAACTAAGAGTGTCCTTTATAGCTATACAAACAATCTTACTTCAAGGGAAACAAACTTTTATTTCAAAATTGTGTTTTAAATATTTGTGAAATAGTTATGTCCTTTTTAACCAGGTTTGATGCAAAATAATTTCTCATAATTTTTTAAAAATTTTTACTGACTCTCAGCTTTAACATGTCCTATTTACATGACTATCTTTTTGCCATCCATATGGTCCAAACCTGATGATAATTCTCAGAACTATGTGTTGGACCTCAGTTTCAACTACTATTACTTTGAGTAAAGAACATTTGAAATATTTTATGATAGTTGTTGTTTTAGCCCAGGGATCTCGGGATTTCCATTGTTCTGGCTTGTCTCACGGTATCATAGATAGACAAATTCTCTTATAGAGATCTTTGCTGCGTAAAAAATGCAATACACACTATAAAAGTGGAAATTTATTGCTATATGTTGGGAAAAAGGAATTCACTGCTCCTCTGTTGCCCCCTCATCATGTTTAAATCCTGAAATTCTTCTAGCACTAGCCATGTACACATATGGAATGAGTCTATCCTACAATCCGGAAAAAGGACATAGTTTATGTGTTTTCAACAAATGTTACCCTTGGTTTTCATGCATCTTCCTGGTAGAGCTGAATTCTCGAACTGTGCTATCCCTAAGAGCAAAGTGGAGAGGGAGGGAGAGAAGAATGTGCCAGCATGGTCTTCATTGTCCCTTCCTGTTGTAATCCTGTAAACTGACTAGCTTGTCTTTTAGAATATCAATGACTTGTCCCTAACCCACACCAATTTCTATGGCCTCAAGCTTTGCCCATTCCTTGAGTTGATTGGGCATGTTAATACTTAGTATCTTGGCAATATTCAACCATTGTTTGAAATTATTTCCTAAACTCGATACTTTTCTTATAACTAAAACCATGCTTTCTATCAAAAGTAAACAAAATTTATAACAGCTATTTCTAAAATCAACTCAAGGACTTAATTGTATAATTTTTACTATTGATAGATATAATTCCAATGAGTAATTTTAATTACTAAACATTTATTCCAAGAAATATACTTATTGTGAAAAATAACATACTTAGAGATCAAAGGCTGATGCACCAATTATAAGGCATAGTGAGCTCTATCATGTATCTCTTTTCTTTAACTTTGCCTCCATAAAAAATAAGTCAGATAGGAAGATCACACTGCAAAATAATGACAGGCAATGAGAACATAATTTCACAAATGATGAGAGTGAAAAAACAAAAGATATTGTGGGATAGATAAGTAAGAGAAGGAATTTCTTCAACCCAGAAAGCAGCTATGAAAGATCCAGAGGCAGAGAATATCTGCTTCACTAGGGCAGGGGTTTTTACATGTTGCATTCACATGAATGAAAAAAGTACTCAACACATGTAAAAAATTGTGAATTTCATTAATAAAGGTTCAAGCAGAGGGAACAGCAAATGCAAAGGTCTTGAGATAGTTAAGTCAGTGTAGCTGGAAAAGAAGGAAGAGAAAGTACTTGGAGAAGTATGTAAGGATTCAATTTTGCAAAAGCACAGGCCATTGAAGAAAAACTTGCATTTTATTCTCTTTATAATGAAAACTAACTGGGGATTGTTGAGTAGTGGAATGATTTAATCAGACTTTCATTTGAGTTTATCTATGCAGGTGTCAAGAGATAGGATGGGATAATGTAATCAGGTGCTCCAGAAAAACAGAAAAACAACACTAATAGGATCTCTGTCTCTGTCTCTGTCTCTGTCTCTCTCTCATCTATAATTTAATAAGATTTAGGTCATGGTTTTATAGAGAATGAGAATTTCCAAGAATTCCTGAGACTTGCATTTACAAACTGGAGGCTCAAGAGAGCTGATAGTGGAATTCTAGTCTGACTCTAAAGGCTTAAGCGACAGCAAAGTCAATAATGTGAGTTCCAGATCAAAACCCAGCCAACCTATGAAGCAAAAAGAGCTACTATTTCAGTTTGAGTCTGAAGTCATAAGAAGCCAATGTTTCAGCTCAAGTAGGTAGGCAAAGAGGGTTACCCATCACTCAAGGGAGGGTTTTTATTATATTTAGCTCTTCACTGATTGATGAAGGTCACATATGTTATGGAGGGCAATTTACTTCATTTTACTTAATCTATCAAATTAAACACTAATCTCATAGAAAACATCATCACATCTACTTAGAATAGCATTTGATATTATTAGATATCTAGGCATCCCTTAGCTCAATTAAGTTAACATATAAACTTAACAATCACAGATGATTTAGGATGGAAAAATAGATGGAAAACTATGTCTTAGAGGAGGGTTCACTGGTTACTTTGGTTGATCTTGCTATACAAGATTCCCCATGGTGTAGCAGCTTGTCCTAACTGTAGGGTTTGGGTTAGGGTTGCACTCTTCCCAGAACCGGAAGAACTGGAAGATCATCAAGTCATGAATGGCTTGGGACTAGGAATGAAATTGGAGTGTGTAGGTGGTACTCAGTAATGAAGGCTGTGGAGATATGACAAATACAGAAACAGGAAGGAGTTGAGAAAAATGTATTATAAAGTGATCAACTGCAAGGATAGCTAAAATAATGAACTGCATTGGAAAACTGATCAGTCAGAGGCAATGTGTTTCTCTGGATTTCCCATTATGGTTAAATTGTCAAATATGTTTTCAAATAGACTCATATGGTTCTATTTTGGTCTTGCGTTGGTCTTTCCAGAAAAAAATCATTTTGGATGATTGTTCAAAATGAATATATTTCAGGAAAAAAATGATACAACCTACAAAAGCTTCTTTGTTATGTAACTTTAATGTATAAAGTTTCTCTTTCATACATGGATAAATTTATTCATGCAAAACAGCTCTACTGTGAAATAAAAATAACCAAAGTATGATTTTAAAATATATAGGGCTGAAAAGTGTTTAAAATTTTACAATTTCTCAAATGATTACATTATTTCTGTTTTTTTTTTTTTTTTTTTTTGCTGTTGTTTTGTCCCAAGTCCATAATTTTACCAGGCACATTTTATTATATTTGAATTCTTAGATTTGTAGGAAATGCTGTGGTTAAAGGGGAGAAAATCTTACTGGAAACAATACAACTGTGAAGACAACAGAGCAAAAAACATGATTACTTTAACAAAAGTGGCCAAATAAAGATGATACCACTATTTTCTTCTTATGTACTGCATAGTTTTTCAGTTTTGATTGATCCATATAGGAACCATCTCATTCACCGAGGAATTAAATCAATTTTATTAAGCTGAAATTTATTATATCCCTGAACCTGATAATATAGCTTCAACTTACTGATATATAAGCACGTTGTGGTCTCAGTTTTCTTGTAGCACCTTTTATTGGCTCAGTAGCCTGGAGTAGTACAGGGGTGGTTAGAAAATATGGCAGGTGAGTGGTAAGTTTAAGTAGCTTAAGTTCTTCCTATATCAAAATCATCTATCTATATCTGCATTTATATCATCTGATATGTGAGTGGCAGTGTACTCATTCAGAGCCTGGGCATTAACAGGCCTTAAATGTTTATGTTTGCTCTATGAGGCATCTTCTGTTGCTTTGCAATACGCTTGTGCTCATCTGCTGAATGACACATGGAGCAGTTAATAAAGTCCAGTAGTTCAGCCAAAAGCCAATCAGCATCCAGATGTGAATAACTCATTAAAGTCAGCAGTGAAGCTATTTGGACAACTCGTAACTGACCTAGATCCATGAACATCAATCATCTTGTTTATGATGCCAAGGTTTGGTATTTGTGGATTATGCAGCATTATTGTGGCCTGGGGCAGGGAGAATAATGGCTACCCAGGACATTGACACCCTGATCTTGGAAACTGAAAGTTATATTTACATGACAAAAGAAACAGAGCAAACATAATTATATTATGGATTTTGAAATAGGGGCATTGCTTTAGATTACCTTATGATTTAATCACATGAGCCTTTAAAATATAGAGAATCTTTTCAGGCTGGAAACAGTAAGTAGGAGAAGTAACTTTTGGAGAATGGCCAGGTGGATTTTGGCTTTGGAAAAGGAACACAAGACCATGAACCAAGGCACAGAGGGACCTCTAGAATCTAGGCAAGTAAGAAACTGGATCATTTTCTAGAGCGTCCACAAAGAGAGCACAGCCTTGATGACATCTTAACTTTAGCCCAATGAGAACCATGTAAGAATTTTGATATCTAGCACTATAAAACAACAAACCTGTGTTGTTGTTTAAGCCATGAAGTTTTATAGCAATTTGTACAGTGTCAGTACTAAATGGCCATAAATAAGTGGTAGAAGAAAAATTAACATATTTTTCTCCCATAGTATACATCTCTTTCATACAACTAATATGTAACCTTTGATAGGTTGAAATTTTAACTCCTTGCTAATACTGTGTTTATTTCCCACTCATGCTGCTCCAGTGTGGTTGTTGGGGAAATTTGCAGCCAAGTTGCTAGACATGATTATTAAAAATGGTTCAGGCGAGACTGTGGCCCTTCTAGGTGGAGAACAACTAGCAGCTCCTGAGATCTGCGCCATATTAGAATTTAGGACACTGGGAAGCCAACCAAGCACCTCCCCTTCCGGGTAAGTGGCTGCAGTGAAGCAGACTGCGGCCTTTCCAGGGGGAGAACCACGAGTAGCTCCTGAGATCCTTTCCGTGTTGGAACTTAGGAACCTGGGAAACCAAGAAAGGAGCTTGCCTCCCTGGTTAGTGGCTGTGGTGTGGCAGACTGTAGCCCTTTCATGGGGAAAAACAGAAGTGTCTTCTGAGATCCATAGTTTGAACAAGTGGCTCCCTTGTGGGAGACAGAAGCCCTTCCATGGGGAGAATCACCAGAAGCTGCTGAGATCCATGCCATGTGGATCCTGAGATCCATGCCATGTGGGAACTTAGAAGGCTGGGAAGCTAAGCAAGAATCTTGCTTCCCAGTGAAGTGGCTGTGGTGTGGCCGGCTGCTGCCCTGAAAGGGGGAAAACCACAAGTGTCTCCTGAGACTGGTGCCATGTTGGAACTTAGGATGCTAGGAAACCAAGCAAGCAACCACCCTTCCCTGGTAAGCGGCAGCGGTGTGGCAGACTGTGGCCCCTCCAGTGGGAGAACAACCAGTAGCTCCTGAGATCCATGCCACACTGGAAACGAGGATGTAGGGAAGGCAAGTAAGTACCTCTCCTTCCTGGTAAGTGGCTGCAGTGAGGCAGACTGTGGCCTTCCGGCGGCAGCAGCTAGAAAGGTGCTTCCTTCTGGGGGAGGATGCTAGGAAGCCAAACAAGCAGCTGCCTTCCTTCCTAAGTGACTGCAGTGTGGCAGACTGTGTTCCTTCCAGAGGAAGAACCACCAGCAGCTCCTGAGATCCTTGCCATTTTGGAACTTAGGACCCTGGGAAACCAAGAAAGAAGCTCCCCTCCCTGGTTAGTGGCTGTGGTGTGGCAGACTGCAGCCCTTCCATGGGGAGAAACACCAGTGTCTCCTGAGATCCATGCCACAATGGACCTTAGGATGTTGGGAAGCCAAACAAGCACCTCCCCTCATTGGTAAGTGGCTTATGTGTGGCAGACTGCGGTCATGCCAGGGGGAGAACCTCCAGTGTCTCCTGATCTGTGCCATGTTGGAACTTAGGATACTGGGAAGCCAAGGAAGCAATTCCCTTCCCCGGTAACTGGCTGCCGTGTGGCAGACTGCAGCCCTTCTAGGAGGAGAACCACCAGCAACTCCTGATATCCAGGCCACGTTGGAACTTAGTATGCTTGGAAGCCAAGCAAGCACATTTCCTTTTCTGGTAAGTGGCGGCAGTGTGGCCAGCTGGGGCCCTGCCAGGGGAAGAACCTCCACCGTTCCCTGACTTCCATGCCATGATGGAAGGAAGGACCCTGGGAAGCCAAGCAAGAACTTTCCCTCCATGGTAAGTGACTGTAGTGTGGCAAACTGTAGCCCTTCCTGGGCGAGAACCACCAGCAGCTCCTGAGATCCACGCCATGTTGGACTTTAGCATGCTAGGAAGCCAAGAACCACCTGCCCTCCCTGGCAAATGACTGCAGTGTGCCAGACTGTGGCTCTACCAGGGGGAGAACCACCAGAAGCTCCTGCAATCCACACTATGTTTCAACCTAGGACGCTGGTAAGCCAAGCAAGCACATCCCCCTGGTAAGTGATTGCAGTGTAGTACACTGTGTGCCATGCAGGGGGAAAACCACCCGCAGCTCCTGAGATCCACGCCATGTTGGAACATAGGACCCTGAGAAACCAAGCATGAATCTTACCTCCCTGGTAAGCAGCTACTGTGTGGCAGACGCGGCCTTTCCACCAGCAGCTCCTGAGATAGTGAAATGTTAGAACTTAGGACTCTGGGAAGCCAAGCAAGCACATCACCTCCCTGGTAAGTGGCTGCAGTGTGACAGACTGTGGCCCTTCAATGGGGAGAACCATAAGAAGCTCCTTAGATCCACGCCATGTTTGAACTTAGGATGCTAGGAAGCCAAAGAAGCTGCTGCCCTCCCTGCTAAGTGACTGCGGTGTGGCAGACTGTGTCCCTTCCAGTGGGAGAACCACCTGAAGCTCCTGAGATCCATGCCATGTTGCAACTTAGATAGCTGGGAAGCCAACCAAGCACCTCCCCTCCTTGGTAAGTGGTTGTGATGTGGAAGACCGTCGCCCTTCCAGCGGGAGAACAACCAGGAGCTCCTGAGATCCATGCCATGTTGGAACTTAGGACACTGGTAAACCAAGCAAGCAACTCCCCTCCCTTGCAAGTGGCTGTGGTGTGGCAGACTGCAGACCTTCCAGTGGGAGAACCACCAGCAACTCCTGAGATCCACACCACATTTGAACTTAGGATGCTGGGAAGCCAAGCATCATCTCCCCTCCCTGGTAAGCAGCGGAGATGTGACAGACTGTGGCCCCTGCAGGGGCAGAATCACCAGCAGTTCCTGTGTTCCATGCCACGTTGGATCTTAGGGTGCTGGGAAGCCAAGCAAGCACCTCCCCTCCTTGGTAAGCGGTTGTGGTGTGGCAGACAGCGGCCGTTATAGGGGGAGAACCAACCAGCAGCACCTGAGATCCACGCCACATTGGAACTTAAGAAGCTGGGAAGCCAACCAAGAACCTATCCTTCCTGGTAAGTGGCTATGGTGTGGTAGACTGTGGCCTTTCCAGAGGGTGAAGTATCAGCAGCTCCTGAGATTGAGGCCATCTTAGCACTTAGGACACTGGGAAGCCAAGCAAACACCTCCTCTCCCTGCTAAGTGGCTCTGGTTTGGCCAGTTGTGGGCCTGCCAGGGGGAGAACCTCCAGAGTCTCCTGAGATCCTCGACAGTTTGGAACTTAGGAGGCTGGGAAGCCAAGCAAGCACCTCAGCTCCCAGGTAAGTGCATGTGGTGTGGGAGACTGCTGCCCTTCCAGGGGGAGAACCACCAAAAGCATCTAAGGTCCATGCTATGTTGGAACTCAGTATGCTGTGAAACGAAGCAAGCACATGCCCTCCCTGGTAAGTGGTTGTGGTGTGGCAGACAGCGGCCCTTATAGGGGGAGAACCACCATTGTCTCCTGAAATCCACACCACATTTGTACTTAGAATGCAAGCTTGAGCCTGATGAGATTAACAATTGGGCAGGCAAATAGACGGCGTATCATCCACAATTTTCCAATCTCAGGAACACTAGTTCTCCTCCTGGCCCTTGTCAGAGGTGCTTAACCACCAAGGGGAGTAAATCAGCTGCCTATGTTTCATCTTGGCAGGAACTCAAGAGGGCTGGTTTCCCTCCTGTCCTCTGCCTCAGGCTCTTGCCTAGTGGGTGGACTAGTAAGCTACCTAAGTTCCACCATGGACAGATCACTGGAGCGCTAGTCTCCTGCTACCCAAAACAGGGCCTCTTATCAACAGGGTGAGCAATTAAACTGCCTAAGTTCCACCATAGCAGAATCTCAGGAATTATGTTTCTCCTCCTGGCCCACTGGAGGGGTGCTGGCAAGAGGACAGGAATATAAGCTGCCTATGTTCTACCTTGAATGTGCATCAGGAGTGCTGATTTTCCTCCTGGCCAAGCCAGAGGTGCTCACCAAGAAGGCCAGTGAATCAGCAGCCTAAGCTTCACCGTGGCAAGATCTCAGGAGCTTTGGTTCCCCTCCTGTCAGGGATTGGGATTCTTCTTGCCTTATCTTTATTATTTAGTACTACCTGTAGTATTCTAGGCCACTTGTGATTTCAGATAAATTTTAGGAATGATTTCCCTAGATTTGTGGGGTGCACTAAAGGTATTGTGATTGGAATTGCATTAAATCTACATAATTATTTTGGGAGAATGACCATTTTCCTACTGTTTGTTTCCACCAACATTTGGGGTTTCACAGTGCAGATCCTTGATATAGACTTGCATGAGACAGTATTGTGGGCTCTAGTCCTCTAATTGAACTCATGGGGTGGGGGTGGAAGCCATGGAAATGGTGGTGGCAGCATGACAGTTTGTGCAAAGAAATGAGGCAGAGGCTAAGAGAACATAGCAATGGCTTCATGTCTCTGGTAGGAAGCTGCCATGCTGCTCCTGCTCCTGTGTGGGGAGAAGAGGTGAGGAAGAGACAGAGCTGCATCTCCAAAGCCCCAGATTCTCCTTGCCTGCAGGGGTGGGGCATGAAATGGCTGCTGTCGACTGGGCTTAGCTCTGGGTTCAGGGGCTGGTGGGACAGGGCTGGAGGGATGTGAACAGGGGGTGGTGTCTGAACAGGCTTGCACGAGACACTGTCCTGGCCTCTAGGCCTCCAGCTGAATTCCTGGAGGGCCCTTTCATGGCTTCTAGCTCTTCAGCTGCATGAATGGGTGTGTGGGGGTGGTGTCAGTGTGGGAGGTGCTGGTGACTGTATCAGTGGAGGTGGTGGCAGCACAGCTGGCAGTGTAGACTAAGGCAGAAATTGAAGTTGCAGAGCATTGTCTTCAGTGCTCTAGCAGGCAAGGGTTGTGGTGCTCCCATTTCTTGCTGCAGGGAGAAGAGGTGGGGATGAGATGAAGCTTCTCACCAGGGCCCATACTTCTGCTGCCACTGAGTGGGGCTCATGGAGTGGTGGCTGCCAGGCTGATTTAGCTCCAGGTGGGGAATGAGGACGATGGGGCTGAAGGGAAGAGAAGAGGAGGGGATGGGGCCAGAGAAGGAGGGGAAACAGCCTGAGGAAGTAGAGGTGGTGAGCAGACCTGAGGTGCAGGAGGCCAAGGCACCTGAACTGGGCAAAGAGGGGCCAATCTGAGTGTCCTCTCTGCTCTGAGCCACAGATCTTTGTTCAGAACTTCTGTCTCCTTTTCCTTTTCCTTTCTTTACTCCAATTGTATTTTGTAAAAAAAAAAAAAAAAGGACTACACTAATAATAGTGAGGCTGTTTCCAGTTACTGCAGTGTCTACGAATACAGAGCCACCTTGCCTGGAACAAAGCAACACTGACACTTCCTAGCTGTGTGGCCCTGAGCAGGTGACCTGACCACTTTGAGTCTTGTGGCCTCTCCTGTCACGCAGATGTGCTGCTGTGGTAAGTGAGCACGTGATTGCTTGGAACCCAGGTCAGCATTACAGAAGTGCCATGCACACTGTGACCTTAGCAGCCGTGTCTGCAGAGGATGGGCTTCAGGGCACCACTGGATGCTGAAACCACAGACAGGATTGAAGAGAGCTGAGGACAATTCCTGCATCTCTGGGATGTTTTCTGCTCTAATAGGTAATTTATGAAATGACTGCTGAGAAGCCCAGAAGTCTGAAATATGTGGGTGTCACTGATCTGAAGCCACGGTGTGAACAGAGCATCCCAGGCACCTTTTCTCTGGGCTCTGAAACAGAGCTCATTCCTCCTTCCTGGCTTCCCAGGCCTGCCGCTCCCATGCCTCCTGCTTCTTCCTCCAGCCACAGAGCCAGCAGCTCAGCCTCTTGCCATCCTCCCAGCCCTTGCCATTTTCCTGCCTCCTTCGAAGACTCCCATCCTCCTGCCCCCTCCCACAGCCCTTGTGAGGACACAGGGACCTCCTAGCACCTGCCCATCTCAGGATCCTGCTTTACTCACAACCCCAAAGGCTCATGGTACTGCGTGCACCACATCCATCCACCCTCTGTCCACCCTTGCTTCCCCTTTCATTCCTTCCATCTTCTCTTTCTCCTTCCATTTCTCTTCTATAGTTTTATTTTAAACCAAATAAGCAGGATTGTGATAATCACATATCTTTGAAATCTCTGTTTTCTTTGGCAAAACTGTGCATTAGTTTCTTAATCTTCAACATGAGTTTAAGGTTGTGTGTACCTTCCCATTGTAAGAATATAAAAATATTGCCATGGATGCTTCCTAAATGGATTTTAGGATGTTCCTCTTTGTCCCAGATGTAAGCTCATTTTGTTTACTTGGCACTTAAATCTCTGTACACATGTCTGCTCACTTGCTTGGAAGAAATTCCTCATTATGGAAGTGGGGTAAGCAAAGAATTGCACTGGTATTGTGACTTTCAAGTGTCATTTACTGTTAGGTAGCACCAGGTTGATACCTTTGGCTTTGGGGCAACTCTATTTTTTTATAGAGGCTACTTCTAAAGTTGCTGTCCCCAAATATAGCAAGCCAGTGCCTCACAAAGGATGGCACTGACCACATGATGCCCTTCTCTTCCCCGTGTGCACCTTCTTCCAGCAAGTGTGAATCAAGCCCCAATCAGAAGGGCTCATTTCCCCTAAATGGAGCAACATTTGTCCCGATGTCTTGGGCATCAGTTGCCTTTCACATGGATAGCCCATCCAGGTGGGTGCCTCTTCTGCTAACCCTCATGTTTGTACATTGCCAATTCCTTTCTACAATGTGCTGAAATGCATGTGATGTGGGGAGACCATATTTCTGAGGGCAAACAAATAGGGAGATGGATCAGAGTCTCCTGCTTGGTTCTCAGAAGTCCATTAGTGAATACACTGTCTTCAAAGTCTGCCAGAGAGGCAGGGTTCACAGCCATTTCCAGGGCCAACATGGAGGACAGGTGTCGTTGTGGTGATGTGGAAGCTCAGAACCTGGCAGGCACGAACAGGGGTAGGTGAAATGTGCTCAACATGGAAAAGGCAGAAGGGCCTAGCCCTGAAAGCCAGGCCCATTTCATAGGTGAGAGTTCCTGGGTCCTGGACCAGCAGAAGAACCACTGATGATTCTGGGTGAAGCCATGTCTGCCTGCCCTGCTGGCCTCGTGAGCAGGCCATACTGCTGCCCCGTGGCTGTGTTGCAAAAGACCCTACTTGGGTTATTGGGGACCCTGTCCTTCATGATACTTGCTCTTTTAATTGTGGTTGAAAAGGGCTGGGGATTTAGCTCAGTGGCATAAGTGCCTGCCTTGCAAGCACGTGGTCATAAGTTCAACCCCTGGTACAGGTAAAAAATGTTTAATTGTGGTACAAAGCGCAACCTACAATTTGCCTTTGTAACCAGTTCTCAGTGTAGAGCTCAGTGGCACTAAGTATGTTCCCATGGTTATGTGATTGCCATCACCATCCATCTCCAGACACTCTCACCTTTCCCATGGAAGACTGTCTCCATGAACTACCCCCTCCACTTCTGCTCTGTCTCCAAGCCCTGGCCACCACCTCCTGTGTGTTTCTGGAGTTAATCTCTAGTGACCCTGTGAGGGGAAACACACAGGACTGAATATTTTCTGCCTGGCCCCTGTCACTCAGTGTAATGAGCACTTCATTTTTCTCAGTTGCAACAGAGGACAAAGAGGATGTGGAACCCACTCTGTCCCTGTACTCTCTCCATTTCCTGGAGGTGACAATATGTATTGTCTACATATATAGACACTGTGTATCTTCTGTATCTTTTCATAAGCCTGTGTCTCATATCCTCCCTTGAATTCTCACACGCATGGAGCTGCATCTCTATAGTTTTCTCCAGTTGATACTTTTACTTAGAGAAAGTTTAGAACAGCTTTCTGGGCACAGTCCCTCTGCCCTCTCCCTCCAATTTGCTTCTCTCTTTTTATCTTTTTAAATCTCTGCACCACAGATTATAAACTAAATATAGAGGACATCCAAGGCTGTCCTACTTCTGCCCTTTGAGCCTGAATAGAACACAGAAACTTCCTGCGGTTTTCTGTTCATAGATGAAGCTGGTGCTACTATGGTGCTCATGGGCATGACTGCATCAGCAGAAGGCATCCTGGTTCCTTGAGAACCGAGTAGTCATAAGAAAAGGATTTCATGATGGGAAAAGCACAAACTCTCTGGTAACCTGCCATGTCTCCCCACCATTCTCATCAACATAAAGATCCTCCTCAGCATAAGGCTACAGCCACTCTCTAAGTCATGCTATAATCCCCTCACCCTTTCCTCAATCAATAAATTCCTTCAGAGACCTGAACATAGCATATTGAACTAGTATCTAAGTTTCGAGAGAGAGAGGGAGAGAGGGAAGGAAAGAATGATAAGAAGATTGATGAGTAATTGGGATGAAAATAATCAGAGAATGTCATGTGTGTGTGAATATGCCTGATCACAACCCAATGGTCATAATTATTATGCACTAATCCAAAGAAGCCACAGCTGGTTTCCCTAGATAGCCAGTGCCAGTGCACTCATGCCTGGTTATTTCACTCAGACCCAGGTCTGTACCTCTGAAACTGGAGCAGAAATTCTGTCATCCTCTGCCTTCTGTCACACAAATAAGTACAAGAGTTACCCACCACATTTCTCAGCACACCTTGTACACTCAACACGGGTTAACTTTGCTGCCTCTACCACTGTTGCTGCTACACGGCCCATGACAGGTATTCATAGACACATCCTCTATTCCTACAGACTCGCTCATTATGCCTTCGTCACTACTGTGAACAATGACACCAAGGTATACTTTGTTTCATTTCCTGCAAAAATCATTCATATCTTGCTTCTCCACAAGTTTACAGGCAAGAAGTCCTGAGGTCAATTCCTCCCTGGTATCAAAAAAAAAAAAAAAAAAAAAAAAAAAAAAAAAAAAAAAAAAAAAAAAAGAAAGAAAGAACAGAAGGGAAAAGAACAGATGAGAATTGCAGGGAATAATGGATACAAAGGAGTTTAGGGAAAGAAGAAAAGAGACATATCATGTACAGTTACAAAATCCCTCCAACGAATGTGATTGTTAGATATTTATACAATGTGCTCCAAAATTAGCCAAAATATAAAGAAGAAAATTAAATTTCACTGAAGACCAAATATACTAAAATTTTATGCTAAAATGCCATTCAGTTATACTAATACTATGGAAAACTAAAATTATACTACGTGTTATAGTTTGTTTGTTTCTAGCTCTCTCCCCAGAAACTCCTGTGCTTATATGTAGGGCTTTGCAGAGCTGGCTACATCTAGCCTGTGGTACTGAGAGTCTAGGTGTATAGTGCTAAGTTACTCCAGGTGGGAAACAGCATTGTTCTGGGTGTGCATAGTGGGGATGCCCACCCTGGGTGTGGGTGTAGCATTCAAAAGGCTTGTGACCTCGGTGGAATACAAAGAAATTTAGGCTTGCTTCAGAGATGCTTCTGCTGCTGCTGCTTCTGGGACTTGTATGTGCCACATGATGAGCATTTTCTCCTCCTTGGTGCCCCTCTGCTCTGCCGCTACAACTTGGAGCCGACAAAGTAGGGACTAAAACCTCTATTGACTGGAAGCTGAAATTCACTTTTACTCCTTTAACTCTAGATATTGAGCATTTTGTCTCAGTAAGGAGGAAAATAACTAAGACAGTCAGCGAGGTATCATAATCCATTTTAGGTTATTAAAAAAAACCTTTCTTTATGGACTTATCTAATGTTCCTACCTCCTAAAATAAAGTGTGGGAAATTTGAAAATTGAAAACAAATATATTCTAAATCCTGTATTTAAAACATTTCTAACATTTGTCATCATAAAATATTCTCTGTTTCAAAAAAAATATTTTCAAACTGCATCTACCACAAAGGGATTGCATCCAGAATGTATTAAAAGCTCTCAAAACCCATTAGCATAAAGCCAACAAGCCCAACTAAAGCCCTATCCTATAGCAGAGTAGAGCAGGGCAGGCTTCGGCCTTGCAAGCAATAACCTGCACTTATGGTGGCCTCCCAATGCCAAAAGCATGAGCGCCTTGTCACAGGTGGTAATTCCTGTTTAACTAGCTGGTCCTCACTTGAAATCTGCTGTTCAGCTGCAGCAGTTGCCTCCTCCTTTCCCCTTGTTCTTCCCTTGCTAACATGTGGGCCATATTATAAAAGGTGATTCTGAGTTTCTACAGAACTACAAAGACATTTGTCTTACTTTCAATTTAGACAATGGTTTAACCTGTTATTCTTCCCCTTCCAATCCAGTATTTTGATCTCTTTCATGATACATAAGAAAATGGGAATCGCCAAATGTGTGTCTCTGTCCCGAGCCTTTAGATGTCTTTTTAGGGCTTTTCTCATACCTAGCCATGTAGAGTGCCTTAGTGCCCTTGTAGTGAGGCACATATCATCACAACTTCCCATCCGTACCTCTATTTGCAGTGTCTGGTTAGCAGGGATCCAATGATGTCAACCATCTCCACATTCATAACTATATACATAGTTGCATTACAGATTTCAAAAACAATCTGGTGCACATGGTTGGACCCAGGCCTCTGAAAGTTGTGAATGATTCCTGCATTCTGAAATCTCACAGCTGTGTGTCTATACAGAATGAATTTTCCATTGCAATTTGTCTCTATCCTCTGGTACATCATGACACATTCCATATTTGATGCAACTGACTGAACAACAGAGCATCTTGCTTGACTTGAACAATATAAACAGTGTCTCTTCAAGTGAATTAAGCATGGTTGACTTATCAGTGTTGAAGATTTCTTCAGTGCAAAAAATAATATCAGAGCTTATAGTGTAGATTATCATTAGATGCTATGGATCAAACTGTTAGGTTCATGCATAGCACCTAAAAAAGAAATAAAAAGAATAAAAGAAATAGAGTGAGACAATAATGAAAAAATAGGAATACCTTCACACTTAAAAATTTAACTAAACTTTACTATTATCTCTTTGTAACGTGCCAGTCTAGTTAAGATCAATGTGTTTGCAGTAAGAAAATGTCAAATACTCAGAATGTACCAGTTAGCCTTAAGTCAAAAAAGCTGTATAAGAAACACCTACAAAATTTCAGTGGGGTTCAGCAAGAAGCGTTTACTTAGCTCTTTTGTCTTTTTGAGGCAGGGTCTGACTATGCATTTCAGGCTGGCCTTGAATTCACTTTGTAGCCCAGACTGGTCAAAAACTCCCAATGATACTCCTGCCTCAGCCTCCTAAGTACTGGGATTAGAGACCTGTGTCACCATGCTTGGTGTTTACTTAACTCTTGACTTTGTGCATCAGTGGCTGGTTTGAGCAGGGCCCCAGGCCATATGCCTCTCCCCTTCTTCTAGGAGCAGCAATATGGACTGGGCCATGTCCCCAGTGGGGCAGCAGAGCACAAGAGCAGGCATAGAGCTGTGTGTCCCAGCTTTGGCCATTTCACAGATGTCAATTTTCCATGGCCAAAGCACAGAGCAGGGCTGAACCCAGAGCCATAGGGATTGGAGCAGGGTCCATATGCTCAGTGGAGGCAACTGTGGAGACACAGGGACCAAGAATAGAGGTGTGAGGTTAAGGTTGTGCTCAGGTTCCACTTGCCACTACAGTGTCTTCTAAAGTAGAGAGGCCCTCATTACTCCAAAATCACAGAGCCAACTTGCCTGGTACAAAACCTCCTCTGTCACTTCCTAGGTGTGTGGACCTGAGCAAGTGAACTGGATTGTCTGATGGCCAAGTCCTCTCCTGTCACTGCAGACCAGATGCTATGTGGTGAGTGCATGGCTGTGCTTGGTACAAACACAAAATGTTGTACTAAATTCATTTGCTATATGTATTATATGATTTTTTTGGGGTCCTAGTAAAATTTTGTTGTTTTTCTTTCTCAGGCTGAAATCTTTTTTTTCCCCACCTTCTTTTAATCCTTTTGATTCTTTCTGTATTTTTATTTAATTCCTTACTTTTTCATGTTCACTATACTTATTTATCTTGTACAGAGCATGTTGTCTTTTTAAAAAATATATAACTTGGGGCATTATTACTGTTGATTTCTATATTTATTCTTGCATAAATGCTGTGCTAGGGGTAGAACTCAGGGCCATTCCACTGAGCTACATCCCCAACCATTTTTATTTTTTATTTTGAGAGAATATCTTGAAAATTGTTACGTTATTCTTGTTAGGCTTGCCTGGATGTGAGATCCTTACAATTCAACTTCCCTCACTGCTGGTATTAAACCCATTAGCCTACACTGCTGGTCTGGATTTCAATGTTTAATATAGAAATTTATTCTGGTATATTTGTTGATAAATCAAACACTTTTGAATATAAATAATCTTTCATGGTGTCCTTTTTTTTCTTGCTATTTCCTGTATTTTTCACTTTACTTTGTTATCTCTTAAGTTTTTTCTACTAAATTTATGATTTTAATTCACATTTAACTATAATATTGAAAATATAGATGTTTTATCTTTTTGAGTTATTTTTCCTAATTTAATAAGTCTATGAACATCTTCATGTGACTGGAAATTTCCACTCCTTTCACCTTCCATATTTATTTTGCCTTAATTTTTCATCTGCTTCTGTGCATATTAACCCAGTTACTTCTATGAAATTGTTTGTTTATATCACTGTGAAAAGCATCAAGTTAGAAAACCCCATCTTGGGGCTGTGGATTTAACTCAGTGGCCTAAGTGCCTGCCTTGCAGGCAGGCAGATGTGAGTTTGATTCCCGATATGGATTAAAAAAGAAAAAAAGAAAAATAAAGAAAGAAATCCCCATCTCGATCATTCAAACAATCTCATCATCCTCCCTTACCTATTCACATCTGACCTTGCCCTGTTGTGATTCCCAAAACCTCCTTCCCGCAGCTCCCATAAGCCTGTGCCAACTTCACATGTTGATGGCAGCAGAATGAACTTGAGCTGTGGCCTGCATCGGTGTGAACTGTGGTGTTGTTTTCAGTGACTTGAACCTGTGGGACTCAGGAATGACCCGGCTTAGTGTCAGCCTCAGTGAGCAAGGAACTGCCTTCAACACTACTGCCAGCTCGGGAAATACAGCCTGGAGCAAGACTCCCTTCACTGAGGCTGAGCAAGTGTAGTTATCACAGGACTCTGCCTCAGACCTCAGTGCCAGGCTTGCAATACCTAATGCAGGGACAGACCCTATTGGCTTCTGTCTCCAGGAAGTGCGCACAGACACATCTCTGGAATAGCACTGGTGTCCAAAGGACTCATGCTGCCCCAGTCTCTCAAACTATTCTAGCCAGCACCTCCCGGGGACATTGCAGCAGCTCTGGCTCACAAGTCCACCCCAGCAGTAGGCAGCCCTCAGATCTGTGTGCCCTGGGCTTTCTACATGCTGTATTTGGCAGGCTCTGGCTCAGGATGTGTATGAGGCAGTTGTCCTGTCTCCCTTCTCACACCATCCCTTCTCACACACCTGCCTGTTCCCTTCCTCCCTCCCTTCATCACAGCATGAACACACACACACACACACACACACACACACACACACACACACACATTTCCCAAGAGGTTGATTTTATTTACACAATCACTTCAAATTGTTGATGTGACCTTTTCCAACTGCCTCAGTGGGTAAATTGTGAAATTTTGTGGGTGGACTTGAGCTTTCTGGCACTGGTCCCTGGCTTCCCAAATCACCACTAGGTGTCGTAGAGTCCCCTACTATGTTGGCCATCTCCCTTTCTTTGGTTCCCTAGAGCTGCTGGGTGCTCTGGGGGTTTCATTGACCTTAAAATTCCCTTCAAGGGAAAATGGAGCTTTCATTGATTTTGGCTATCTGGAAGGACATGAAGAGATCGCAAGAGTGATCTAGTTTGGAGAACAATGTGGATTAGGAACAGGGGCTTCAGGAAAAGGGTACAGTCTACCAAAAGGTAGGAGTCTTGAGGAGTGTCAAGGGAAACAAAGGAAGGACCTTGGCTGATGCACTCACCTTGCCCTTGAATCCAGGTGGTGAAGGAGCCCCTCTCGTGTCCTGAACAAGGGTAGTTTGGACCTGTTTGTGCTGCATTTGCACTTGGAGCCAGCAGTATAAATCCAGGTTGTGATGGAGCCCTTCTCTCCTCTCTCATCAGGGTGACTGGGCCATCTTGTTCAGCATCTGCCTGAGGCACTACTGCTTTCTGCCCATTTTTCTCTCTCCTCCCAGTGGTCTACCCCAAGTGGGCCTGACCTCTCTTTATATTCCTGTGCCTAGGATGGTCATGTCCTTTGGCATGCTTGGTTATGAAGCCACTAGCTAATAGTAGCTATCCAGGGAGGGGTTGAGATACCACAAAGCATCATCCACGGGGGGAGATAGGGAGTGAGGATTAATGAGCCCAGAAGGAATGGAGAAGAAGGGAGGGATCTGCTCAGCATGCACTCAAATGTCTCCCACACTTATCTTCTAGCCCTCTTCTCTCCCTAGACTCAGCACCACTTAAAATTATTAGCAGCAAAGGGGGTTTAGTTGCTTTGTGTGGGAAGTGGTAGCAGAGGACACAGTAGTAGGCTGAATTTAGAAGTAGATAGGTCGCTGACAGCAAATGTTGCAACCTTAATGTTTAGCTTGGTGCCTGGTACAAAGCTGTAGCACAAGATATATTTCTCTTTCTTTTGAGGGGGGATACTGGGGATCGAACACATGACCTTGCACTTGACAGGCAGTTTATTGTGCTGCTGAGCTAAACCCCCAGCACAAAATGCTTTTTTTGCACCAAATCGAATGCAACCAAATTGCATTGCTTGAGGGTGTTAATATGAAAAATACTCCCTGTATGACCTAATTTAGTTAGAGCTTATATTCTAAATCTTTAAAATTTTACAAATAATGTCTTAAAACATAATGTATCTAAGATATGTGAACTATCTCTTCACATTTTGGAAAATTTCTTTTTCTTTCTTGTTCCTTGGAATTAAAAATAAAGGCTTCACTGGAAACAGTGGATGGTAATTTTCATGGAGGCTAATGTGAGTTCTGATGCTTTTTGGACACCATCTCATTTGCATTTGATTTAGGCAATTAGCAAGAGAATCTCAGTTGCTTATCAAAACTTGGTTTCACTTAAATTGGTCACCATTAGAAATTAGCAAGCAGTGCCCAAGGTAGCTAGAAACCAAGTATACTGACTTTCAGTGTTTGAGATGGTTTTCTATCAGTCCTATTTTAATTTGTTTTTTATTGATATCTTAGTTTGTTAATAAAAATGTGTTGGGTAACCTCACATTCTAATGTTTCAATGTGAAGTGTGGGACTGACATATTTGCATCATAAAGGTGGAAACACATGACAGAGGAAGACATCACTTGGCCAGTTTTGAAGTCCAGGGGGAGGAGAGAGAGAGAGAGAGAGAGAGAGAGAGAGAGAGAGAGAGAGAGAGAGAGAGAGAGAGAGAGAGAGAGTCAAGAGTCAGATTTGGTTTCAAAACAGCTTATTCATGGGAGAACTAACCAAGGTCCCATGAGAAGTATTTTAGTTCCTTCTGAGAGCAGCAACTGCGGTGGCCAAAGGCTCTCCCACTGGGTCGTACTGTACCTCTTAAAGGTTCCCATCAGCACTCACATTACCATAATCAGGACCAAACCTCCAAGACATGAATAATGGAGAACAAATTACATCTAAATCATAGTAGGATTGATGAGGGCTCTGCTTCTATGACCCAAACACCTCCGAGTAGTCTCCTCACTTGCCAACACTGCTACAATGAGGAATCAAGAATCCAGTACATGAACTTTTGGGGACATAAACAAATAGCAAAATGATGCATACCTTCCATCATTTTCTCTGATTGTGTGATTTGAAAAACATAAAGATCCTGAAATTTGAAAATACAGATATGGAAAATGATTCACAGAGATATATATGTGGAGTTCATGGAAATCTAACTTGTGTGAGGAAAGAACACTGTATTCTTCAATGTTTCCTTTGTGCTGATGACAAGTATACATGCTGAGCTCAGTAATTCAGTGTCGTTTCTTGTGGCATTTGGATTGGTTTGGTTCCTCTCTGTTCCTTTTCTATTTCCCAGATAACAGTGGAAGTATTTGGAAGTTGAACATAGGACAAAATGGAACATAATGCAACCCAAAGTAGGTTTATAATGCAGCTTTTAAGACATCAACCTAGACTGCAAAAATCTGCACTTTTAAAAATCCTTCAAATGACTCTTTATATCTCTCTCCAGCCACACTCTAAGAAGCTCTGATCTATTCTTTTCCAATCATCATTATGGTTTGAAGAAAACAAGTTAAATATCTAGGCACATCAAAAATCTAATTTCTCAGCTATCTGAAGTTATGAAAGCTGAGCATCTCCTTTCTTATTACACTTCCAACTAGGGTTATTTCCTGCTAAGAGTCCAACTCCCTGGTGCTCTGAGGTTAAATCAGAGCACTTTTCCTTACTTGCTTTTCTAATTGCTCAGAAGAGCTGATGTGGCTTGTTTTGCAGCCTCTTCTCCATACCCTAGGGTACCAGGTAACATCTCAGAGGTTCACCTAGTACTTTGTACAATCCTTGAAGTTTATAAGGTGACTTTTAAGCTATTTTGATCTGAAACATTGCTTAAAGAGATGATGCAAATGAAACAGCATTCATATTGCAGGCATGTGGTGAGAAATTTCCTGTTCCTTCTTACCTGCCCCGACCCTGGGACAAATTTGAGTGCATATCTGCTGGGAAGACTTTTCAGATAATTGCTGAGCTGTGAAAATAATAAATCAGACAACACGGACCGCGTGGAGGGAGCATGATCAGGTCAGATGGATTGAAATTTTAGATGTCATACTTTGAGTAAAAAAAAAATCTATAAATTGAGGATATATGTTATTGCTGGTGTCTTGATGTTCCCCCAAACCCACATGCAGTCCTAGGTGTGGCTTTTTAAGAGGTGATTTAATCTAGAGCATGTGTCACTGGAATTCATTCAAGGTGTGATGCTAGGATCAAGGGCACTAAGACTAAGGGTGTGTTACCTTCGGTAAGTAGATTGGATAAAATATGAGGGATCAAAAGAGCTGTGGTCACCCCTTGCCTTTTTTGTTTATGTTTTTGCTACCTTTGGTCCACCATGGATTGTTTCTTCTCTTCAATGTCCCCATCATGCCACCTGTATTGCAGCCAGCCAATTACAGACCAAAACTGCTAAACACAGTTAGCCAAATGAACTTTTCCTCTAACTTTGTGTGTCATGTATTTTTTCTCAGCAACTAGAGAGAATTAACCAAGACCGTACAATAATATTCTTACTTGCTGAGCATCTAGAATAGGCCAGGTATTGAACTGGCTATTTGCGTATATTACTTTTCTTATCCCATTTTCATCACATTACCATGAGGGAAGTCTTTTTAATTCCCATAACATGGAAAGGGGAACTGAGATTCAAGGAAATGCATTTCATTTTCTGCACATCATAGAATTACCAAGGGAAGACTCAAGGATTCAAAACTAAGTCCCAACCATCTTCTTGCCACTATGCATTTCTGTATCTTAATATCTAGGAGGGAATGGGGAAGAAGGAATAATAAATAGAGAAAAAATGAGAGACTAAGGATGTAAGAAACATAAATTCCTCTCTGACTTTGTGCCAAGATTTGTGATATTCTTGTCATTATGCAGACATCATTTTTTATTTTACTTGTAAAATATTTCCATTAATGCTAAATCAAAGACATTGCTTTGAAAACAAGTAGATGGTTTGACAATAATAACTCCATATATTTTCGTTCCCTAGAAGTGGTGTTCCCCTTCCAATCTCTTGTGAACCATAAAGTTTATGAATGAAAGGAATCAATGATTATATGCAAAGAAAAGGGAAATAGGAGAGAAACTGTTTTACTCCCTGGGTAAAGGAACTTCTCTGCATCCTGAGAGAAAAAAAAAACAAATGAAAGAGAAACAGGTTTAATAAGTTAGTTACCAGTCTCTTTGCTTCTCATGCTAAGGGCTGACCATGGATTTGTAAAAATGTCCATGTAGTTTGAATGGTGGTGCACAAAGGAGGGGTTTTATATCCTATCTCATACTTGGAACTCTAGAAAGAAACCTTACAAGATGTCTCCACATGCTCTTCATACTCAAAGAATGTTCCAGAAGTTGTATTAGCTTTTATTCAATTAATCTGTTTGAAATCTGCTGTGAAGTATTGTTATAATTTCTTTAGACAGCCTTTAATATATCTTTGCTAATATGAAGAGTTCTCTTTATAACTTGCATTCTGGAAACATACACGTGCTTTATTTTCTTTTATCTTTTTGCTCCAGAACTAAAACAAAATGAATAAAATTTTACGAAAGAACAGAAAAATGTGACATCTCCTCTGGAGTCTGAAACTTGTGAATCTTTATATGCCAAAGGATACTATTGTGTGCACCTGTTCCTGATGATACAGCATGGATGTGAGCCAAGCTATTAAAACTTCAGTTTCAGAGTAGCTTGTTGGTAGTACCTCCCATGGCTAAAGGGATACTTCACTTGAATTCATCTTACACACAGAGCCTGACTTAACTTTCTGGAAATGGAATAGAATATTGCAGTTGGTGAGTATACTAAAGATTGACAGTTATCTAAGAATGTCTTGGAGCTGCTTGGTTTTCAGAACACTAGTCACTTGGTGTCATCAACTGTGCCAAAAATCTCAACTTTAAACACTTGGTGGTTTGATTGAAAGGATTTTTTTTATGGTTTCCAGTATCCATGTACTTTTGAAGAACCCTCCAACATCGACTCTGTGATTAATCTTGTCAAATAGCCCATTTTGTACTGCTATGGCCAAAAGCCTGGTTCATGGTATTCAATACAGAAAAGGAATTTATTTAGCTCAATTTTGGAGTCTGAAAATTCAACACTAGCCAGCTTCACTTGGTTGGCCCCATAGCATGAAGAGTGGCATCACATAATGGGAATGAATGCAGAAAAGGCCATGACAGAACAAATGGCAAGATAGCAGGAACTAGGAGAGAAGGATGGGGTCAGGCTGACTTTGATATGATGATGCACTTTTCTGGGGAATTAACTTTGCCCTATAAGAACAACATTAATTCCCTCTGATGGTAGTATCATTATAATCATTCTTCTCTTAAATGCCCCACTACCTTATCACATTATGTTGATACATTGAGGACCAAGCTTCAAACACATGAATCTTTAGGGGAAACATACAAGCCATATCTAAACCACAGTCTGAGCTTCTGACTGCTTTGATCAATGGGTGCACAATATAGCTTATGATACATAGAGATTTCAAATGTGCTTATAGATTGCATCTTGCCCTCATATTGTTCCTAAAATCTTACCAACACTTGAGCTACCATGATGAAGGATAAGGTACCACATTGAGCACATATTTGATATGTTGACAATCACCGTGTCTTTGGTCAACCTGGCAGCAAATTGCAAGTATATGCATGAGCCCCAGGAGAAGTAAGACAAACTAAATTAAATCAGCAGAAATAGCCAGACTAGTCAAACTTAAACAGATTACACACAGATCAATGCATGCTATTAGAAGTTGTGGCCTTAAGCTACCAGATTTGTAGTGGTTTGTTACTCAGCTGAATTCATACAGATATCATTAATACATGGTTTGGTCAGTTTGTTCAGTATTCTTTAAAGTTGGTAGGGATGACCTTGTGAAGGACAGATGAATAAAATCGGGTAAATTATCAATGCACGCAAGAGCAAGTCTGATGGGTAGACAAGGTTATAATCTGTGAAATTTTTCTTTAGAATGATTTATGATGGTAAGCTAAATTTCACTTAAAAGTCACCATAGGGAGGAAAACATCAGGCTGAGGGATGTGACTCATTGATTTTATACTAACTTGCATCTATGTCCACTTTCATAGTATAAAATGTTTTGAGAGGGAGAAGAGCATATAGAGAGAGGTAGGGGAGAAGTGAGGAGAGAGACTGAGAGAAAGACAGAGAGCGACAGATGGATGACAGAAAGAGAGACAGGCAGAGATAGAGAGACAAAGAGAGAGACAGAAAGAGAGAAAAAGCCAACTAATATTCTACTGGAGATGCTGGAGTCAAATGTACAAAGTCTTCCACTTTGGCTTCCCCTTTCCCAGAATCCAAAAGAACTTTAAGAAATACAGATTTCCAAAGTAACATCCAGGTTCCTTTTCTTGCACTTCAAAATTATTACATCTCACAAATCAGTTTTTATGTTAGATTGCTCCTGTGGCATTTCATGTGTAAGATTTTAGCTTGTGTGTAATTCAGTGTTACATGAAATATAGATGAGGTCAAGATGAATAGTTAATAGATATAAGGCAAGATGCTAGTTAAGTGGCCCAAGCAAGGACAACGATGTGCAGGATTAACTTGCTGGCTATTTAGATGGAGTGAGGTAAATGGCAAGGACAATAATAAATTAGACAATGCCGTTAACTGAAAAATGGAGAAAATCAGATGAGTTAAAGGTAATTTGTAGGCATGGCAGTCAGGAGACTGTATAACTGTAGGAAAAAGAGAAGACTCAACATTGATGCATTTTTTTTAAAGAAGATAAAACAAAATAAATCCACTTAAAGCAAACCAGTGTAATTGATACAGGACTTCAAAACATTACAAAATCAACCATAGTTATCACAATGTCTTTTGATGTATTCATAATACCTGCAGATAACTTTGGACATAGTAAAAGTCAAACAGAATGGAATAAATAGCAACAATAAAAGCAAAGCAACAAATGCAATAAAGGATTTAAAAATAAGCCAATAGTAAATCCAAAATTGTTCCCCTAATATATCTTGCTATCTTTGTTTTTTTTTTTAATTTTATTTAAAAGGAAAAAGAGAAAAAACAAAACAAAAACAAAGTGGTGTAAGGGTACAAGTAATACAGAATTACCAAAAAAAAAAAAAAAAAAAAAACAGTAAGAAATCACCAGTTAATAGATTAAACATTATCATCTTAGAGATAGTTGCTCAAGTCACAGTATCAAAGCATACAAAGTGAACATTCAGAGAGACTGCAAACAGTTGTGTTCAATGATCCAACCCAAAACATTAATATGGTCAGCTTTTTAACACCCCTAAACACACTAGCTGTTGTATCCTTTAGAGCTTTTTTTTTTCCCTCTCTTTTTTACAACAAAACTTACAGATTTTGGGTTTTATTACTCCTTAGTTCTTATTACTTTTTTTGGGGGGGGATGATAAAGTCAAATATGGCAAAACAGAGCTATCAGTCAAAACCAAGGATAGACATGGCACCTGATGTAAAACAGAGTACAAGGTTATCAACAATGGTTATCAAAAATGTCTCTTGTTTCCTTAAAAAGAATTGTCTATCTCATTAGATATTATAAAGTTGAACAAAACAGTAGAGAACAAGACCAAAAAAACTTAAGCATTGTAAACATTACAGGACTTCCAAAGGAGACTATAGTCAAACCAGAATGGGCATCTTAGTGAATCTTATTGCCTTCAAAGTAGTTGCCTATACCCTCAAACTTGATACTATCATACAGAACGAAACAGAGTCTAATCAGTCAAAATAAGATAGTGGGAGTATTGCAGGAATTCAAAACAAGTTAATAGGAAATTTTAAAAAGTTACTAAAATATACTCTGCTTATTTTTTAAAATTTTCCTCTTAATCAAAAAAAAAACATAAAAATAACTAAATAATTTTTTAAGGAATATGGGAGAGGTTGAGATAAAAGAGGACATAACAACATAACAATACAGGTCAAAGCATGACTGTTTCAGCAACCTAGTGCTTCACCACCAAATAACCCGACTTAATAGTAGTTACCATAGTGTCTGTCTTTTTCCTTGAAATATTTGAATATAACTTCAAGTACTATAGCTTCAAATATCTCAATATCAAGAAGCCCAGAATAAAGCCTTTCCAATTAATAAGTGAAAACTTTATAAGGCTTCAAGACCACATAATGGGGAATCATGATTACCACATATGTTTATATATTTGAATCATTACTTACATTAGGGAGACTACTTGGTATTCACACATGCGAGATTGATTTATTTCACTTATGAGTATGGTCTCAAGCTGCGCCCATTTATTGATAAATATCTCAATGCAATCCTTCTTTATAGCTGAGTAATACTCCATTGTATAGAAATACCATAACATTCTTATTTATTTTATTTTATTTTATTTTTTATTTTTAAATTTTATTTAAAAGGAAAAAGAAAAACACAAAACAAACAAAGCGGTGCAAGGGTACAAGTAATACAGAACTACAAAAAAAAAAACAGTAAGAAATCACCAGTTAATAGATTAAATATTATCATCTTAGAGATAGTTGCTCAAATCACAGTATCAAAGCATACAAAGTGGACATTCAAACAGTCAGACTGCAAACAGTTGTGTTCAATGATCCAACCCAAAACATTAATATGGTCAGCTATTTAACACCCCTAAACACACTTGCTGTTGTATCCTTTAGAGCTCTTTTTTTTCCCTCTCTTTTTTACAACAAAACTTACAGATTTTGGGTTTTATTACTCCTTAGTTCTTATTACTTTTTTTGGGGGGGAGGATAAAGTCAAATATGGCAAAACAGAGCTGTCAGTCAAAACCAAGGATAGACATAGCACCTGATGTAAAAGAGTACAAGGTTATCAACAATGGTTATCAAAAATGTCTCTTGTTTCCTTAAAACGAATTGTCTATCTCATTAGATATTATAAAGTTGAACAAAACAGTAGAGAACAAGACCAAAAAAACTTAAGCATTGTAAACATTACAGGACTTCCAAAGGAGACTATAGTCAAACCAGAATGTGCATCTTAGTGAATCTTATTGCCTTCAAAGTAGTTGCCTATACCCTCAAACGATACTATCATACAGAATGGAACAGAGTCTAATCAGTCAAAACAAAACCATGGGGGTATTACAGGACTTCAAAACAAGTTAATAGGAAATCAAAAAAAGTTACTATTATATATCCTGCTATTTTTTTTAATTTTTCACCTTAATTAAAACAAACATAAGAAATAACTAAATATTTTTTAAAGGATAAGGGAGAGATTGAGATAAAAGAGGACATAACAATATAACAATACAGGTCAAAGCATGATGGTTTCAGCCACCTAGTGCTTCACCACCAAATAACCCGACTTAATACTATTTACCATAGTGTCTGTCTTTTTCCTTAAAATATTTGAATAAAACTTCATATACTATAGCTTCAAATATTTCCATATCAAGAGGCCCAGAATATAGGCTTTCCAGTTAATAAGTGAAAACTTTATAAGGCTTCAAAGCCAGATAATGGGGAATCATGATTACCACATATTTTTTATATATTTGAATCATTACTTGCATTAGGGAAACGATTCAGTATTCACACATGCGAGATTGGTATATTTCACTTATGAGTATGGTCTCAAGCTGCGTCCATTTATTGATAAATATCTCAATGTGATCCTTCTTTATAGCTGAATAATACTCCATTGTATTAGAAATACCACAACTTTTTTATCCATTCCTCAGTTGATGGACACGTGGATGGTTTTCAAGATCTGGCGATTGCAAATTGTGCTGCTATAAACATAGGTGCACATATATCACTGTGGTATGCTGCTTTCAGTTCTTCTGGGAATATGCCTAGAAGTGGAATAGCTGGAACAAATGGGACTTCTAATCCCATCTTTTTGAGAAATCTCCAGACTGACCTCCACAAAGTTTGTACCAGTCTACACTCCCACCAACAGTGTAAGAGAGTTCCTTTTTCCCCACAGCCTCTGCAGCATTTGTTGTTGTTGGTTTTCTTGATCCTGGCCATTCTTTCAGGAGTGAGATGGAATCTCAGTATGGTTTTAATTTGCATTTCTCTAATGACCAATGATGATGAACATTTTTTCATGTATGTATTTTTCATTTGTATTTCTTCATTTGAGAAGTGCATATTCATCTCAGATGCTCATTTTTGTGTTGGATCTTTGAATTTTGGGGGTCTGAGTTTTTTAATTCTTTATATGTTTTAGACAAGAGTCCCTTGTTTGAGAGAGAGCTCACTAAATCTTTTCCCAGTTTGTGGGTTTTCTTTTCACTATGCTGGAGATTTTTTTTCGACATGCAGAAACTTTTTAATAAGAAGTGGTCCCATTTATTGATTCTGGGAAGTATTTCTCATGTGGTTTGAGTCCTGTTCATGAATTCTCTACCTACCCCTATGTCTTCAAGGTTTCTACCCAATTTGTCTTCCAATAGATTTAGTGTTTCTGTTTTAATATTCAGATCTTTGATCCATTTAGACTTTAATTTAGTACATGGTGATAGGCATGGGTCTAGTTTTAGTTTTTGGCAAATGGAGAGCCAGTTTTTCCAGCACCATTTATTAAAGAGACTGTCGTTCTTCAAGTGAACCTGCTTGGCTCCTTTATCAAAGATAAGGTGGTTGAGAGTGTTTGTAGTTGTGGTTGTATCTTCTAATCTATTCCATTGATCTTTGTCTCTGTTTTTATTCCAGTACATGTTGATTTTACTACTGTTGCTTTGTAGTATAACTTCAAGTCAAGGATTGTGATGCCTCCTGCCTTGCCTTTGCTGCTTAGAATTGCCTTTGCGATTCTAGGTCTCTTCTGGTTCCAGATGAATTTTGGGTGTGATTTCTCTAGATTTATAAGGTATGTTTATGGTATTTTTATTGGGATTGCAATGCATCTGTATAACAGTTTTGGGAGAATGGCCATTTTCACAATGTTTTCTCTTCCTATCCATGAGCAAGCGGTGTCTTTCCATTTTCTGAGATCATCTTCAATTTCCTTTTTCAGTGTATTATAATTTTCACTGTATAGGTCTTTCACTTCTTTCATAAGAGTAAATTCTAAATATTTTATTTTCATGCTTGCTAGTGTGAAGAGTATGGTTTCTCTTATTTCCCTCTCTGTGATTTTGTTGTTAGTGTATAGGAATGCTATTGATTTCTGAGTATTGATTTTGTATCCAGCTTCATTACTGACTTTATTTATTATATGGAAGTGTCTTTCAATGGAGTTTAGGGGGTTTTCTATTAGAGAATCATGTCATCTGCAAACAATTATAATTTAACTTCTTCTTTTCCTATCTTTACCTCTTTTACTTCTCTCTCTTTTCTAATTGCTCTGGCTAGTACTTCCAGTACTATATTAAATAGGAGTGGTGATAAAGGACATCCTTGTCTTGTGCCTGATTTTAAAGTAAAGGCTTTCAATTTTTGGCCATTTAGTATGATGCTGGCTGTTGGTTTGTCATAGATGGCCTTTATTATATTGAGGTAAAGACCAGCTCTTCCAATTTTCTTTTTTTTTTTTTATTTAAGAGGAAAAAGAGAAAAACACAAAACAAACCAAAGCGGCGTAAGGGTGCACGCAATACAGAACTACAAAACAAAACAAAACAAAACGAAACAAAAAACCATAACAGTAAGAAATTACCTGCTAGTAGATTACACACTATTTTCTTGAAAATAGTTCCTCAAATCACAGTATCAAAGAACACAAGGTGGACATTCAAACAGGGAGACTGCGAACAGCTGTGTTCAATGTTCCAAAAACATTGATAAAGTCAGCTATTTAACACCCCCAAACACAAGACCAATAAGACTTAGGCGTTGTAAACATTACAGGACTTCCAAAGAAGACAATAGTCAAACCAGAATGGGTATCTTAGTGAATCTTATTGTCTTCAAAGTAGTTGCCTATGTCTTCAAACTTGATACTATCATATAGAATGGAACAGAGTCTAATCAGTCAAAACAAGATCGTGGGAGTACTACAGGACTTCAAAACAAGTTAATAGCAATCCAAAAATGTGTTACTGAGCTTTCCTGGGGCTCAGGCATAAGATACCACAGCTCCAATTCAAGGGAAATGAGGTTTAATTTGGCTCACAGATTCAGGGAATTTAGTACATGATTAGCAGGATCCAAGGCACAAATATGGTAAAATGACATTAAGGAGTGGAGGTGCTTGGTTCTTGCGGATGCAGAAGCAATAAATAGGAAGAGCACCAGAGAGGAATAGAGCAGCAACTAGGTATAATACCCAGGGTTACCTCTTTCTGATCCACCCAGTCACACCCAGAAGTGTGCTCTAAGAATCCCACAGACAGCTTTCAAACCAACCAAGTTGGCAACCAAATTTATCACAGCAGTGTTCTGTTGCCAACCTGTTGAGAGCAGTTTCACAGTAGCAAACATTAAAAATGTCTATAGATCCTGGAAAATACCCCCTCATCTATAAATTCATTCTGATTTTAGAATTCTCTCTCTCTCTCTCTTTGTCTCCTCTCTGTGTCCTTCTTTCTCTCCTCTCCCTCTCTCTCTCTCTCTCCCATTTATATTTATCTATATAGATTTACCCAAGCATGAATGAAGAAGTAGAGAAAAGTTATATACATTAGGTTGTTAACATAAGCCGTCTATGGGAAGACAATATTCAAAATAAGTAGAGCAGTTGAGGAGACCTGAGTAAGGAACACAAAAAAATGAATAAAAATAAAGACTAGTAAATGGTTTCATACAATTGCATAAAATATTTTATAAAAAGCAAAGCTACCAGGTTTTGTTGTTGGAAATGAAAAATTATATTCAGCCTGTCATTTTGCAGTGCCCATATACCATCTAACACACATTTCCCAAATAATTTGACAGCATTTCTTCACCATTAAGACGAAAAATAACTCCTAGTAGTATCTTCACTTTAGCCTCAAAGAAGATATGAATGAGATAGACAGCAAAAGACAGTGCCAGTTACGTAATTACATGTATGTTCTTTATTTGTGGATCTGAGTTTGACTGAGTGATGCAATACCCTCCTGAATGGATGAACTTCTGGTGGAACAGTACATTCAAAAAGGAAAAGTTCTGATCAGGATCTTGGGGAAAAGCCCATAGAAAACTCCAAAGTTTGCTTATAAGGATGTATGGTATGGAAACAATAATCTGTTGAATATACTAACTGTACGAAGTCTTTACGTGAGTAAGTCTAATTTGATTGATGCACTCAAAAATGAAAAACATTCCCCTGTGCTATAGCATGTATCTACATGTGCCCCCAGTGCCTCTTGCAGCCTGGCATAGGTGAGGCTTATCAGGCGTGGCTGGAGCTAGAGTGTATAATGTTAGGATTAAATGTGTAATTCTGGGTTCAAGAGTGATACCTAAATTAGCCTGCTAATTAGACGAGCATCAGTTCTGGGTATGATTAAGACTGCCCACACTGGGTGTGAATGCTACCTACCCAAAGGGTGGGTAACCTGGATAATATGTGAGGGACTGAAAGGGAGCTAGTGTGGTTCTTTTTTGCTTGTTGCCTTCTGCCTGCCTGCCTGCTCTGCAATGTTCCTCTGCCCTGCCACCTTGCCATGTTGCCAGCAAACCAAGAAGTGAAACTTCTGAAAACTGTGAGCTACAGCAAATTTTTCCTCCTTTAACTTTTGGTGTTGTGTATTTTATCTTAGCAAGGAAAAAAGGTAACTAAGACACCCAGTGTTATGGTTTTGATGTTTCTCAAAGCCTCATGTGCTCAAAGGTGGGGATTTTGAAAGGTGACTGGATGAAGGGGTGCTAAAGCTGAATAAGTTGAGTTCTGATTGCAAAGGCAAGATCACTGTTGGAATGATCCAGAGGAATATATCTCCCTTCTCAACTCCTCTCTTGACTCTCTCTGTCTGCAATGCCTTTGTGGCATGCCACTCTGTCTGGAGCCAGCTCACTATGGCCTGAAACATTTGCAAACTGTGAACCAAAAGAACCCACTCTTCCTTAAAATTGTGATTGTTGAGTATTTTATCCTAGAAACTTCTATAGAAGAGTGACTGACATACCCAGCCTCTTCCTCTCTTATCATGAAAATCATGCCTAGAGCCAGCCTCCCAAAATATTCTTTCAAATCTGAATAACATGATTTTGATCAAGCACTAAGTGCCAAGGATGGAGCTGTGACTCAGACCAGAAATGTTACAGAAAGGGAAGGTTCAAACTCCATTTTCTTTTGGCATTCTTCCTGGGGTTTGGTTATCCTCTGGATTCAGTAAACCAATCTGTGTACAGAAAGATCTGCATGGCTAGTGAGGATAATATAATGGTGAGCAACAGCATCCTTTTCCTTCCTTACCTTTCTTCTGGAGTTCTGCATACAGATGTCTGTGTCAGCAATGAGAGAAGCAGGAGACAAAACAGTTAGCTCTGAATCTAAGCTATCAGAGAAGCTGGCATATAAATTCAGAACTCTCTTTTCTTCTGGGGAATATCAAATGCAGGTTTGTAGTTGACTGAATAATGACCCCAAAATCTATGGCATCCTAATTTTGACAATATATAAATAGACTTAATGTGGGAAGAGATGTGATTTAATTAAGAATCTTGAGATGGGGAGATTGCCCTAGATTATCTGGATGGACCCTACATGAAATCACAAATGTTCTTATAAAACAAATCAGAGGGTTAGTAGACACAGAGTGTGATGTGGCAGAGGAAGAAGTGCTGACGGTGATGTACTGTTGAATTTGAATATGGAGGTAAAGGATCATAAACCAAGGACCACGGCTCTACAAGGTAGAAAGGATGGGGAAATAATTATTTCACAGGGCATGTAGAGGAAGTATGGCCATACTGCCACCTCAGCATTAGCCCAGAGAAACTGATTTCAGTTTGTCTAATTTTAGAACATCTTCAAAATCCCTGAAAGTAACCACATACTCATTGTTTTAAAATTAATTTTCAGTAAATATATAAAACTAGGCCTAGTCATACAAGTCTGGTTTGTATTTCTGCCCCTACTATCTTTGTCTTCTGTTCCTTTTCAAAAGGTGTTTTTGTCTAAGCTTTCTTTTTTTTCTTATAAGCAAATATATATAGTGTGCTCATATTTTCTAAGTTAATTAAAAGAATGGTATATATGCTTCTCAAATCTGCCTTTTTTCACTTAATATATCCTGAAGGCATTCTAAAGTAATATTTATAGATACTTGATTTTTTTCACAGTTTCACAGTTCTTTGTGGTGAACTTATATCCTACTTTATTTAACCAATCTCCTAGTGATGGACATTTAGGCATTTCGTTACTATTACAAAGAAAGCTTCCACAATACTATTTCGCACATACTTGTTCATACTTTTGCTAAAATTTATAGGAAAATCTCAGAAAATGGATTGCTGAAGAAAACAATTCTAAACCCTGTAATACTAATGTTCTTAGCAAATGTAGTTTTTATTTTTTACATGTACTCAATTTCCTTTTGAAATATTGGCAAATATTCAATATAGCAGTAGATAGAATTTTAAATTTCAAATCATAGCCAATTCTGGGCTTGCATTACTGTTACCTTAAAGCAGGTTATTTAAAAACTATTAGGAGGGAGGCGATAAGGGAAAAGTGGAGGGAAGAAGAAAGCAGGTAGTGGAGGGTTAAAAATAATCACAGCATGTTATGCGTATCTTAGTCAGTTTTGGCATCACTGGGACAAAATGTCCTGCACTCACAATTTAAAGGAGGAAAAGATTATTTTGAATCATGGAGTTTAGAGAATTCAATCTATAGTCTGCTATCTAGGCAAGAAGGGCATGGGAGAAGAATCTGGCAGACGAAAGCTGCTCATCTCATGTTGCTCAGCAAGCTGACAGAGAACTGAGGAGCCAAGGAGTAAGACATATACTTCCAGGTCAGGACCCCAGTGACCCACCTCTTCCAACTTGACTTCACAACCTAACAACAAATTTAGTTCTAAATTTAACATCTTCATGATCCAGTCATCTAAAAGCCTCACTTCTGAATCATGAGCCTGTTTTGGAGCAATGGTATTCTCTACTGAAACCACAACATTCTTCCAAAATTCCATCTCATTATGTAAAATGAATTTAATCCGTTTCTGAGAATTCTTAAAGTCTTAACAGTTTCAGAACATCTGGAAAATCCTACTCCAAAGTCTCCTATGAGACTCAAGGCAAACTCTTATCTGTGAGCCTCTTTAAAAATGAAAAAGAAAGTAAAATATTTCCAACATGAAATGGCAGAGGGCAAACACTGTCATACTGAAAATGAGAAATATGAGGCTAGAAATGAATTGAATCAAAGCAAATTGAAATTCAGAAGTGGAAATATAAAATCTCATAATTTCATGTCCAGTACACCACAAAAATTGTGGTGAGCTGTGAGTATCAAAGGCTTGGGCATCCCTTCCACTGTGTCATTTCTGGCTGTGACCCTCATGAACTCTGTCTTGCAGTGATTCTGCTAACTGCCTGTGGCTTTCTTCAGCATATATGCTATGTTATTAGCATCTCTAATTTTCTGGGATCTTTCTTAAACTTTAAGCTTTACTTCACATCTTCATGCACTGCCTAGCCTCCTAGGCATTCTTCTGGAATCTCGGTGGAACCCTATCTGAGTTCATAGCTCTTGCATTCTGCCTGTCTGTGAAGCCACCACCATGTGGATGGCTTTACAGTCTGCCATAAAGTTAAGCAATGTCCAGGCATTTTGGGTCATGGCTGCAGAGGCTTCTGAAGACCTGGATTACTAAGCCTTGTAAAATGAATCTCAGACTCTTAGGGAACCAATTACCTTGGTGACCCTTCTGGACCAGCGGATCAATGGAGTTTCTTCTCAAATAAAGGTTTTTAAAGTTTACACCCTCAGAGCTGCAAAGAATGCAGCCTTCATGATTGCTGAAATGCTCTTAAGCCATATTTTCTATTGATCTAACACAAAATACTTCTTCTTAATGCTAATCTTTTTTGTCACTAACCTCTTCATTGCTCCAACTTTGGAGGTGATTTCTTTTCATTGAAACTGTAATCCTTTCAAGCATATTTGCTCTGCCATTTATTCCCAAAATCTGTCAACACTATTCATGCCACACTCTGAATGTTAGATGATTTGATGTTTCTGCTAGATTAGTTAGCAGATCACCCTTTTCTCATTCTCTTGCAAAAATCTAAGGGCATACTCAATATGAAGACAGACATATTTTCTCCCAGAATGTAAAGCACACGACCTGTGTAACTGCAAATGGATGTAAAGCACATACCCTGTACTTCAATTGCTAAAGGAAATTCTCAACAGATGTCTCCTGAGCCTGGCCTTTACTATTGGCATTTCTATCAGCATTCTGCTCTTGTGCTCTCTAACCAGAATCTCCCAAAATTCTTTGCTTGCACAGTTCAAGAGATTTTCTAGATGACATCTTTAAACCTTTTAAATTCTCTTGTAAACTAATTCCAAAGGCTTCTAAACCATATGATTAGTTACAGTCACAGCAATGACCCAACACTCAGTAGCGAAATCTGTCCTAGTCACTGTCCTCTTCATTGGACAAAATAACCAACAGTTAGAATTTAAGGAGAAAAGGTGACTGATTTGTTTCAGTTTTTAGAGAATTTGGTCCATAGCTGGCTGGCTCCATATCAGGAAATTTGTGGTGGAATGGTTCAATAAAGAAAAGCTGCTTGGGAAATGTCACAGGAAACAGCAAAAATACGGAGAATCCATGGAGATAACAGCACACTTCTGTGTCACCCCAGTGACTTTAGTGCCTCTTCCAAACACACCTAGACTTCCTAATACCACATTGGTCTTTGAATTTATCAGGGAATTAAGCAACCGAAGAAGGTAGTATCCCCACTAGTCAGTTATCTTCCAAATACTCACCTTTGAACTCATGAGCTTTCTGGGAACCATTTTAGCCCTAAATCATAGAACTGTTAATACATACGCACCAAATGAAATCCATTATTTTTGTGTAACTAATGTGCACTAATAAAAATAATATGAATGATAGTGAAAAGGCAAAATTAACTACTTTTTCTCAAAGATTGGGAATATTTTCTCATTTAAAATTTTGGCATATACAAATTCTAAGCACTAAAAATGTGTCTACGGTGCAGTGTATTGTTAAGCTAGGATGCTTGGTAGCTTTGGTGTTAACATGTTTTTGACATGTTTACATCCCTTCATGGATTTATTGGGACATAACCTCATCCTAGGTCAAAGAGCTCTGTCTACATTCATAACAAACCATAGTAGCTTGTACCTCATAAACAAGTAAACAGGAAGAAAAATTGAGAAAATTATAAGTACAAATTTACATAGGAGTTTAAAAGTCCCTTGATCACCCTTCTACTGGTATTATTTACCCCATTCTAACTCTTTACCTGAGAAACTTTTTTCTTTAACTCTCACTTCAGAATATAAAAAATTCTTAATTTTGATGTCTCCAAAGTTTCCAGGAAACAGACACAATGGAGTAGTCCATTGGGAGCCACAGAAGCTGGAAATTGACCACATATTCAGGGATGAAGCAGAGCCAGGGCATGACCATCCCAAAACTAAGAGTGCCTGGGGAAGTCCACTTGAAAAATTGGCTACATCCCACTAAAACACCAAACCCCTAGGCAATCCAAGCAATTATTTGCTAGGCAGTAAGGGTGAAATTCACATAACCCTTCTGAGTATCTAAATAAATATGCTGCATTGGTTAAGCAGTTCTGTCTCTCCTATCAGGAGACTAAGGGCTCCATCTGACTCTCCCGTCAAAAGGAGTCTATTGATTATATCAGTTGTCTAATTATGGGACAAACATATTCAAAAGAGTGACAAATGTATATGGAATTGTTGGTTGTGTACTCGATTCTAGTATTCATTTTTGTGGTGGATCTGGATTAGACAGGTTCTTAATGATCATAAACTTCTTGAGACAACCAAAATCGAACTGGCTCCAGACGTCATTTTAAAATAAAGTTCTGAAAAAGATGGGGGAATGACAGCCACCTTAATGACATTAATTGAATCACAAGCATCAATCCCTGCTTTTTCAGCTCAAAGAAATTTTATTGCATCACAGGTTAAAACTTTCACCTCTAAGGGAGTAGAGCCATTTTATCCATCTCCCTCAAAATTGCTGCTAAGAGAAGCCAGTTGGGTGGAGGAGTACATGGAGGGTTTCCAGAATTTATCTATTCTGTTACTATCCTTTGAATCGCCAATAGTCCAAGGCCAGTTATAATCATTCAGGTCACCAGTTCACAGCCTAAAAGAAAGAGAAAAAACAAAGCTACTTCTTTCATGAGGGGGAAGGGGGCATTTTGCCAAACTGTGCTTTGGCACTTGTGAGAGCAACACGGCCACTATCTGTTCCTTCAGCAAAACCTTCTACTGTGTGTCCAAAGTGTACATCACAGCATTGCTGAGCCACTTGGTACAAATTCAAAGCTGATGTAGAAGACCTTCCTGTTACAGAAGAAAAACTTACAACAGGGTCTATAACAGCCCTGCCAAAGAGTAGGGTACTACAGCTCAGACAGCTTCCCTGAAAGGGAAGGGACCTGGTTGATCAGGCAGGCTCCTAGCAGTTGGGGGATAATGAGGTCCTGATTTGTGGTTTGCTGATCTTTGTTCACAGACAATGACAAACAACCAATATGACAACAGATAATGTTTAAAACTTCTAATAGTTCAATATTTGGCTTTTATGATCTGATAATAGGCTGGCTCCAGCATATTACTGTCTCACTATGACTTTAAGTCTTGATAGACAGGAGTGTTTTTCCATTGATTCCACTGTTTTTCAAAATTGTTGACCTCAGGGATACATTTTTCAAATTCGCAATTAATGTAACTATGTTTATTTGGGTCTCTTTGCTTTTGTAATTCAACTTTGTCAATTCACTTATATGACACATTTGCTAAATTTCTTGAGTTTGTATCCAGAAGAAGGAATTGTAAATTAACATACTTGGGAGGAAATGGAAAACAGTTTAGAGCAAGACTAGGGAAAATACAAACCAACAAAAATCTAGCTGGATCCCTACAGATTTTAAAGGGTTAACAGACAGAAACAGCTGCTTTCTGCTCCTCTCACTACTTCTCACAGAACCGAAGGCAGGGAAAGGCACCAAAGATACCCACTGAGTCTAGAGCTTGGTACAGACAAGGAAGGTTGAGAAACAATGTTGGTCTTCAGATCTATTTTTATTCCAGTATCATGATGATTTTAATACAGTTGCTTAGTAGTATAATTTCAAGTCAGGTATTGTGATGCCTCCTGTCTTGTCTTTGCTATTCTAAGTCTCTTCTGGTTCCAGATGAATTTTAGGCGTGATTTTTTAGATCTATGAGGTATGATGATGGTATTTTTATTAGGATTGCATTGAATTAGTATAACAGTTTTTGGAGAATGGCCATTATCACAATATTTATTCTTTCTATCCATGAGCAAGGGATGTCTTTCCATTTTCTGAGATCGTCTTCAATTTCTTTTTTCAGTGTGTTATAATTTTCCCTGTATAGGCCTCTCACTTTTTTGTGAGAATAATTTCAATTTATTTCATTTTTTTTTTGCTTGCTAGTGTGAAGGGTGTGGCTTCTCTTATTTCTCTGTCAGTGACTTTGTTGTTAGTGTATAGGTATGCTATTGATTTTTTAGTATTGACTTCATGTCCAGCTACATTGCTGAATTTATTTATTATATCTAGGAGTCCTTCAATGAAGTTTTGGGGGTCTTCTATGTAGAGTATCATGTCATCCACAAATAATGATAATTTAATTTCTTTTTTTCCTGTCTTTACCCTTTTTTTTTCTCTCTCTTGTGTAATTGCTCAGGCTAGTATTTCCAGTTACTATATTAAATAGGAGTGGTGATAAGGGACATCCTTGTCTCTTGTGCCTGATTTTAAGGTAAAGGCCTTCAATTTTTGGCTATTTAGTATGATACTGGCTGTTGGTTTTGTATTGATGGGCTTTATCATTTTGAGGTAAAGAACATTTTTCCAATTTTCTGTAAGGTTCTTATCATGAATGAATGTTGGACTTTATCAATAGTTTTGTCCTGCATCTATGGAAATGATCATGTGATTTTTACTTTTGGCTTTATTGATATGGTGGATTACATTTATTGATTTACATATGTTGTACCATCCCAGCAAGACTGAGATAAATCCCACTTGGTCATGGTGTATAATGTTTTGGATGACTTGCTTCATCCTATTTACCAATATTTTATTTAGGATTTTTGCATCTGTGTTCATTAGGGTGTACATTGGCGTGTAGTTCTCATTTTTGTTGGGTCCTTCTCAGGTTTTGGTACTAGAGTAATATTTGCTTCCAAGAATGATTTAGGAAGGATAACTTCCCTTTCAATTTCATGGAAGAGTTTGGGGAGTGTTGGCATTAAGTCTTCTTTGTATTTCTTGTAGAATTCCACAATGAATTCACCTGGGCCTGGGCTCTTCTTTGTAGGTAAGGACTTAATTACATTTGCAATTTCATTAATAGAGATTGGGTTATTCAGCAGTTTTACACCCTCTTGATCTTGCTTTGGAATTTCATATGTTTCTAGGAATCTGTCTACTTCTTCTGTGTTATCAAACATTTGAGAGTAGAGGTTTTCGAAATAGGTGTTTGTGATCTTCTGTATTTCTGTAGAGTCTGTAGTGATTTCACCTTTTTCATTTCTTATTGCATGAAATTGAGCTTTTTCTTCCCTTTTTTTAATAAGGTTGGCTAGGGGCTTATCAATTTTACTTGTTCTTTCAAAGAACCATGTACTGCTGAGAAGAATGTGTATTCTGATGTTGTTGGATGGAACACTGTATATATCTGGAAAGTCAATTTGTTCACAGGTGTGATTCAGTTTTGTTATTTCTTTTTTTTTTTTTTTTTTTTTTTTGTCTTTTTCCTTTTTATTGGTACTGGGGATCGAACTCACGACTGCATACTTGTAAGGCAGGCGCTTATGCCACTGAGCTAAATCCCCAGCCCCAATTTTGTTATATCTTTGCTGATTTTCTGTGTGGTTGAACTGTCCCTTGGTGTCAATGGTGTTTTAAGGTTCCTGTTATAGTTGTGTTATAGCTAATTTGATTTTTCATTTCATTTATTGCTTGATTTTTATAACTGGGTGCTCTGGAATTTGTTGCGTATATATTTAAGACACTTCTTTTTGAAGTTTTCCCCTAACCAGTGTGTAGTGACCTTCTTGATCTCTTTTGATTATTCTTGGTTTGTAGTTCACATTTTCTGCAAACAGAATAGCTACCCCCACTTTGAGTGGGTTCCTGTTGCAAGAAATATTGTTTTCTATTCTTTGACTTTTAGTCTGTGAATATCCTTTTGGGTTAGATGGGTTTCTGGTAGGCAGAATATGTTTGGATGTTGTTTCTTGATCCATTCTCCTTGTCTGTTTCTTTTAATTGTTGAATTGAGACCATTTACATTAATGGTTATAACTTATGTATTGGTTTATTATGGACGTGTTATCTTTCTGCTGTTGCATCCTTATCTTTCCTATCTGTTTAATTGTCTGTTTTGCTTAGTGAATTTTTCCTAAGTGTATCTAAACTGTCTCTCAGTATTCTTTGCAGGGTTGGCATGGTGATCATGAAGTTCTTCAGTTGTTCTTTGTCATGGAAATATCCTTTTGCTCCAACATTTTTGAAGGGCAGTTTTTCAGGGTACATCAGTCTAGGTTACTAATCATTTTCCTTTAGGATCTGTAATGCTTCACTGCATGCTCTTCCTGACTTTATTGTTTGTGCTGAGAAGTCTGCTGTGATTATGATAGGTTTTCCTTTATAGGTAATCTGTTCTTTCTCTATGGCATCTTTTAATATTCTATTCTTATGTTGGATTTCTGGGATGGTGATTATTATATATCTCGGTGTAATTTTATTTTGGTTATGGCTATTTGGAGTTCTATATGCTTCACTGATCCTGATGTCGGTTTCCATTCTCATGTTTGGGAAATTTTCAACTTTTACTACTCTAAATATTCACTTGATATTCTTTGTGCTGTCCCCCTCTTTTTGATTTATCCCTATCAATATTATGTTGATTTTTGTTGCATCATCTCGCAGCTTTTGAATTTTTGTTTCCTCATTCTTTGTTATTTTTAAAAGATCTTTGCTTTCCTGTTCACTAGCTGTAATCTTGTTCTCAAGGTCTGACATTCTATCTTCACTTTCTTTGAGGTCGATTTTGCAACTTTCAGTGGAGTTTTTGATTTCGTGTACATCTCTTTGAAACTGCTTCATGTATTCTGTTTCTTTCTTATATTGTTCATCCAGGGATTCTATCTTTTGGTTTTGTTCCTCTAATTTTTTAACTGTGTTTTCTTTAGATGTGTTCACATCTCTTTTATTTCATTCATTATTTCTTCTTTTACCTGGGTGATTATTACTAGTTTAAATTCCTTTAAAGTTTCCCAGAATTTTTCTTTATTTCAATTGCTATTATTTCAGGTGTATGGCATATATTTTCTTCTATGTACATAGCTTGGGATGGGCTTGTAGCTTGAGATTGTATTTTGGTCTTTCGTTTTGTCATTTTCTTATATTTCTTACATTTCCATGTTTAAAGTGTTGTCCCAAGCCTTCCCCTGGTCCTGTTGGAAATCATCTTCTATGCCCTCATCTCCTGGGGCTCTGGTAGCTCTGTTTCCCATATCGAGAGAGGGTCACTGGGGATGGGGTAGGCAGCTTAAGCCAGTCAAGTGTGGCAGGAACCTGGGAAGTTCTTTGGCCACTGGGAAGGGTGATCTTAAACTCCCAGAGTTTGGGATGATGCAGGGACACTCACCTCCAGCCACCCAGTTCCCAGGATTGAGCAAGGGTCACTGGGGTTGGGACAAGCAGGCTCAAGACCTGTGGCTGCCCAGTTTCCAGAATTGAGTGCACAGGTAGGCACAAGACCCACTGGAGCCAGCCGAGCATGGCAGGAACCTGGGAAGTTGGCGCAAGTAGGCCCAAGACCTGCACAGTCAATCGAGTATGGCAGGAGAAAGGCTGAGAAATTTCTTTTTTTAAAATTTTACTTAAAAGGAAAAAGAGAAAAAAAAAAAAAAAAAACAAAGCAGTGTAAGGGCACAAGTAATGCAGAACTACAAAAAAAGAAACAGTAAGAAATCACCAGTTAACAGATTATACATTATCATCTTAGAGATAGTTGCTCAAGTCACAGTATCAAAGCATATGAAGTGGACATTCAAACAGTGAGACTGCAAACAGTTGTGTTCAATGATGCAGCCAAAAACATTAATATGGTCAGCTATTTAACACCCCTAAACACACTTGCAATTGTATACTTTAGAGCACCTTTTTTCTTCTCTTTTTTACAAAGAATAAAGTCTAATGTGGCAAAACGAAGATGTCAGTCAAAACCAAGGATAGACATAGCACATGATGTAAGAACAGAGTACAAGGTTATCAACAATGGTTACCATAATGCCTCTTGCTTCCTTAAAAAGAATTGTCTATCTTATTAGGTATTATAAAGTTGAACAAAACATTAGATAACAAGACCAATAAAACCTAAACCTTGGAAACATTATAGGACTTTCAAAGAAGATAATAGTCAAACCAGAATGGGCATCATAGTGAGTCTTATTGCCTTCAAAGTACTTGTGTATACCCTCAAACTTGATACAGAATGGAACAGAGTCTAATCAGTCAAAACAAGATAGTGGGAGTGTTACAGGACTTCAAATCAAGTTAATAAGAAATCAAAAAAGTTACTATAACATAACTTGATAATTTTTTGATTTTCCATTTAATTAAAAAAGCATAAAAAATAACAAAATATTTTTTAATGAATAAGGGAGAGATTGATATAAAAGGGGACATAACAATATAATAATATGGATCAAAGCATGACAGTTTCAGCAACCTAGTGCTTCAACACCAAATAACCTGACTTAATAGTAGTTATCATAGTGTCTTTTTCCTTGAAATATCTGAATATAACTTTATATACTATAGCTTCAAACATATCAAGTCAGTGTAAAACCATTCAAGTGATTGAAAGCATTGTAGGGTATTTAGAACCAGCTAACAGAAAACAAACAATGGTTTCTATATTATCTCTTTGCCTATAACAATTTTTGTTTATACTGTCACATATAATAAAATCCAGCAAGATACATCATGATAAAACCAATGGAGACAGAAGAGCCATAGTTTGGTGGAGCTTCAAAACAAGATGATAGTAAATCAGCACTAGCAATTATGATGATTTTTTCTTCAGCATAGCTGTTCATTTCATCACAGACAATAATATCAAGCAGCCCAGAAAAAAGCCGTTCCAATTAAGAAGTGAAAATTTTATAAGGCCTCAAGGCCACATAATGGGGAATCATGATTACCACATACTTTTATATATTTGAATCATTACTTACATTAGGGAGACTATTTGGTATTCACGCATGTGAGAATGATTTATTTCACTTATGAGTATGGTCTCAAGCTGCACTCATTTATTGATAAATATCTCAATGTGATCCTTCTTTATAGCTGAGTAATACTTCATTATATACAAATACCACAACTTTATTATCCATTCCACAGTTGATGGACACCTGGGTTGTTTCCAAGATCTGGCGATTACAAATTGTCCTGCTATAAACATAGGTGCACATATATCACTGTGGTATGATGCTTTCAGTTCTTCTGGGAATATGCCTAGAAATGAAATAGCTGGAACAAATTGGACTTCCAATCCCATTTTTTGAGAAATGTCCAGACTGACCTCCACAAAGGTTGTACCAGTCTACACTCCCACCAACAGTGTAGGAGAGTTCCTTTTTCCCCAAAGCCTCTCCAGCATTTGTTGTTGTTGGTTTTCTTGATCCTGGCCATTCTTTCAGGAGTGAGATGGAATCTCAGTGTGGTTTTAATTTGCATTTCTCTAATGACTAATGATGATGAACATTTTTTCATGTATTTATATGCCATTTGTATTTCTTCATCTGAGAAGTGCGTATTCACCTCAGATGCCCATTTATTTCTTATTTCTGTTATTTTGGATATTATTTCTTTTATTTTGGATTGGATCTTTGAATTTTGGGGGTCTGAGTTTTTTTTTTAATTCTTTATATGCTTTAGACAAAAGTCCCTTGTCTGAGGGGGAGTTCACTAAGTTCTTTTCCCAGTTTGTGGGTTTTCTTTTCACTATGCTGGAGATTTCTTTTGACATGCAGAAACTATTTAATAAGAGGTAGTCCCAGTTATTGATTCTGGGAAGTATTTCCCATGCGGTTCGAGTCCTGTTCATGAACTCTTTACCTACCCCTATGTCTTTAAGTTTTCTACCCAATTTGTCTTCCAATAGAGTTAGTGTTTCTGTTTTAATATTCAGATCTTTGATCTATTTAGATTTTAATTTAGTACATGGTGATAGGCATGGGTCTAGCTTTAGTTTTTGGCAAATGGAGAGCCAGTTTTTCCAACAATATTTATTAAAGAGACTGTCTTTCTTCCAGTGAACTTGCTTGGCTCCTTTATCAAAGATAAGGTGGTTGAGTGTGTTTGTATTTGTGATTGTATCTTCTAATCTATTCCATTGATCTTCGGCTCTGTTTTGATTCCCTTACCATGTTGATTTTACTACTGTTGCTTTGTAGTATAACTTCAAGTCAGGGATTGTGATGCCTTCTGCCTTGCTTTTGCTGCTTAGAATTGCCTTTGCTATTCTAGGTCTCTTCTGGTTCCAGATGAATTTTGGGAGTGATTTCTCTAGATTAATAAGGTCTGTTGATGGTATTTTTATTGGGATTGCATTGAATCTGTATAACAGTTTTGGGAGAATGGCCATCTTCACAATGTTTGTTCTTCCTATCCATGAGCAAGGGATTTCTTTCCAGTTTCTGAGATCATCTTCGATTTCCTTTTTCAGTGTATTATAATTTTCACTTTATAAGTCGTTCACTTCTTTTGTAAGAGTAATTCCTAAATATTTCATTTTTTTTGCTTACTAGTGTGAAGACTGTGGTTTCTATTATTTCCCTCTCTGTGATTTTGCTGTTAGTGTATAGGAATGCTATTGATTTCTGAGTATTGATTTTGTATCCAGCTACATTACTGAATTTATATACTGTATCAAAGAGTCTTTCAATGGACGTTAGGGGGTCTTCTATGTAGAATATCGTGGCATCGGCAAACAATGATAATTTAACTTCTTTCCCTATCTTTACCCCTTTCATTTCTCTCTCTTGTCTAATTGCTCGGGCTAGTACTTCCAGTACTATATTAAATAGCAGTGGTGATAAAGGACATCCTTGTCTTGTGCCTGATTTTAAATTAAAGGCTTTCAATTTTTGGCCATTTAGTATGATGCTGGGTGTTGGATTGTCATAGATGGCCTTTATCATATTGAGGTAAGACCATCTATGCCAATTTTCTGTAAAGTTCATATCATGAATGAATGTTGGATCTTATCAAAGACTTTTTCTGCATCTATAGAAATGATCATGTGATTCTTACATTTGGCTTTATTGATATGGTGGATTACATTTATTGATTTACATATGTTGAACCATCTCTGCATGCCTGGGATGAATCCCACCTGGTCATGCTGTATAATCTTCTTGATGATTTGCTGCAACCTATATGCCAATAATTTATTGAGGATTTTTGCATCCGTGTTCATTAGTGAGATTGGTCTATAGTTCTCTTTTTTGTTGGGTCCTTCTCAAGTTTGGCACTAGATTAATATTTGCTTCAAGAAATGACTTAGGAAGGATTGCTTCCCTTTCAATTTCATTGAATAGTTTGAGGAGTGTCAGCATTAGGTCTTCTTTGTATTTCCTGTAGAATTCTGTAGTGAATCCATCTCAGCCAAGGCTCTTCTTTGTAGGCATGGACTTAATTACATTTGCAATTTCATTAATAGAGATTGGGTTATTCAGCAGTTTTACACCCTCTTGATCTTGCTTTGGAATTTCATATGTTTCTAGGAATCTGTCTACTTCTTCTATGTTATCAAACATTTGAGAGGAGAGGTTTTCGAAATAGGTGTTTATGATCTTCTGTATTTCTGTAGAGTCTGTAGTGATTTCACCTTTTTCATTTCTTAGTGCATGAATTTGAGCTTTTTCTTCCCTTTTTTAATAAGGTTGGCTAGGGGATTATCGATTTTATTTATTCTTTGAAAGAGTTAACTCTTGATTCATTGATTCTTTGGATTATTTTCTTAGTCTCTATTGCATTGATTTCTGCTCTGATTTTTATAATTTTCTCCCTTTTTGACTTTGGGATTGACTTGCTCTTCTTTTTATAGCTGTTTGAGGTGCAGCATCAGGTTATTTATTTGTATTCGTTCTGTTTTCCTGATGTGGGAATTCAGTGCAATAAATTTTCCTCCGAGGATTGCTTTCATTGTATCCCACTGGTTCCGGTAAGTTATACCTGTATTTTCATTTTCTTTTAGGTATTGTTTAATTTCTACTTTAATTTCCTCTGTGACCCACTGATTACTCAAGAGTGTGTTATTCAGTTTCCATGTGTTTGTGGGATTTTTGCAGTATCTTTTATCATTAATTTCCAATTTCAGAGCGCTATGATCTGACAACATGCAAGGGATGATTTCAACTCTTTTGCATTTGTTTAAATATGTTCTGTGAGCTAATATATGGTCTATTTTAGAGAATATCCCATGTAATGCTTAGAAGAATGTGTATTCTGATGTTGTTGGGTCGAACATTCTGTGCATGTCTATCACTTCCATTTGTTTACAGATGTGATTCAGTTCTGTTATTTCTTTGCTCATTTTCTGTCTGGTTGATCTGTCCCTTGGTGTCAATGACGTGTTAAGATCTCCTTTTTCAATTGTTTTATTGATAGTTAGAGTTTTCATTTCTGTTAATAGTTGTTTTATATAACTGGGTGCTCTGGAGTTTGGTGCATATATATTTAAGATAGTTATCTCTTCCTCTTGGAGTTTTCCCCTAACGAGTATGTAGTGACCTTTATCCTTTATGATCAGTGTTGGTCTAATGTTCACGTTGTCTGCAAACAGAATGGCTACTCCTTTGTTTTGTTTTTGGATTCCTCTTGCGTGAAGTATTCTTTTCCGTCCTTTGAATTTCAGTCTGTGAGTATCCTTCTGGGTTAGACGGGTTTCCTGTAAACAGGATATAGTTGCATTTTGTTTCTTGATCCATTCTGCTAGTCAGTTTCTTTTGATTGGTGCATTGAGACCATTTACATTAATGGTTATAAGTGTTATATGCTGGTTTATTTATTGACATGTTATCAATCTGCTTTTGCATCTTTATCTTTCTGTTCTGTTTAATTATCTGCTTTGCTTTGTGATTTTTTTCCCTTTGTGTACCTAACTGTCTCTCAATATATTTTGCAGGGTTGGCTTGGTGTTTATGGAGTTCTTTAGATGTACTTTGTCATGGAAGTGTCATATTTCACTACAGATTTTGAATCATAGTTTTTTTTTAATTTTATTTAAGAAGAAAAAGAGAAAAACACAAAGCAAAACAAAGCGGTGTAAGGGTACACATAATACAAAACTACAAAAAAAAACATAACAGTAAGAAATCACCTGTTAATAGATTACATATTATCATCTTGCAAATAGTTGCTCAAATCACAGTATCAAACAATACAAAGTGGACATTCAAATAGAGAGACTGCAAACAGCTGTGGTCAATGATCCAAAAACATTAATATAGTCAGCTATTTAAAACCCCTAAACACACTTGCTGTTATATCCGTTAGAGCTCTTTTTTCCCCCTCTCTATTTTACAACAAATTTACACATTTTGGATTTTATTACTCCTTAGTTCTTATTACTTTTTTGGGGGGGAGAGAATAAAGTCAAATATGGCAAAACAAAGCTGTCAGTCAAAACCAAGGATAGACATAGCACATGATGTAGAACAGAGTACAAGGTTATCTACAATGGTTATCAAAAATGTCACTTGTTTCCTTAAAAAGAATTGTCTATCTCATTAGACATTATAAAGTTGGACAAAACAGTAGAGAACAAGACCAATAAAACTTAGGCATTGTAAACATTACAGGACTTCCAAAGAAGACAATAGTCAAACCAGAATGGGCATCTTAGTGAATCTTATTGCCTTCAAAGTATTGCCTATACCCTCAAACTTGATACTATCATACAGAATGGAACAGAGTCTAATCAGTCAAAACAAGATCGTGGGAGTATTACAGGACTTCAAAACAAGTTAATAGGAAATCAAAAAGAGTTACTATTATATATCTTATTTTTTAATTTTTCCCCTTAATTAAAACAAACATAAGAAATAACTAAATAATTTTTTTTAAAGAATAAGGAAGAGATTGAGTTAAAACAGGACATAACAATATAACAATAGAGGTCAAAGCATGACTGTTTCATCAACCTCGTGCTTCACCACCAAATAACCCGATTTAATAGTAGTTACCATAGTGTCTGTCTTTTTCCTTGAAACATTTGAATAAAACTTCATATACTATAGCTTCAAATATTTCCATATCAAGAAGCCCAGAATAAAGCCTTTCTAATTAATAAGTGAAAATTTTATAAGGCTTCAAAGGCACATAATGGGGAATCATGATTACCACATATTTTTATATATTTGAATCATTACTTACATTAGGGAAACTATTCGGTATTCATACATGCGAGATTGATTTATTTCACTTATGAGTATGGTCTCAAGCTGCGCACATTTATTGATAAATATCTCAATGTGATCCTTCTTTATAGCTGAGTAATACCCCATTGTATAGAAATACCACAACTTTTTTATCCATTCCTCAGTTGATGGACACTTGGGTTGTTTCCAAGATCTGGCTATTACAAATTGTGCTGCTATAAACATAGGTGCACATATATCACTATGGTATGCTGCTTTCAGTTCTTCTGGGAATATGCCTAGAAGTGGGATAGCTGGAATAAATGGAATTTCCAATTCCAACTTTTTGAGAAATCTCCAGACAGACCTCCACAAAGGCTGTACCAGTCTACACTCCCACCAACAGTGCAGGAGAGTTCCTTTTTCCCCACAACCTCTCCAGCATTTGTTGTTGGTTTTCTTGATCCTGGCCATTCTTTCAGGAGTGAAATGGTATCTCAGTGTGGTTTTAATTTGCATTTCTCTAATGACCAATGATGATGAGCATTTCTTCATCTGAGAATTGCGTATTCATCTCAGATGCCCATTTTTGGTTTGGATCTTTGAATTTTGGACGTCTGAGTTTTTTTTTTAATTCTTTATATGTTTTAGACAAGAGTCCCTTGTCTGAGAGAGTGTTCACTAAAATCTTTCCCAGTTTGTGGGTTTTCTTTTCACTATGCTGGAGATTTCTTTTGACATGCAGAAACTTTTTAATAAGAAGTGGTCTCAGTTATTGATTCTGGGAAGTATTTCCCGTGCGGTTTGAGTCCTGTTCATGAATTCTCTACCTACTCCTATGTCTCCAAGGTTTCTACCTAATTTGTCTTACAATAGATTTAGTGTTTCTGTTTTAATATTCAGATCTTTGACCCATTTAGATTTTAATTTAGTACATGGTGATAGACATGGGTCTAGCTTTAGTTTTCAGCAAATGGAGAGCCAGTTTTTCCAGCACCATTTATTAAAGAGACTGTCGTTCTTCCAGTGAACCTGCGTGGCTCCTTTATCAAAGATAAGGTGGTTGAGTGTGTTTGTAGTTGTGGTTGTATCTTCTAATCTATTCCATTGATCTTCAGCTCTGTTTTGATTCCAATACCATGTTGATTTTACTACTGTTGCTTTGTAGGATAATTTCAAGTCAGGGATTGTGATGCCTCCTCCTTTGTCTTTGCTGCTTAGAATTGCCTTTGCGATTCTAGGTCTCTTCTGGTTCCAGATGAAATTTAGGAGTGATTTCTCTAGATCAATAAGGTATATTGATGGTATTTCTATTGGATTGCAATGAATCTGTATAACATTTTTGGGAGAATGGCCATCTTCACAATGTTTGTTCTTCCTATCAATGAGCAAGGGATGTCTTTCTAGTTTCTGAGATCATCTTCAATTTCCTTTTTCAGTGTATTATAATATTCACTGTATAAGTCTTTCACTTCTTTCATAAGAGTAATTCCTAAATATTTCATTTTTTTGCTTGCTAATGTGAATAGTCCAGTTTCTCTTATTTCCCTCTCTGTGATTTTGTTGTTTGTGTATAGGAATGCTACTGATTTCTGAGTATTGATTTTGTATCCAGCCGCATTACTGAATTTATTTATTGTATCTAAGTCTTTCAATGGAGTTTAGGGGGTCTTCTATGTAGAGTATCATGTCATCTGCAAACAATGATAACTTCTTCTTTTCCTATCTTTACCCCTTTTATTTCTCTTTCTTGCCTAATTGCTCTGGCTAGTACTTCCAGTACTATATTAAATAGGAGTGGTGATAAAGGACATCCTTGTCTTGTGCCTGATTTTAAAGTAAAGGCTTTCAATTTTTGGCCATTTAGTATGATGCTGGCTGTTGGTTTGTCACAAATGGCCTGTATTATATTGGGGTAAAGACCAGCTATTCCAATTTTCTGTAAAGTTTTTATCATGAATAAATGCTGGACCTTATCGAAGACTTTTTCTGCATCTATAGAAATGATCATGTGATTTTTATTTTTGGCTTTATTGATATGGTAGATTACATTTATTGATTTTCGTGTGTTGAACCATCCTTGCATTCCTGGGATGAATCCCACTTGGTCATGGTGTATAATCTTCTTGATGATTTGCTGGATCCTATTTGCCAATATTTTATTGAGGATTTTTGCATCTGTGTTCATTAGGGAGATCGGTCTATAGTTCTCTTTTTTAGTTGGGTCTTTCTCAGGTTTTAGTACTAGAGTAATATTTACTTCCAGGAATGACTTCAGAATGATTGCTTCCCTTTCAATTTCATTGAGTAGTTTGAGCAGTGTCGGCATTAGGTCTTCTTTGTATTTCTTGCAGAATTCTGCAGTGAATCCATCAGGGCCTGGGCTCTTCTTGGTGGGTAAGGACTTAATTACATTTTCAGTTTCATTAACAGAGATTGGGTTATTCAACAGTTTTACATCCTCTTGATCTAGCTTTGGAACTTCATATGCCTCTAAGAATCTGTCTATTTCTTCTGTGTTATCAAACTTTTGAGAGTAGAGGTTTTCGAAATAGGTGTTGATGATCTTCTGTATTTCTATTGGGTCTGTAGTGATTTCTCCTTTTTCATTTCTCATTGCATTAATTTGGGCTTTTTCTTCCCTTTTTAATAAAGTTGGCTAGGGGCTTATCGATTTTATTTATTCTTTCAAAGAACCAACTCTTTGATTCGTTGATTCTTTGGATTGTTTTCTTAGTCTCTATTGCATTGATTTCTGCTCTGATTTTTATAATTTCCTCTCTTCTTTTGGCTTTGGGCTTGACTTGCTCTTCTTTTTCTAGCTGTTTGAGGTGCAGCATCAAGTTATTTATTTGTATTCGTTCTGTTTTCCTGATGTGGGAACTCAGTGCAATAAATTTTCCTCTCAGGACGGCTTTCATTGCATCCCACAGATTCCGGTAAATTGTATCTGCATTTTCATTTTCTTTTAGGTATTGTTTAATTTCTTCTTTAATTTCTTCTGTGACCCACTGATTACTCCAGAGTGTGTTATTCATTTTCCATGTATTTACAGGATTTTTGCAGTATCTTTTATCATTAATTTCTAATTTCAGAGCGCTATGATCCAATAACATGCAAGGGATGATTTCTGCTCTTTTGTACTTGTTTAAGTATGTTCTGTGAGCTAATATATGGTCAATTTTAGAAAATGATCCATGTACTGCTGAGAAGAATGTGTATTCTGATGTTGTTGGGTGGAACATTCTGTATATGTCTATCAAACCCATTTGTTCACAGGTATGATTCAGTTCTTTTATTTCTTTGCTCATTTTCTGTCTGGTTGATCTGTCCCTTGGTGTCAATGGCATAGTAAGGTCTCCTGTTACAATTGTGTTACTGATAATTTGAGTTTTCCTTTCTGTTAATAATTGTTTTATATAACTGGGTGCTCTGGAGTTTGGTGCATATATATTTAAGATAGTTATCTCTTCCTCTTGGAGTTTTCCCCTTACCAGTATGTAGTGACCTTCTTTGTCCTTTATTGTCATTGTTGGTTTAAAGTTCATGTTGTCTGCAAACAGAATGGCTACTCCTGCCTTTTTTTGGATTCCTGCTGCATGAAGAATTGTTTTCCATCCTTTGACTTTCAGTCTGTGAGTATCCTTCTGGGTTAGATGGGTTTCCTGTAAACAGCATATGGTTGGATTTTGTTTCTTGATCCATTCTGCTAGTCTGTTTCTTTTGATTGGTGCATTGAGACCATTTACATTAATGGTTATTACTGTTAAATGCTGGTTAATTGTAGGAATGTTATCTCTCTGATGTTGCATCTTTATCTTTCTGTTCTGTTTAATTATTTGCTTTGCTTAGTGGTTTTTTCCTTTGTGTATCTAAACTGTCTTTCAATATTTTTTGCAGGGTTGGTTTGGTGTTCATGAAATTCTTCAGCTGTTCATTGTCATGGATGTATCGTATTTCACCCTCAATTTTGAATGATAGTTTTGCAGGATACATCAATCTAGGTTGGAAATTATTTTGCTTTAGGATCTGGAATACTTCACTCCATGCTCTTCTTGACTTTATTGTTTATTCTGTGTTGTGTGCTGTGATTCTGATAGATTTTCCTTTATAAGTGGTCTGTCTTTTCTCTCTGACAACTTTTAATAATCTATTGTTATGTTGGAATTCTGGGATGGTGATTATTATATGTCTGGGTGTAGTTTTATTTTGGTTATGACTCTTTGGAGTTCAATAGGCTTCAGTGAACCTGATGTCTGTTTCTGATCTCATGCTTGGGAAATTTTCAGCTATTACTTCTGTAAATATCCTCTTGACATCCTTTACGCTGCCCCCTTCTTTTTCATTAATCCCTTTTACTCTTATGTTGCTTTTCTTTGCCTCACCTTGCAGTTGTTGAATTTTTATTTCCTGATTCCTTGTTATTTTTAAAAGATCTTTCCTTTCCTGATCACTAGCTGCAATCCTGTCTTCGATGTCTAAAAGTCTATTTTCACTTTCATTGATGCGGTTTTTTCAGTTTTCAGTGGAGTTTTTGATTTCCTGTATATCTCTGTGCATCTGTTTTCTGTATTCTGTTTGTTTCTTATATTGCTCACCTAGGGATTCTATCTTTTAGTTTAGGTCCTCCAATTTTTTAACTGTGTTTTCTTTAGATATATTCAGAATCTCTTTCATTTCTTTTATCATTTCTTCTTTTACCCGGGAGGTTATTTTGAGTTTGAATTCCTTTAAAGCTTCGTGGAGTTGCTTGTCAATTTCAGTAGCTATTGTGTCCGATATATGAGGTGGATGCAATATATTTTCTTCTATATACATTGCTCCTAGGGTTTCTTGAGATGGGCTGGAGGTTTGAGGTTGTAATTTGGTCTTTTGTTTTGTCATTTTCCTATATTTCTGTGTTTCAAGTGTCATTTGAAAGCTTCCTCAGGGTCTGTTGTAAATCCACTTATATGTTCGCAGCTCCTGGGACTCTGGCACCCAGTTTCCCCAGGGCCGCTGGGCCTCTGGAACCAGTGGCCGTCTTCTGCCTGTTTAGAACTCCGTAATTCCAGATAAGCTGGGCTCCAGGGACACTGTGCACCCACCTGCTTGCTCGAAACTCCACAGTTCTCTGAGCGCAGCCAGAATGAGGAGGCAGATGTAGGCACCTCAGACTCACTTAGCCACTTCACTGCACCAGAATGGCTTGAGGGTCCCGAACAGTCTGGGCTTTGGGCAGAGTGCACTGGGCACTTAATGCAGGCTGTGTGGCCTCTTTAACTGGTGATGCTTGCCTGCTTGCTGAGAACACCATAGTCCTCCAGACACATGGAGAGGCGGATGCAGGCACCCCAGATCCCCCCAGCCCTTACTCTGCACCCAGATGCTGTGAGAGTCCCAAATAGCCTGGGCTCCAGGGAAAGTGTGTACCCGCCTGCTTGCTGGAAACTCCACAGTTCTCCAAGCGCAGCCAGAATGGGGAGGTAGATGTAGGCACCTCAGACCCACTTAGCCACTTCACTGTACCCAGAAGCCTGGAGGGTCCCGAACAGTCTGGCCTTGGAGCAGAGTGCACTGGGCACTTACCACTGTCTGCGGGGCCCTGGTGATGCTCGTCTGCTTGCTGAGAAATCCACAGTCCTACAGACACATGGGGAGGTGGATGCAGGTGCCCCAGATCTGCCCAGCCCTTACTCTCGAGAAATTTCTTGAACTGTGTGATGATCCCAAACTACCAGGGCTCAGGATGGTACACTGACACTCATCTCCAGCTGTCTAGTTCCCAGGATTGAGAGAGGGTCACTGGGCTTGGGGCAGGCAGGCCCAACCTCCGCCCACTCAGTTTCCAGAATTCAGCACACAGGCAGGTACAAGGCCACTCTGGAGCCAGTTGAGCACAGCAGGAAGCTGGGAAGTTGGCATAGCCAGGTTCAAGACCTGCATAGCCAGTTGAGTGTTGCAGGAAGCTGAGAAATTCCTTGATCAGTGCAATGATCCCGAACTCCCGGGGCTCAGGATAGGGCACGGTCAATCACCTCTGGTCATTCAGTTCCCAGTATTGTTCTTCTTATCCATGAACAAGGGATGTCTTTCCATTCTGAGTTCCTCTTTAATTTCTTTTTCAGGGTATAGTAATTTTCCCTGGAAAGGTCTGTTACTTGTTTTGTTAGATTGACTCCTAAGTATTTCATTTTGGGAGATGCTATTGTGTAGGGTATGGCTTCTATTATTTCTCTCTCAGTAATTTTGTTGTTAGTGTATAAGAATGCTGCAGGTTTTTGAGTGTTGACTTGGTATCCTGCTTAATTATTGAATTTATTTATTATAACTAGGAGTCTTTCAATGGAGTTTTGGGGGCCTTCTAAGAATCATGTCACCTGAAATAATGATAATTTAACTTCTTCTTTTCCTATTTTTACTCATTTAATTTCTCTTGTTTAATTGCTCTGGCTCATATTTCCAGCATTATACTGAATAGGAGTGGTGATAATGGACATTGTTGTCCTGTTCTTGATTTTAGGGTAAAGGTTTTCACTTTTTGCCCATCTAATATGATGCTGGGTGTTGATTTGTCACAGATGGCTCTTATCATATTGAGATAAAGACCATCTATTCCAATTTACTATAAGGTTCTTATCTTGAATAAGTGTTGGAACTTATCAAAACCTTTTTGTGCATCTATAAAAATGATCATGTGGTTCTTATTTTTGTCTCTTTGGTATGATGGATTCCATTTATTAATTTGCATATGTTGAAACATTCCTGCATTCCAGGGATGAATCCCTCTTGGTTATGGTATATAATCTTCTTGAAGATTTGCTGTCTTCTCTTTGCCGATATTTTATTGAGAATTTTTGCCTCTATGCACACTAGGGAGATTTGCCTGTAGTTCTCTATTTTCATTGGGTTTTTCTCAAGTTTTGGTATTAGAGTAATAGTTGCTTCCAGGAAAGAGTTAGGGAAAATTGTTTTCCCTTTCAGTTTCATTCAAAATTGTGAAGTGTGTTGGCATTAATTGTCCTTTGAATTTCTTGTACAATTCCTCAGTGACTCCATCTGGAACTGGGCTATTCTTTGTTGGTAAGGATTTAATTACATCTTCAAGCTCATTAATTCAAATTTGGGTTATTCAGGAGTTTTACGTCTTCTTAACCCAGCTTTGGTAACTCATATGTTTTCAGATATCTGTCCATTTTTGGGTTATCAAGCCTATCAGAGTAGAGGTTTTCAAATAAATGATGATAATCTTCTTTTTTTCCTCAGGGTCTGTAGTGATTTCACACTTTTCATTCCTTATTGCATGAAGCTGAGTTTTTCCTTTACCTTTTAAAAATAGGAGTGGCTAGGGGCTAATCAATTGTATTTATACATTCAAAGAACCAACTCATTGATTCATTTATTCTTTGTTGTCTTAGTCTCTATTCCATTAATTTCTGCTGTGATGTTTGTAATTTCCTCACTTCTTGTGTCTTTGGGATTGATTTGCTCTTCTTTTTCTAGATGTTAGAGGTGTAGCATCGGGTTACCGATTTGTGTTCATTCTGTTTTCCTGATGTGAGTATTCACTGCAAAAAATCTTTGTCTGAGGACTGCTTTCCTTGCATCCCACAGATTCTCGTAAGTTGTGTCTGTGTTTTCATTTGCATATAGATATTGTTTATTTTTTTTCTTTAATTTCCTCTGTGAACCAGTATTTGCTTAGGAGTGTTTTATTCAATTTCTTTGTGTTTGTGAGGGGTTTTCAGTTTTTTTTATCATTAAGTCCTAGTTTTATGGCACTATGATCTGATAAGATGCATGAGAAAATTTCAGTTCTTTTGCAGTTACTTAGTCAGATTCTTATGGCTATTATGTGGTATATTTTTATTTTTTTTTATTTTATTTAAGAGGAAAAAGAGAAAAACACAAAACAAAACAAAGTGGTGTAAGGGTACACGTAATACAGAACTACAAAAAAAACATAACAGTAAGAAATCACCTGTTAATAGATTACATATTATCATCTTGAAAATAGTTGCTCAAATCACAGTATCAAAGAATACAAAGTGGACATTCAAATAGAGAGACTGCAAACAGCTGTGGTCAATGATCCAAAAACATTGATATAGTCAGCTATTTAACACTCCTAAACACACTTGCTGTTATATCCGTTAGAGCTCTTTTTTTCCCCCCTCTATTTTTTACAACAAAATTTACACATTTTGGATTTTATTACTCCTTAGTTCTTATTACTTTTTTGGGGGGGAGAGAATACAGTCAAATATGGCATAACAAAGCTGTCAGTCAAAACCAAGGATAGACATAGCACATGGTGTAGAACAGAGTACAAGGTTATCAACAATGGTTATCAACATTGTCTCTTGTTTCCTTAAAAAGAATTGTCTATCTCATTAGATATTATAAAGTTGGACAAAACAGTAGAGAACAAGACCAATAAAACTTAGGCATTGTAAACATTACAGGACTTCCAAAGAAGACAATAGTCAAACCAGAATGGGCATCTGAGTGAATCTTATTGCCTTCAAAGTAGTTGCCTATACCCTCAAACTTGATACTATCATACAGAATGGAACAGAGTCTAATCAGTCAAAACAAGATCGTGGGAGTATTACAGGACTTCAAAACAAGTTAATAGGAAATCAAAAAGAGTTACTATTTTATATCTAAATTTTTTAAATTTTTTTCCTTAATTAAGACAAACATAAGAAATAACTAAATAAATTTTTTAAAGAATAAGAGGGAGATTGAGATAAAACAAGACATAACAATATAACAATAGAGGTCAAAGCATGACTGTTTCAGCAACCTAGTACTTCACCACCATATAAGCTGACTTAATAGTAGTTACCATAGTGTCTGTCTTTTTCCTTGAAATATTTGGATAAAACTTCATATACTCATTCCGGAAGAACATGGCGGATAGTTAACAGCAACTACTGGAGGCTCTCTGAAAGGCTCGGCTCAGAAATCAGGAATGATGCGAACTAAGGAGACATGAGCTGGTAGAGAAATGCTCTGCTGACTCAGGAACGAACTGGGCTGAGAGAAACCAACTTGGAATGCAGTCCTGGTGCTAAAATAGGAACAGAAAAGTCTCGGTGTGGAGGCTGACCGCGCGTCATTGGAAACTGCGCTTTGGATTTCCCGCCGCTCGGTGGCTGGCTGCCTCCACAGCAGTTCAGCAAGGAGAGATGCGCAGAAGCTCTGGGAACGGGAGTCTGCGAACGGAGTCAAAAACAGGACGGACAAGGAGACGTACACTGACTGGTGGCGAGGTGAGTGAGAGAAACTGACACTCCAGCACAGTTTGACTCCAGCGGAGGACTTTCTGGGCTCGGGCAGTCCTGTAAGAGCAGGGCGCAGTGGCAACTCCAGCCACACATTCCCCTCTCAGACGGGATTGGTGAAAAGTGCCTGGCCTGCGTGACACTGCGGGTGGACTTGGTAGGCCGGCCTAACCCAGATCCCAGAGCCTGACAGTGGCCCGGAGGGGTGACTCCCAGGTAGGCTGCCTAGTCTGTAACTCCCTGGTGTGCAGCGGTGGGCGGGACAACCTAGCCAGCGCAATTTGATCAGGCTGTGGCTGACAGGCAGGGAAGTTGGGCCTCCTATGTAAGCTTGCATTTTATAAGGAACGGAGAAAATGGGGAAGGGAAGCAACAAGAAAGGCTCCTCAGCCCCCAATTCTGAGAAACAGGCAATAGCGGACACTGCACCAATAGACATTAAGTGCCATATAGAGAGCCTCATAGACCAATTCAGGAATGAAGTTATCAACGACCTGAAGCTAGAAGTATGCAGAATAGTTAGAGAAATGCTAAGCACCACCCAGGAAAAAACAGATGGTGGAATGGAAGAACAGAAAAAGAGGGGAGAATTGTTTGATGGAGAAAGCAGAGAAAGCACAGAGTACATGAAGCAGGTTCAAAGGGACTATCAAGAAATTAAGAAGTCTATCCAAGACTGGCATAACAGCTTGAAAGAAACTAAGGACAGACTATCTGAGCTGGAGGGCAGACTTGTAATATGGGAGAATGAAATGAAAAACTTCTTAAAAATAACAAAGAAACAAACAGCAATAATACAAAGACAAGAAGATGATAAGAGGAGCCATAACTTAAGGATTAAGAACATAAAAGAAGAAGTAGGGACACAAACAAGTGAACTACAAAAGCTACTCACAGAAATAATCCAGGAGAATTTTCCTCATTTAGCAAAAGGTAAAGATACTCAGATGTACGAGGCATACAGGACCCCAGCTACCTACAACCCTAACAGAGAAACACCCAGGCATATAATAATAAAAATTCCAGAAATTCAATACAAGAACAGAATATTAAAAGCTGTAAAAGACAAGAAACAGACCACTTACAAGGGAACACCCATCAGAATTACAGCAGATTTCTCTGCACAAACCATCAAATCACGAAGAGCATGGGGGAAATAATTCAAGCTTTGAAAGATAATAATCTCCAGCCAAGATTGAAATATCCTGCACAACTGTCCCTGGAAATTGATGGAAAAACAAGGTGCTTTCAGGATAAAGAGGAACTGGGGGAATTTGCAACCACCAATTCAACCCTACAGAAAGTATTTCAGGATATTCTAAAAAAAGAAAAATACAAAGAACCCAGAAATGGTGGTGGGGAGGCCACAACGAATGGAGCAGAGAACAAAATGAAGAAGACAAACTGACAGCTACTGACAGAAAAAGAGCTCAACAGAAATGAGACAGAGAAGATTGGATGATAGGAACAGCTATTTTAGAGAAAATGACATCTTAATAGGTAATACTGATTTAGTATCATCTTGTTTTGAAGTCTCATCTAGCTTTTGTTCTTCTGTCTCCAATGGTCTAAACAGGTTGTATCTTATTGGATTTTATTATGTACGATAGTATAAGCAAAAACCTTTTAAAGACAAGGAGATTATACAGAAACCATTGTTCATTTTCTGTTAGTCGATTCTAAATACTCTGTAATGCTGTCATTCTCTTAAATGGTTTTACATTGTTTTGATATACTTAATGCTACAGTATATGGAGTTGTACTCAAGGACTTCAAGGAAAGAGTCAATATGGTAACTACTTTTAGGTCGGAATTATCTGGTGGTGAAACACTATTCTGCTTAAATGGTTATGTTTTGGATCTGCACTGTTTTGCTGTTATGCCCTCTTTTTTCTCAATCTCCACTCCATTATTTACTTTTTTATTTTTATCCGTTTAATTAAAGGGAAAAAATAGCAGGATATAATATAGTAACCCACTTTGACTTTCTATTATCTCGATTTGAAGCCCTGTATTACTCTCACCATCTTGTTTTTGACTGATGTTCCCCTATTCTGTTTTGATGGATAGTATCAGGTTCGAAAGTTTAGGCATCAGCTGAGAAGATAATGAGATTCATTATAATGCCCATTCGCCTTGACTTTTATCTACTTTTGAAGACCTACAATGTCTCCAATGTTTTGGTTTTGTCGGTTTTGTTCTTTACTATTTTGTTCAATTGTATTATAACTAATGATATAGGCAATTCTATTAGAGATAGCGGGAGGCATTATGGTAACCATTGATGATCACCTTGTATTATGTTTTTATATTATCTATTATGTCCACCCTTTTGACTTGACCAATTCTGTTCTGTTATGTCTCATTTGGTTTTACTCTCTTCCAAAAAAGCAATAAGAACCGTGGGAGCAATGAAACCCAAAATGTGTAATAGTCATTGTACAAAAGAGAGGAAAAGAAAGTGCTCTAAACTATATAACTGCATGTATATTTAAGTGTATAAGATAGAAAATGATATCACAGAGTTTTATTGGATCATTGAACAAAACTGTTTGCAGTATCACTGTTGGAATATCCACTCTACAAGCTTTAATTTTGTGACTTGAACAATTATTTTTAAGATGGCAATATGTAATCCATTAACTAGTGATTTCCTACTGTTCATTTTTTTTCTTCTGTAAATCTGTATAACTTGTACCCTTTCACTTTTTTTTCTTTTCTCCTTAAATAAAAAAAGTAAAAAAAAAAAAAAACTTCATATACTCTAGCTTCAAATATTTCCATATCAAGAAGCCCAGAATAAAGCCTTTCTAATTAATGAGTGAAAACTTTATAAGGCTTCAAGGGCACATAATGTGGAATCATGATTACCACATATCTTTATATATTTGAATCATTACTTACATTAGGGAAACTATTTGGTATTCACACATGTGAGATTGATTTATTTCACTTATGAGTATGGTCTCAAGCTGCGCCCATTTATTGATAAATATCTCAATGTGATCCTTCTTTATAGCTGAGTAATACCCCATTGTATAGAAACACCACAACTTTTTTATCCATTCCTCAGTTGATGGACACTTGGGTTGTTTCCAAGATATGGCGATTACAAATTGTGCTGCTATAAACATAGGTGCACATAAATCACTGTGGTATGATGCTTTCAGTTCTTCTGGGAATATGCCTAGAAGTGGAATAGCTGGAATAAATGGGATTTCCAATCCCAACTTTTTGAGAAATCTCCAGACAGATCTCCACAAAGGCTGTACCAGTCTACACTCTCACCAACAGTGCAGGAGAGTTCCTTTTTCCCCACAGCCTCTCCAGCATTTGTTGTTGGTTTTCTTGATCCTGGCCATTCTTTCAGGAGTGAGATGGTATCTCAGTGTGGTTTTAATTTGCATTTCTCTAACGACCAATGATGATGAGCATTTTTTCATGTATTTATTTTCCATTTGCATTTCTTCATCTGAGAATTGCGTATTCATCTCAGATGCCCATTTTTGGTTTGGATCTTTGAATTTTGGACGTCTGAGTTTTTTTTAATTCTTTATATGTTTTAGACAAGAGTCCCTTGTCTGAGAGAGTGTTCACTAAAATTTTTTCCCAGTTTGTGGGTTTTCTTTTCACTATGCTGGAGATTTCTTTTGACATGCAGAAACTTTTTATTAAGAAGTGATCCCAGTTATTGATTCTGGGAAGTATTTCCTGTGTGGTTTGATTCCTGTTCATGAATTCTTTACCTACTCCTATGTCTCCAAGGTTTCTACCTAATTTGTCTTACAATAGATTTAGTGTTTCTGTTTTAATATTCAGATCTTTGACCCATTTAGATTTTAATTTAGTTCATGGTGATAGACATGGGTCTAGCCTTAGTTTTCGGCAAATGGAGAGCCAGTTTTTCCAGCACCATTTATTAAAGAGACTGTCGTTCTTCCAGTGAACCTGCTTGGCTCCTTTATCAAAGATAAAGTGGTTGAGTGTGTTTGTAGTTGTGGTTGTATCTTCTAATCTATTCGGTTGATCTTCAGCTCTGTTTTGATTCCAATACCATGTTGATTTTACTACTGTTGCTTTGTAGTATAACTTCAAGTCAGGGATTGTGATGCCTCCTGCTTTGTCTTTGCTGCTTAGAATTGCCTTTGCGATTCTAGGTCTCTTCTGGTTCCAGATGAAATTTAGGAGTGATTTCTCTAGATCTATAAAGGTATATTGATGGTATTTCTATTGGGATTGCATTGAATCTGTATAACAGTTTTGGGAGAATGGCCATCTTCACAATGTTTGTTCTTCCTATCCATGAGCAAGGGATGTCTTTCCAGTTTCTGAGATCATATTCAATTTCCTTTTTCAGTGTATTATAATTTTCTCTGTATAAGTCTTTTACTTCTTTTATAAGAGTAATTCCTAAATATTTCATTTTTTTGCTTGCTAATATGAATAGTCCAGTTTCTCTTATTTCCCTCTCTGTGATTTTGTTGTTCGTGTATAGGAATGCTATTGATTTCTGAGTATTGATTTTGTATCCAGCCACATTAGTGAATTTATTTATTGTATCTAAGAGTGTTTCAATGGAGTTTAAGGGGTCTTCTATGTAGAGTATCATGTCATCTGCAAATAATGATAATTTAATTTCTTCTTTTCCTATCTTTACCCCTTTTAGTTCTCTTTCTTGCCTAATTGCTCTGGCTAGTACTTCCAGTACTATATTAAATAGGAGTGGTGATAAAGGATATCCTTGTCTTGTGCCTGATTTTAAAGTAAAGGCTTTCAATTTCTGGCCATTTAGTATGATGCTGGCTGTTGGTTTGTCATAAATGGCCTTTATTATATTGAGGTAAAGACCAGCTATTCCAATTTTCTGTAAAGTTCTTATCATGAATTAATGTTGGACCTTATTGAAGGCTTTTTCTGCATCTATAGAAATGATCATGTGATTCTTATTTTAGGATTTATTGATTTGGTGGATTACATTTATTGATTTGCGTATGTTGAACCATCCTTGCATTCCTGGGATGAATCCCACTTGGTCATGGTGTATAATCTTCTCGATGATTTGCTGCATCCTATTTGCCAATATTTTATTGAGGATTTTTGCATCTGTGTTCATTAGGGAGATCAGTCTATAGTTCTCTTTTTTAGTTGGGTCTTTCTCAGGTTTTGGTACTAGAGGAATATTTGCTTCCAGGAATGACTTCAGAATGATTGCTTCCCTTTCAATCTCACTGAATAGTTTGAGGACTGTCGGCATTAGGTCTTCTTTGTATTTCTTGTAGAATTCTGCAGTGAATCCATCTGGGCCAGGGCTCTTCTTGGTGGGTAAGGACTTAATTACATTTTCAATTTCATTAACAGAGATTGGGTTATTCAACAGTTTTACATCTTTTTGATCTAGATTTGGTACTTCATATGTTTCTAAGAATCTATTTGTTCTGTGTTATCAAAGTTTTGAGAGTTGAGGTTTTCAAAATAGGTGTTGATAATCTTTATTTCTATTGGGTCTGTAGTGATTTCACCTTTTTCATTTCTTATTGCATGAATTTGAGCTTTTTCTTCCCTTTTTTAATAAGGTTTGCTAAGGGCTTATCGATTTTATTTATTCTTTCAAAGAACCAACTCTTTGATTCGTTGATTCTTTGGATTGTTTTCTTAGTCTCTATTGCATTGATTTCTGCTCTGATTTTTATAATTTCCTCTCTTCCTTTGGCTTTGGACTTGACTTGCTCTTCTTTTTCTAGCTGTTTGAGGTGTTGCAGCAAGTTATTTATTTGTATTCGTTCTGTTTTCCTGATGTGGGAACCCAGTGCAATAAATTTCCCTCTGAGGACAGCTTTCATTGCATCCCACCGATTCCGGTAAGATGTATTTGTGTTTTCATTTATTTGTAGGTATTGTTTAATTTCCTCTTTAATTTCCTCTGTGACCCACTGATTACTCAAGAGTGTGTTATTCAGTTTCCATGTGTTTGCAGCATTTTTGTGTTATATTTTATCATTAATTTCTTATTTCAGAGCGCTATGTTCCAATAACATGCGAGGGATGATTTCAACACATTTGCACTTGTTTAATTATGTTATGTGAGCTAATATATGGTCTATTTTAGAGAATGATCCATGTACTGCTGAGAAGAATGTGTATTCTGATGTTGTTGGTTGGAACATTCTGTATATGTCTATCAAACCCATTTGTTCACAGGTGTGATTCAATTCTGTTATTTCTTTGCTCATTTTCTGTCTGGTTGATCTGTCCCTTGGTGTCAATGGCATATTAACATCTCCAGTTACAATTGTGTTACTGATAATTTGAGTTTTCATTTCTGTTAATAATTGTTTTATACAACTGGGTGCTCTGGAGTTTGGTGCGTATATATTTAAGATAGTTATCTCTTCCTCTTGGAGTTTTCCCCTTATGAGTATGTAGTGACATTACTTGTCCTTTATGGTCATTGTTGGTTTAAAGCTCATATTGTCTGCAAACAGAATGGTCACTCCTGCCTTTTTTTGGATTCCTGCTGCATGAAGTATTGTTTTCCATCCTTTGACTTTCAGTCTGTGAGTATCCTTCTGGGTTAGATGGGTTTCCTGTAAACAGCATATGGCTGGATTTTGTTTCTTGATCCATTCTGCTAGTCTGTTTCTTTTGATTGGTTCATTGAGACCATTTACATTAATGGTAATTACTGTTAAATGCTGGTTTATAGTAGGAATGTTATCTCTCTGCTGTTGCATCTTTACCTTTCTGTTCTGTTTAATTATTTGCTTTGCTTAGTGTTTTTTTCCTTTGTGTCTAAACTGTTTTTCAATATTTTTTGCAGGGTTGGTTTGGTGTTCATGAAGTTCTTCAGCTGTTCTTTGTCATGGAATTATCATATTTCACCATCAATTTTGAATGATAGTTTTGCAGGATATATCAGTCTAAGTTGGAAATCATTTTGCTTTAGGATCTGAAATACTTCACTCCATGCTCTTCTTGACTTTATCGTTTGTGATGAGAAGTCTGCTGTGATTCTGATAGGTTTTCCTTTATAAGTGATCTGTCTTTTCTCTCTGACAGCTTTTAATAATCTATTCTTGTGTTGGATTTCTGGGATGGTGATTATTATATGTCTGGGTGTAGTTTTGTTTTGGTTATGACTCTTTGGAGTTTTATATGCTTCTCTGATCCTGATGTCAGTTTCTGATCTCATGCTTGGGAAATTTTCAGCTATTACTTCTCTAAATATCCTCTTGACATCCTTTTTGTTGTCTCCTTCTTTTTCATTAATGCCTATCATTCTTATGTTACTCTTCTTTGCATCATCTTGCAGTTGTTGAATTGTTGTTTCCTGATTCCTTGTTATTTTTAAAAGATCTTTCCTTTCCTGTTCACTAGCTGCAATCCTGCCTTCAAGTTTTGAAATTCTATCTTCACTTTCATTAAGGTGGTTTTTACAACTTTCAGTGGAGTTTTTTATTTCCTGTATGTCTCTGTGCATCTGCATTATGTATTCTGTTTGTTTCTTATATTGCTCGTCTAGGGATTCTATCTTTTTGTTTAGTTCCTCCAATTTTTTATCTGTGTTTTCTTTAGATATATTCAGAATCTCTTTCATTTCTTTTATCATTTCTTCTTTTATCTGGGAGATTATTTTGAGTTTGAATTTCTTTAAAGCTTCCTGGAGTTGTTTGTCAATTTCAGTAGCTATTGTGTCCGATATTTGTGGTGGATGGGATGTATTTTCTTTTATATACATTGCTCCTAGGGTTTCTTGAGATGGTCTGGAGGTTTGAGGTTGTAATTTGGTCTTTCGTTTTGTCACTTTCCTATATTTCTGTGTTTCAAGTGTTATTTGAAAGCTTCCTCAGGATCCGTTGAAAATCCCCTTCTATGTTTGCAGCTACTGAGACTCTGGTACCACGCTACCCCCAAGCCATTGGGCCTGCAGAACCAGTGGCCCTCCTCTGCCTGCTCAGAACTCTGCAGTTCCAGACAAGCTGGGCCTCAGGGACACTGTGTGCCCACCTGCCCCTTGGAAGCTCCACAGTTCTTCAATCTCATCCGGGTTAGCGTACTCACCACAGGCCACCCTGCCTCAGGAACCTGCGATCCCTCCCTGCTTCCTGAGATATCCACAGTCCTCCAGACACACGGGGAGGCCAATGCAGGTGCACCAGATCTGCCCAGCCCCTCCTCTGCACACCGATGGCTACGCGCGGCAGACCCATACTGGCTGGGCTGTGGGGATAGTGTGGGCCCGCCCACCCGTCGGAAGCTCAGCAGTTCTCCAAGTGCAGCCGGGATGGAGAGGTGGATGTAGAGGCCTCAAACCCACTTCTCCACTTCACTGCACCCAGAAGCCTGTAGGGTTGGGAACAGTCTGAAATTTGGGCAGAATGTGCTGAACACTCACCACAGGCTGTGGTGCCTCAGGAACCTGTGATCCCTCCCTGCTTGCTGAGATATCCACAGTCCTCCAGAGACATGGAGAGGCCGATGCAGGTGCCCCAGATCCGCCCAGCCCCTCCTCTGCTATGTGTGTGCTTCTGTAACCTACTTTTAGAAAAATTCCACTAAGTGTTTCCTTAGTTATATGCTTCAATATAATTTTGGGGTGTGTATAATATCCCATTGTACAGATAAACAGCTGTTGACTGAATGCACATTTTACATGTATGTTTAAGATAGTATTTTGTCCCAGAAATAATGTCCTTGTGTGTACTTTGCACTAAAATCTCGGTACACATCTCTATTCATTTGCTTGGAATAAATTCTTTATCATGGACACATTGCAAGCACTGGACTCCATTGGGATTGTGACTTCTGGTTGGCAGTTAGAACAAAGTAGCACCCTACTGTCACCCTGAGTTTTTGGGACAGCTCTGTTTTTTTACAGAAGCTTCCATCTGAAGCTCCCATCTGCAACGTTAGCAGGCCAATTTTTTCCAGTACATGCCTCTCCTCCATGTTTTCCTTGTCTTCCCCATGTGCACATTCTTCCTGAAGTGTGACTCAAGGCCTGATCAGAAAGGGTAATTTCTTCTGAGTAACAAAGCAACTATCGTAGAAAGCCTATGTTCAGTCACTTTCACAACTCAGTCATATCCTAGTAATGACACTTGTGCTCCTAACTGGGTTTATACATTTACACTGCTTTTTTAAATGTTTCCATTCTCCAATTGATGTGGGTTAGTATTCTTTTTGAAGGCCAATGAATTAAGAGACAAAAGTTACGCCATAGTCAGTCATGGAACTTGAGCTTGGACTTGGGATCCATGAGTAAACACAGAAACCGCATAGGCTGCCCAAATCATGGAGTATGTCATACAGATGAGAAAGCAAAGTGAGAGACATGACCAACATGCAGGGAGGAGGAGGGATATGGACAACTTCAGTCTACACCCACAGTGACCCACCTCTCTCCACCAGGCTTCACCTCATAGCATCACATCTAGCTCTAAACTCATCAGTATCACACACTCAGGATTCCATCACCTTTCCAAATCACCATGTAGGAGGGCCTTAAGATTTTTGGGGGTCATCTGCATGTAATGTTTAAGACCCAGAAAGGGGGCCAGGAGTTGGGAAGTGGGAGCCTATGCTGTGTGGTCAGGGCCAGCTGTGTACCTCTCCCTGGGGGTAACCAGGAGCCATCCCTGCACTGTGAAAGTTTCATGTACTCCTTCATTTCCTCATCTGTGGCTGCTTTGTCCTAAGTGTAGTTGAAAGACTGGTTCAGAGTGGGACCCCAAAGAGGAAAGTTGAGAGAATCAGGAGGAAGGCAAGGAGAGAGCAATGAGGGAGGGTAGAAGTTAGGAAGGAAGCAAGGAAGGAAAGAAGGAAGGAAGGAAGAAAGGAAGGAAGGAAGGAAGGAAGGAAGGAAGGAAGGAAAGAAGGAAGTAGGAAGGATAGAAGGAAGTGATAGGTTCCACCCATTTGCGACACCGCTAGTTTCACCATGGCAGTGTTCATGCACAACCAAAACAAACTTCTCTCTTCTAATCCCTAAATGAACATTCTCCTCTTCTTTCCCACATGTACAACCAAGATTCTCCAATCCTCTCCTGACACTACAATCCAGTCTCCACCACCAGCCCTACTTCATAAAAGCCATTCTCCAGGTTCTCCATGGGAAGGTCCTGGCAATTTTCTGCAGCCCTCCTGCACTTTCAATAAAGGCTTTTCTTCTCAATTGGGCCAAAAAATATAACAGGAAGGAAGAAAGAAGTAAAAAGTGACTTAAGCATTCTTCATGGTGACCATGAACGCCAGAAGGGAGGAGACAGCAGTGGCACAGGAAGTGCAATTTTGGAAGGTTGCTGAAGAAAAGTCCAAAAAGTAGATGGTATCTTATTAAAAGCTGACAGAGTGTAAGAAGAGCTGTGGCATTTTCTTGGGGCATAGAAATTGTGCCGTACCTACTGCAAGTGCAAGCAGAGACATTGGATGGATGATGAGGTGGGTGACACTGAGGGGAATAAGGAAGCCTGCACAGAGAGGCTAAGCAGCTCTCCTGTGCCAGTTGGCTTGGAATCTCACCTTCCTAACATGTCACAGTGAAACTAGGGCCTTTGATCTATGATCCACCTGGAATCCCAAGTAAACAGTGAGATTATGCTTTCCTAAATGGTTCAGTTCTGTATGCTGACACAACTGGGTTTGGTCCTACTCTTCACCAATCAAAGGCTCCAAGATTCTTTGAAGAAATGTTTTGATTTCAGGCATGGACAGAGAAAATGCCAGCCTGAGTTTTGAGGGTTCAAGAAAGCAGGGAGTGCTCCAAAAACAATGCCTGTGAGCTGAAGAGAAGTAAGGAAATGGCGGGAGAGTGGTGGCTCCCACTTGCAGAAGAAACTGATAGCTGCATGAGGACATGGACACAAAAAATCATGAGAACACTGCAGTAATAGCTGTGGTGCTGGTGCAGTCTTCCGAATCCAGACTCTCCCTAAGCTGCTATGTTGGGGCCCACATGGAGTACTTTTGTTTCAAAATAATCACACACAAATATTTAGTAATTAAAAGGGACAGAGATATATAAAGTCATGGAGAAAACCCATGGAGAAATCATCAGAACCACACTGTTTGATTGAGGCCAGTAGCACCAGTAATCAGATATACTCACCCAGAGCCCTTCAACAAATCAATGGGAAAAGCAAACCTCATTCCCCAGTTCTCCTTGGCATATGTAAATTGCATCATTTTGGTCATGAGATAACAACTGACAAACCTAAGCTTTTTGACCAGCAGGAGACAAGGATGGAAAATTTGCACACTCCTTCTACTTGCACTAATGGCCATCCAGGCCCCATGTGACATTGCCACCCACCCTTCAGTCACAGGCAGGAATCTTAAAGATCCCAGCAACCACCCCCAACCCCTTCAAATGGGGGCCTCAGTGAGCAAATTCAAGGATGGAGAGGTAGCCTCCAATGAGGTCCTATGCACTACTTTGGAGAGACAGATGGACCATAGGACGAGAAGTTTCTGGCTCTGGGTAGAGTTTTTCTGAAAATAGGATTTGAGGATCTCTGGTGACCTCTGGTCAGTTTGGTTTTAATCTTTTCTAGAGAATCACAGGTAATAATGTTCCAATTGAGTTAGTACAAAGTAATCTAGGTTTTTGTGTTCCATTCATAAAGAATTGCTTGGCATGCAACTTTTAGTATGCAGTATGTAGCTACATATATTGAAAATCACAATGTGAGTGAAAGAATAGTTAAAAATCAATCGTTCATTACTCTGTTAAGACAAGATGTGCTCACCAAGACCATCACATAGTTAAACTAGAAGTCACTTAGTCTTGACTGACCATGCCAGCTACAGCTGAGAGATAGTGTGATGTGACTGTCTGATCACATCCATCTTGTCTTCCTGTACCGTCTGACATATAAACATAATCTATTTTCAAGTAACTAACTGAGATACACTAGTGAATGCTATACTTAGTTTCAACCACCCCTCATCCCCAGCTCCATCCCTAGTTTCTACTGCCTTATGACAAACAATTCCTTTTAAAGTAAACCTGCCTAGAACAAATCTGCTTAACAACATATGAATTGAAATAAACTGATTTGCTATTGGCTTTTGTACTTTCTGCTTGCAACCATATAAAAACTGAATCTAAAATTGACTGGAGGCTGGTGATTTGAACTTGGTTCCCCAGCACAATTACATACCAAACAGGTGCTTTCCAACTCCAAGGTTCAAACTATTTTCCGTTTGGATTGATATCAGATTTCTACAACAGGACAGTGGCAGCAGGAACATAAAGGATGATGAAGGAGAAAATCATCCTGGACAACTCTGAGTTCTGGTATTTAAAGAGTCAGACACCTCTGTTTCCAGGTGCTTTCCACTGTCTCTCTCACTGGTGTCAGTGATGTGAAGCCTCAGGCATGGTGTCCTCTTAAATTTAAACCTAGGTAAACCTAGGGTAGTGCTGTATTTATTGTCCTGTGGAGGGAAGGGTGTATCTCACAGGAATTCCCTGTTTCCAACTTTCCTACTTTTTTTAAGGTTATGGAAGAATAGGTAATCATTAGAGGGTGTGGCCTTTAAGAGAAGGGAGTGAATCATTCACTTCCTTTCTTTCTAACTATACTATTTCCTTTCTCACTGTACTAATAGTTCTGGAGTATTTTATGGAAATGTATATATGACCTTAAAGGTTTCATGTGTGTTTACCATAGATACATGATTATTGACCGATGTTTGGATGACAATTCCCTCAATGATGTGTAGAAATGTGTGCATAGATGAATTCATTTTCATTTCACCCTGCTAGGATCAGACTTGCCTTAAATCTTTTCTTGCCACCTTCTCATATGTTTTGCATCTTGGATTCTTGATAACAAGAGTGGAGTAATAGTAAGTGGATGTGTTTACATAAAATGTTGACTTCATTTGCTTAATTACATGTGCATCTGACTTCTAACCTGTTGATCCAGTGACATTTGGATAATGAATGTGCAGTAGGGTTTCAAGCTATATTTGTCAAATAAAATCTAATATTTATAGTTTATTAAGTCACATATATTTTTGTAAACATAGCTCCATCTTATTATATATTGACACTTATGTTTAACATTTACACTAAAACTATTCTTATAAGATCATCAGTTATGCAACAATGTAGAAGAGAGTATGTTAAACCACGTATGCTTGACACTGAACGTAATCTTTAATAGTAACAGGAACAAGCTTCATCAAATTAGTGTTTTCTTAAAAAGATGTTTGTTCATTGGCGAGACCACTGCAGTGGTGATATTTCAGGCTTCTGTTAGATTTGTAATATTTGTTGTGGTAATCAGCTTTTGCTTGTTGTGACAAAATCCCTGATATCAGAAATTTAAAAGGTGGAAAGGTTTATTGGCTCACTGATTCCTAGCTTTGGGTTCACTGTCACTTGTTCTGTTAGTTTTGGGACTGTGATTAGATAGTACATCAGAAAAAGCAAGTAGTAGAGGAAATTTGGTCAGCTCACAGCAATCAGAAGTAAAGGAGGTTAAGGGAGGCAGTGCAGTTCCAGGATCCTCTTCAAGTGCACCATTTCAAGTGACCTAACTTCTTCCCATCAGGCCCCATCTCTACCATATACCACTGCCTGTCAGTTGTCCCACTGGCTTTAATACATGAGCTTTGCAACAACACTTGTAAATCATGTTTAAGAATCATCCTGCTTCTTGACCTTGATATTCAGGTATTAATACCCATTAATTAAACATCATCATGGAATGAAAAGTATAAAGCTCTGATTCTATATTTCTTATTTTATTATTTGAAATTATTTTGATACTAGGCATCTTTTCTTATCTATCTTTTATTTACATGAAGCAAAATGATAACATAGTTTCAGTGTTTTCTTATGCTGTCTTGGTGGGGGGCAACTTGGTGGGGGGCAGTGCTGGGGCACTGCAGGATGTTCAGCAGCATCTCTGATCCTAGGTTTTAAATATCAGGAGCATTTACTTCTCCTGTTGTGTGCAGTGCCAGGGCTCACTGATCCAAGGAGGGCACAGCTGTTTTCCCTAGATAGCCACTGCCAGTGCACTCATGCCTGGTTATTTTGCTCTGCTTCCCAGATCCCCACCTCTGAAACTGGAGCAGAAATGCTGTTATCCTCTGACTGATGTCACACAGAGCAATACAAGAGTTACCCACCACATTCCTCAACACACACTCAACACTCAACACAGGTTAAGTTTTCTGCCTCCACCACTGCTGCTGTTACATAGCACATGACATGTATTCATAGATGCAACCTCTAGTCCTACAGACTTGCTCATTCTGTCTTTATCTCTACTGTGAACAAGGATACCAAAGTATCCTTTATTTCCTATCCTGGAAAACTCATTTGTGTCTTGCTTCTCCCTAAGATTCTAGGGGAGAATTCTAGCTCGAATTCCACGCAGCACGTGGTTCACAATGTTTGGAATCTATAGATTGCTATGCTGTCTAATGAAGGCAGAGACAAGCAGTAAAATAATTAAGCAAACACAGAGAAACCTGATAACCTGATAACTGATTGCTTGAGTGATATTGAGACTTGGAAATGATGATCCTTGGACACTGTACTATGTGAACGCATTGGACAATGACAATCTTCTGGGAAGAATCCAGCTGATTAAATGTTTTTTTCTTGATTATACCTGCCACTTGAATTGTGTGGCACTGTAGGCAGAAGGAGCTGTAAGGCACTGTGGGACTTGACTGGCCAAATTGCTGGGGAGGTGGAAGAAGGCCTGGCTCTGGTAGAGCACAGATTTGGAATTGTGGGTGCTGTCTCAGAGACCACCTGTGACCGAGGCAGCATAGTTCTCTGAGTTCACTCTCTTCTTCACAATAGACCTGCAGCTGGAATAACAAAGGGATCCCAAGAGAAGAGGCTGGCAGAGGGCTTGGTGACTGTCACAGGAGGCCCTGAGGAACCCATGCAAAGTTTGTCTACGACTACATGGACTTTATCGGAGCCTACTGACTGTCGGAAAATGCTACCACTGTCAGTGTCGCTGGGACACTGTAAGGGTCCTTGCCCAACATGGGGCAATATGATTTTTTTTTTATTTTAAAAAGAGAAACAGGGCCTAGGATTTGGCTCGACAGCATAAGCACTTGCCTGGCAAGCAAGAGGTCCTGAGTTCAGTCACTCCCTGGTGTACAAAACAAACAAAACAAAACAACAACAACAACAACAACAACAACAACAACAACAACAAAAAAAAAAAAAAAAACAGAAAAGAAAACCAAACAATGGAGACATACAAACAACTACAAGAACAACAAATGACCCCAAATAGTAATAAGATAGGTTTTCAAAACAGGATGATAGGAATTTAACAATGGTTGTAATATTGCATTTTGTTATCTTCAAAATAGTTGCTTAGATTACCAGATATAGACAACAAAATGACAACAAAATCCCGTCCCCCTTCACCTTTCCTCAGCACAAAAGGCAATCAAGGGAACAGTGATTAAAATCATCACCATGTTGCATTCTCTAGAGACTGGGAGACTGTGGGTGTGTTAAGGTTGCTTGCCGAGAACTCACCATGCAAATCATCAGGTAATGCTAGAAATGTTTCCATGGACCCAACCCTTGGGTTGCTTTAAAAAATACTTACTTTCCAGGCAGTGCAGTGTGCATGAATGTGTATAGTTCAGAGGTCTTCATGCTCACAATTTAAAACTAGGTAAATGATCTCATCTTTTGAGCTTGAATTCATTATTATTTTATTTTATACAATGTATAGACAGCTTCCCGTTCTTTGCATTTAGATATATACTCAATATAAATCTGTTAATTCTGGAAATAACATTTATAATGATGATGTTTGTTTATCCTTTCCTTAAAAATTTAAAATAAACCATTTATGTGCAAAAAAAAAAAAAGAAAATCAAGAAAGAAGTAAAGAACAGAAGACATGAATGGTGTGTTAGCTCCATGAACTATCACGACTGAATGATTCTTGTTATGACCATTGTGGCACCCAAAATCAGCTTGTCTCTGGATCCATTTTGAGGTAAAATCGGAGTGGGTCCTATCAGTTCCCTTAGAAGCATATGAAAACCCATGTATGTGATGATCCCCAAATCATTATACTCTGCTTTTGATTCTAAAATGTTGCTCTGGGCGGAACTGCTTGTGCCAATGGTGCCAAGCAGTGAGATGAATATTCAGTGCCAGCCTCCACTGGGAAGCTAATGAACAAACAGCCTTCTTCTGTCTAATGATAAGACACTGCATACTAGATGATTACTTCAGTTCCTTAGCACAGCAACAGCTGGGACTCAAAACACAAATACACAAACACAATATATAGTCCAAGCGGATGTGCAGCATTCACGAGGGGAGTGTTCCTTCACACACAACAGCTTCAGATATATTTGATGTGGTTTTTCAAATGTGGGTTTCTAAAGATGGGGGAAACTGAGGTGGATTATCAAGACTGTTCTGGTGCTATTAGATAACAGGATGCATGAGCACCAGCATGGCACCATGTGAACGAGAGTGCAGGGAGCATCTAAATATTAATTTTGCAGCGGTTATCATCCATAGTTTGAGAAAAAAAGTATAAAATTCTTGCAAATTTAATATAGGTTAGCTTCCAATCTGCACTTCCCCAAATGTTTGATTTGGTTTTGGCTCCTCCTAACATAAAGGTTTGGAATTCTATCTACCAAACAGGCTGCAGTTTTTCATTGTAAGAGGTATTCAATGTATATAGGAATTTGAAAACCACATTTGGAAATTAGTTGAGGTTTACAGGATTCTAGTCTGTAGAATTAGTTTAGCTAAATGAATCCAGTGCTTTTTCTAAACACAACAGGTGGTAGGAAATGCCTTCCCTTTCATTGTGGAAAGGTAAGACTTACCCAGGGTGCTTATGTCTGTGGTCCTTTTGGAGAGTCCACTGTTGCCCTGGCACATGTCAATTACTACATAGAATGTTAAATGTAACATTAAATCCAGAACCACAGAGAGCCTGGAACAGTCTTCAGTTCTCATAGTTTAACTGTGGGAAATTCCATCCAGAGGAAATTCACACTGAAATAGCACTGCAGAGCAACACAGTGTGGAGTTACAGTAACACCCAGCAGTCCCTTCTAATGTACATCAAATGGCACCATTGAAGCATTTTATGTTATCTATTTCATGGCCTTAAGGACTTGGTGAGCCAAATGCAAACTCAATCCCCCCTCTATATCCCATCCTTTATTTCTAGTTAAAGTCGGCTCTTGCTTTTAAGGTAGAGTTTAAAGGTCTGTCATTCTTAAGCCATATTTGAGGAAATCATGGTCAATGTTGGATGTCATCTCAGTTCATCTCTACACAAAACTCCCTCAGATTTAATACTGTCATTTGTGGTCAGCTAATTCCTTCCCGCATCCTTTAGATGAATCAGATTGTGGGCCAGGGATAGAGCTCACTGGCACAAACACCTGCCTGGCAATTATAAGGTCCTGAGTTGGATCTCCAGTACCAAAAAAGGAAGGAATCAAAGATAGAACTCTCCACATTTTCCCCATCAATGAAAGCAAGATGTGTAATTAGAAAATTAGATGAAGATCTGATTCTTGCTTGCCACACTGGACTTCTGGGGCCATTTCTGTTCAGTTTAGAGGATGGTGAAGGAGAGGTGGCTCTGGGCCCGAGTCTCTACTCATCCAGATGAGGGACAGCACAAGCACAAGGAGGCTGACTGTGGCCCGCAGGGTGCTGCCACCTACCTTGGTAGACACATTACTATACTTGGGCAGCAGTGATGTTCTGGGGAGGAGCTACTTGGAAGCAGCACAGCACCCACTGGTCTGAAGAAATCTGTGTGAAGAGACACAGAGCAACCCCAAGAGGCTGAGCCCCAGACTGGCTACCATGGCTCTGCCATTGTCTGCCCTGTCCATGTGCAGCACGGCTCCTTGGTGCAACTGACTTTTAGAGAGTTTCTCATTCAAAGATGTATGACTAGGAGTTCCACACATCAACAAGGAGGGGACATGATGGCCCAGGCTGCCGCAGGGCATGAGGGCACAGAACACGTGCTCCACCTCAGCAGCTGTTAGGAAAACGCAAAGAAAAGTACAATCCTTCCTGTTGAATCCAAACCCCTCCAAATGTCTACACAAGAAAAGGTGCAGCGAGAGTGGCTGAGAACGTGAAACAAGCTTGAGCCTTGTACTCTGTCACATTAATTTAAAGCAGTACAGTCGTTGTGGGAAGCATTTGCAGTGCTCACCAAGTTAAAAAAAAATGCACAACTATGGACTGCAGGTGCCAGACACCCGTGAGTGTATCCAGGAGCAGGGGAACACACGCCCGGGCCAGAAGGCCCCAGCAGTGTGGGTCACAGAGGGCACACCAAAAAGGCACCCTGATTGAATGTGTCAGACCACTCCCTGCTGGGGACAAGCAGACATGGCGAGGCCATACTGCAGAATACCTCACTGCTGGGAGGAATACAGCTCTGGACCTGTTGGAAGGTGGACGGCCAGATGCCCCAGATCACATATGGTACGGTTGAGTTTGTATGCAGTGGGCACCAAGGAGGAGCTCAGGAAGCAGAGCTGAGCACTCGAGTCTCCTCTTCTAGTCTGAGCAGCTGCCAGGCCTGGGTCAAGGAAAACGGAGGAGCCCATGGGTCCTGGATTCAGCAGTGACTAACAGAAAAGGGGCATGTGGAAACCAAGAGTCCATAAAACTGGCATTCTTGAGGCCATGGTGACTTACGCTTTGTGAAAATTTCCCTTCAATCTACCATCTGTGTCTTGAAAATCATAATTTATCCCATTAGTGTAAAGAAATATTTTGTGATATTGGGGGTGTTAAAGCAGTCCTTGAATTTCTAAAAGTTTCCTATTATTTTGAACCCACTTCTTGTCACTTGGCCATAGTGGGCGGGGGGAATCTGTTCTTGAACACAGGGCAAATGCGGAGTCTTGGAACAGAACTTTGCACTTCTGAATGTCTTGTTCAGGTCCACTGAACAGCCCAGACCTGGGTTCTCCAAACTGCCCTGCAGCCCACTGCCCTCAGGCCAAGCAGTGGGACAAGCCTTGTGCATGCTGCCCAACTGGGCAGCGAATTCCCTGCCCCCCAGGAGGGGCTCCGGAAAAGGTTCCTTTGGGAAGAGGGGAAGGAAGTGACTGCTGATTTCCAGCCACAGGAGGCCTTCCTGGGATCCGGTTCTGCATGGGCCCAGGGCCTCAGTTTTGCCTGCCCAGTAGAGCCCACACCTGCGAGGTTTGTGCATCCACCCCACAGAGCTAGGTACAGGGCACATGCACCTGCTGGAACCCTTCCCCTTCTCAGCCACACCTGGGTGCTCCGCATCCCGTTGTCACGCCTGGGTCCCCATGTACACCCAGTCCTCTGATGCTGCCCTCACACTAGCTGGAACTGTGCCTTCCTCTGGGGCACAGCTACCATGTCCAGCCCCTGGGCTCCCTTTACATGTGGAGGGCTCCTGGATGACACACACACACAAATGCAGCCGGCTGGCTGTGTCCTGCCTGGGAAGGGAAAGTGGATTTTGTTGGACCCATGAGCTGCATCTGCATAACAGGGGGGAGCAGAGTGTTCTGTCCTCCTACATTCCATCCCCGACACCCATCCCCAAAATCCCATTCAAGGGAGATGGGGCAGCAGAGCATCCTGTTCTTCCCTCCCTGTCCCTCACTGGGCTGGGCACTGTGCAGCTGATAGAGGCAGAGAGCAGCACATGCCTGTCAGTTTGGATCAGAACTTCCTGGTTCCCAGAGAATGTGGGCAGCATGGACATTCTGGTCTCTGTGACGATCACGATCACAACAAACCACTCCTGCCTTCGAGAGACAGGCACACTTCCCAGAGATAGTGACAGACGTGAGGCAAAGAGTAATTGTAACAGTATCATATTGCAATAAGTAGGTGGCTACCATCCCTGTGTGTGTGTGTGTGTGTGTGTGTGTGTGTGTGTGTGTGTGTTCACATGTGTGGTCTGTGTCAGGTGTGGAGGGATCCCGTTCTTCTGGGCGTGAGATACACTGGTGTCTCTTCATGAAGGGCTGGTGCACGATACCGTTAGCCATTGTATCCCCAGGCCCAATTTGTCCTGAAACCACACCTGTTGTGTGTAGAGCTGTTACCTGCATGTTTATGGCTGAGATCAAAAAGTGTTTCTGCTTTGACCCTTCAGTGTCACAACTCTGTTCCCTGCTCTCTTAATTAAGGATGTCCCTTTACTCATGGCACAACTCCTAGTCACCATAGGCTGTCTTCTGGTCTCCTAGGTCAGTGACAGCAAGCTGGAGGACTTAGAGGACAAGACAAAGAGGAAGGTCTTCCTGTCTCCAGATGGGGGAGAGTCCTACAACGGGCTGCAGCCTGAGTGCACCCCAGCCGCTCAGGCTGCTCGTGATTACGCCAACCAGAAGATAGTGGAATTCATCGTGAAGACCAAGGGCACTGACCGCCACCTGCTAGACATCATGCAGGGTAGGAAGCCTTCCCGCTGGCTGAAGGCCTTCTTCAAAGAGCACAGGTACTTTGTCTGCATGGAGACCTACCTGGAGGATGAAGACCAGCTGTTCATCGTGGCCCGATATGTGCAGCGCCTCTACGATCACATGAAGGAACCCATGCTGGCTCTGCGTACAGTGGACAAGGTGAGGCTTGTGATGGAGGTGCTGCTACCAGAGGCTGTGATCTGCTCCATCTCTGCCCTGGAGGGCCTCGACTACCAGAGCGCTGAGAAGAAGTTTCTGAGTGGGCCCTACGTGTGCCCTCATGAGAGAAAGGTGTTAGACAGCGTCATCAGGAGGAGGAGGAAGAGATCCAGGGCCAACAAGGAGCTGCTCTGCACCCCTCCTAAGTCTGAGCCCACACCCTAGTGGGAAGCCCGCTTCCCTCCTCAGTCTCTGCACAGAGAAGCTGTGTTCACAATAAAAGCTCTGTGCTCCTCCCTTGCATGTCTGTGTGTTGTACTTGGGGTTGCACCCAGCAAAGGGGAGCACGCAAAATAAAAGGGTGCCCTCAAGAAGGAGCCCTGGCCAAGGATGGCGGCTACTCTCCTCACTTGGAAGGCTCAGTGCAAATTCCCTTCCCATTCTACACCCACTCACATTCCCACAAATGAGGTCCATTTTCAGGAAAGACTGTGAGAAAGAGCTTCCCCGCCCTGCATGCAGTGAACACTCCACCATCCCTCTCTGGCTCTGCCCCACAGGGCAAGGCTCCAGGACCCCTGCCTGGACCCTGTGTGCTGCACACTCATGGTCCTGCTCCTGCACCATAGGTACAGAGGACCTTGCTGTTCTATTTGGATTCGATCCCCATCCCCACCATCAACTCCACTCCCACCCCCAGAGCTCATCCTCTGGCTTCTCTGAGCCCTGGCCCCTGAATCCTACAAGCCGTGCCACCCCAGCCCCCTCACCAGGCCAAGCTTTCTCTCCAGGTACCCTGTACAGGTACTCTCTACAGGGTACCTGGAGAGAAAGCTTGTCCAGCCCCCCTATCTAATCAGGTCTGCTGAGCAAGCCAGGTGCGATTGGAGTCTGTGTCTGCACAGAAGCAAAGGATGAAGATGCATGGACCAGGGGATTCTAGTTCCTCAGGTGACCAGATGCACAGGCTGCATGCTCTTTCTGAGAAATGCCCCAGTGTCATGGCCTGCAGGGCTGCTCTGAGGCCGGAGCCCCAATCTCCCACATATCCCTGAGAGGACTGGGGTCTGTTGGTTGGGGTAGGAGGGGAGCTGGCTTCTCCTGGATGTCATCTACAGCCTGGACCAGGGGCCAGCCTACTGGTCATGGCTACAAAAGGCACAGCCCGAATCCTCACAGAACAGCTTCTTGCGGTACACACTGGAGGCTATGTCACCAAGTGCAGCCCAGACAGACAGGCATATGAGATGCTGGTGGCAGCAAGGTCTAGAGCAGCCCAGTGCTGGCAGCAAGGAGTGGAATGCCCACCTCCAGGGCCTGGGACAGGGATCAGGGCCATGACAACAGGGGTATCAAGGGGCTGAAAGAGATGAGCTCAGGCACTTGTGGGAGGACCTTGGGCAGTAAGGGTTGATGGGAAGAGGAAGTCACCAATGCCCATGCCAGCCTGGTGCCTGTCACCAGCTGCATTCCTGCTCCTTCCTGTCTTCTCCTTCCTCCACCTTCTCTTCCCTCTGCCTTATCACTGGCTTCACATTCAGCCCGGGTGCTGGTTCTGTCCTTGACCTGGGCTTTTCTGCTCCTGGCTAGAATGGCCTCCCACATCTCAGATCCCGAGTGGGCACCAAAATCTCTAGAAATATCTCAGGCCTGCCACCTTTTCCCAGGCATCTCAGAGTTGCATTCACAGGCTCAGCAAGCTTGGTCCTGGTGAACACCTGCCTCCAGGGCATGTGGTCTGCAGAGGCCAGGTCCAGAGCCATTCGGGGATGGCTTTATCTGCAGCATGACTTCCAGGCACAACACAGAGGCTGAGAGATGCTCACTTGACTGCTGCTGAGCAGTGAAACACTTGAGTCAGATGACCTTGTCTGGGTCCTTTGTCTCCAAACACCCGGATCAGGGCTGCCAGTCAGTCTTGGAGGATTCTTGGCCAGGATCCCGTGCAAAAGCCAAAGGGGAGCCCCGTGCAAGTCTTCCATCAGCCTCCTCTTGCTCTCCCTTTCCGAGACTTCCTGCCACACAGGCAGCACGTCAGTGTTGTGGTCTAACCATGCCTCCAAGGACCCTTCTCCATGGCCAGCAGCTCCCTCCCGGGACACACACCCATGCACTGTCCCTCACCTTCTCAAGCAAAGTGGATCTCCTGACTCACAGATCAGAGCCAGCACAGCCCAGGCTGATTCACATGCAGGGAAATCAGCCACACTTGCCACCCACCCCCGTTGCTCTAGCAAGTGGAACTCTGGACCCAGAAACTCCCCACCCAACCTCTGGGGCACAAAGCTGACTTTCAGGGAGCCTTTGGTGCGTGGGATTTCCCTGGGGACCAAAGCATAGCTGGCTTCCAGTCGATCCTGATCAGGGTCACAGAGGCATGACCCTCTTCTCGTTGGAACACTTTGCCCAGCACAGTAAAGTGGCCCATAGGCTGCAGGGCCAGCTCCCGGGACTCCTGGAGTTCACTTTCATCTGGTCCTCAAGGCACCAGGGCCGAAGCATGGTCACTACCATTGCCAGTGATTTCAGTTGCAGGAAAAGGGCCTCAACCAGCTATTGGCAGGGCAAGGTTTCCTGAACAGAAGAGGCCAGAGGGTTGGGGCTGAGGGGCAGGTGGAAGGCACAGGGGTGGACTCCAAGAGCAGTGCATTGTGGGAATGCAAAGAGGACCACAGCGAAGTTACTGTCCACCCCACCTCAAATCACACACACACACACACACACACACACACACACACACACACACACACACAATTCATTGAAAGCTGCCTCTAGGACGTCCTTACCTGTAAATCCCAGTATACCTCAATTCAGCCCAGGGCCCAGTGCACCTGTGGAGCTAGGTGACAGGTGCCTCTACTAGCACAGGTTCCCTGGAGCCCAGAGCCCTCCCCACACTGCCCTCATCCCACACAGCCACCTCCAAACAGACCCCGCCCTACACAGCCCAGCCCAAAACAGCCCCACCCCACAGTCCCACCCCACATAGCCCTGCCCCACACAGCCTGCCGCAAGTCCTGCCCCAACAGCCCCAACCCACATAGCCCCACCCTAAAAGTCCTGCCCCACACAGCCCAACCCCATATAGCCGCACCCTACAAGTCCCACCCCACACAGCCCCAAAAAGCCCTGCCCCAAAAGTCGCCCCAAACAGCCATTCCTGAAAAGCTCCACACACACACACACCCCGCCCCACACAGCCCCGCCCAATACTGCCCCCATAGGTTGCCACAATCCAGGCCCAGGGGAGCAGAGGGCTAGTGGTCTCCATGGACACAGTACCCCCTGGCGCTGCTGCTCCCTCTGCCCTTCCCCTGTCTGGGGTAGGACAGCTTGTCATGGGAAAGGCAGGCTCCTTCCTGGAGCACAGCTGCAGGTGGCCTTGGGTTGCTTTCAGCCCCCAGCTGTCCTGGAAGGGAAGGTGGGTGACCGCTCCTTGCACTCAGGACTCCGAGTGAGAAGCGCGTGGGAAGCAGAGCACGGACCCTCACATGGTGGCTAGAGACCACAAGACCATTTATGATGGCTCCCAGGTCACCTGGCTGGACTGCTATGGCTGCTGCCCCTGTCTTGACACCATGGACATGGGACGCCAGAGTGACCAGATCTGCAGCAAATGGGGTTGTGCTCTGGACAGGCAGGGATGCATGTGGGGCTCCTTTCCCTGCACTGCCTCTGCCCATCCTCACCCCGGACAGGGCCAGTCCAGTGGACAGCCTGGGTGAGGTGCACCTACTACAGGTGATTCCCAGGGGAGACACTGCACCTGGGCACCCTGGTGGCTCCCATGAGTGAGACCCCTACTGAGGGGCCCCCATCTGGCTGGGTGCTGCCTGGCCCTGCTGGAGGGAGCCAGCTGGCCTGGGGCCTCAGCAGTCAACAAGTGTGATGCAGGCTGGCCCACTTGCCTGGCTGCCCTGCAGCCTCCGCTGGCCAGCATGCAGCAGGTGACCAGTGCCCTGGATGGGCCCAGCCTTCTCCTCTCTGGCTGCTGTAATCCTAGTACCCTGGAGTTAGCTGCTTCCTGGGTTTGGCACCCAATCCCCTGGGCCTGCCTCTCCTGGACCTCTGAGCCCCGGCTTCTGCATTACTGTGTGCTATGGAGGCAGCAGGATGAGGAAGGAGTAACTGCCCCTCAGGCAGGGTATCCCATCCCGTCCCCATTCTTGCTCTTGCCTGCTGAGCCAAGTTGTCCTCACCTCCATGGCCACAGGTGCTGGGGCTCACAGTGCTGCCGGCTCTGGGAAGCCATGTAGGGTAGCAGTGTGGGACAGACCCTGTAGTCATCAGCCACTTGTCAGGGACCATGAAACTGTGACCCCAGTGACTTTTCCCAGGTCTGACTGGCTGCTAGGAAGAAAGGAGCTGGGATTAAGGGCAGGTGACTTGCAGCTAAAGAACTGGAGGCAAGACTAGAACAGTGGGTCATGCATCGCAGGCTTTGGCTAAGTGTTGGGATCTTTCTTAAGGGTTTTAATCTGAATTTTATTCTATGATTTTGAAATGAAGGACGTGTGTCTTGCATAGTCATCTAAGGTATTTTTTTCCCTCAAGGCTCTTATATTGTTTATTTGCCTCTATAAATTAACTGACATTCTAAACTTCCTAGAATTATTTTCAGAACACAGGAACTTTTATAGAGCATGTAATGCATCAGCTTTCTCACTTTTTAGTCAATGAAACTTTTTCCTTTCCAAATACAGTTCTGCAAGAAAACTAAGTGAATAACTGGGAGAATTGTAAGATGGCAAGGGAAGATGCCCATTGGTGTCAAAGTGGAAAGCCACGTCTGGAGATTCTCCACAAAGGGACTTTTGGGTGACCAATCTGTGGACATCAGAAAGGGCAACTGGGGACACTAGGACCAAGGGCAAGATGAAAATGTGTTCAGTTTGACAAGTTACTGAGCACTTATGTCACTGGAGGAGACCTGTGCCTTCATTGCACACATCCACTCAATGGTGTGCCTGAGTGTAACCCTATGGTATTCTTCACCTGCATTATTGGAATAGTTGTGCAATATTCCACTGCAGAAAATACATGTTACTGAATACTGCTCTTTTGCTCCTTTCTGGTATTTATTACCTTCAGAACTAGAAGTCTGGAAATGTTTCCTGTGCCTTTGTTTGCCCAGCACCTTGTACGTTAGCTAGCACACACCAGACAGCATGGATGGAGAAACATAGTTTCTCAGCTGGAAAGTGTCATAGAGGCTGATGGGGGCAGCCTCCAAGGCATGGTCTTGCTCTGGCTTGGGCCAGCAATGAGTCATGTAGGGTCATTCAGAGGACACATTGTCAGCTGCACCTCTCACAGGTCTGCTCCACTGAGTTTGAATGGGGTCTAGGACTGTTTCCTTTTTCCAGATCTCCTGGTAACTAAATAGAATACGTGCTCCACAGTGTTTAGCACACTAAGATGCTATAAAGAAAAATGCCTCTAATGCTTTAATTCAGGGCCTGTTTGAAGGCCTAAGATCCCTACAACCCCACGTCTGAGGTCAGCACTGTCCTGTACTGTCATCCTAGTTAGGTCCCAGCATCGCCCCTGTAGAGAGGAGTGCTGTTTGTATTGTAGCATATTGAGTTTTATTATAGAATGAGTACATCTTTAGGGACTGGCAGTACCAGGTTTGCCAGTTTAAGTCTTTACATAAGTGGTGTCATATTCTCCACATTCATTCATTTGATTAATCTTTAGGAGAAAAATTGCCATTTGGTATATGCAAAATGGGTTAATAAATCTGCCATTCTGTGGAGTACTCTAATGTGTGTCTGTGAACCAAAATGTATTCACCACTTTCCTCATTGTTAGGTATCCTCATTATTTTCCCTTTTTAGACCACACTGCAGGAAATACCTTGGAGTGTTTCATTAGGCTGTGGATGTCGCTGTAGCACTGCTGGATTGAAGACCATCTTGAATGGTTTGTTTTTTAGGGTCTTTTTTGCGAACATCTTTTGCAATGCACAATAACACATTCATCCTGGGGATTTGGAACACTGACATATCACAAATTGATCATTTTTACTTCCTCTTCTTCTCCTTTCCTTCCCATCTCTCCTTATTCTCCTGTCTCCTTTCCATCGCCACAAAGTCCACCTCCCTGATTTCTGCCTTCTGTCTTTATTTTTGCTCTTTAAAGTATTTATATTTGGGTTTCTCCTTTAAAGGAAAAATTCTGTACTTAACCTTCTGTGTCTGACTTATTTAACTTAGTACCCTGGTTTAAAATGCATCCAATTTCCTAATAAATGTCTCAACTTTATCTTTTATGGCTGAGTAGTATTCATAATTCTTTCTCCATTCATCTAATGATGGATCTGCAGTACTCTTCCAAGAGTTAGGGGTAATGAGTCTTGCTGTTACAAAAATGGGTATGTGTGGATCCCTGTAGGATGTCTTTTACGCTTTGAGGAAGACATCCAGAAGCAGCATAGCTGGCTCAAATGGAAGTTGTATTTTTAGGGGATTTCATCAGTACATGTTTGTCAGGGAATAATCAGGACCCCAACCTCCCAAAACAGTTACATCAAAGGCTTAAACAAAAAGGGACAATGTGCTATGTTTTGGGGGAATCTGGGAAGGTCAGAACTCTCTTGAGACTAAGACCAGGAGTTCTCTAGAACACTCATACTTATTGGGTCTGTACACAAAGGAATGGCACACTGATTTAAAGACAGAAACTCAGGACGACATTGGGAATTTTTGACAAAATTCTCCAAGCTGTAGATGTTGCAATTAAGAGAACTGTCTTACGTCTCAGGCTGACATCTATGCCAGGAGCCAAATGGTTGGAGATGCAGTTTTATCTAAAAACTTGTGTGAGAGCCCATGTTTCCGGGCTGATATTGTCTTCAGTGCACTGAGGTCAACAAGCCAACCCTTGTATGCCTGGTCTGTAGCATGTGTTCCCAGTACACACTGTGTGCATTTCTTGGGTGGGGTTGGTACATGCACATAGCACATCTTAATTCCTCACATCTTCCCTTTCCCCACTCTCCCTCTATCTCTCCATCTGCTTGCTGTTTGAGGAACATTTACCTCCCTACTTCCTATTGTCTTTTATTTTGCTTTTTACTTCTAATTTGGGTTTTCAATATAGAATAAACACTGTGATATTTAAGATTCTGCACCTGATTTGTTTCAGATAACACGATAGTTTCACGGTACATCTGTTTTGTGACTCAAGTGACTCCAGTTCATCTTTCTTTTCAGCAGAGATGTGCTCCATTGTCTGCACATACCACCATTACAATCTAATTATGAATGTGATTTATCATCTTGATTGAGGAGGCACTTCTAGTTCCTCGTGTTTGAAATTCCTACTTTGTCCCCAATTCTCAATTTGGATCTTTTTCTGTTTCTCTTCTTTCATGGGACTTCTTCATTTAGTATGGATATTTGCTCCCAATCAGTTACTCTTGCTGCATAACTGACTGCCCAAAACACACCTGCTGTACACCCCCCCCAAAAAAGGCCATGAGATGAAAAACTGAGCAAAAGAATGTCATTTTTAAAAGAAGAACTTTTATTTTAGCTGGCCCAGTGACATAGTGCAGATGGAACTTGCAAAGCTGTGCAACTGGGTCAGAATTTTGACAGATTTTTACAGCACATTAACCAAGTGATGTGACAGAGCAAGAATTAGGAAGGCCTTTATTTTCCTTTGGGTGAGGTCAGAGATGTTTTCAAGTTGGTGACTAGCCCTTTTTTTTTTCTTAAGTTACAGCCCTTGGTCTGTTAATTCCAGGAACATTTGTTTCTCATAAAGTGAACAAAGGTTGACACAGCATCATTTGTCTCTCACAAAGGGAACAATGGTTGATACAACAAAAATATTACTAAGGTAATGATGCATTGCATACAGAATAGTATGGCAATGCCTCAGTTAATTGATAACAAATTTATAACAACGTGGTCAGTGCTCCAGGCACATGGTTACTAGGGTGATAAGCATAGAGCATAACATTCCCCACTGATTTTTGTCAGGGAATCAAATCATTGGTTCATGGAGTTTTCAAGCAGAGGTATCTGTCCATAAACTTGTGTCCTTAAAATCATGAGTTTTATTGTTTGAACCCAATCTTTGGTATAATCTACCAATTTATTTATAATGTAAGGTCCAATTGTTAGACAAGTAAGTAAGATTAATAGAGGTTTAGAGGCTTCTTTGATCAATGCTGACAACCTGGGAGATAGAGAAAAATATCGCTCAAACCAATTCTGTTAAGCTTGTCTGGCTTGTTCTCATTTCTGTAGCTGCCTTTGAAGGCTGGTCATACTTTGCCAGATAACCGTAGAATGATTGGTATACAATCACCAATTTTTTCCTAATGCCAGACAGAGGCCTCCTTCCTGTAGGAACAGAAGATCAATAGCCCACCAGTTTTTTTTAAAACCATCTCAGCCAGTGAACTTAATGAATCATCTAATTTGGAGACAGATTCACTGAGGGCTGCTAGATCTTGGTCAATGAGTGCACTTAAGTGTCCATAATTTTGATTGCCAATTATTGCCAATTGCTGGACACTCCTAAACCTTTTGAGCCTGCCAACCCAGCTACCAGTAATACAGGTAAGATTAAAGGATTTCTCTTCACTCAAACCAGACTCTTTAAGTCAAAGCTAGGAAACAAATGACTGCTACCATTTTCTCCAGAGTACCAATACACTTGGGGTGAGATATGGACCAATATGCAAAGCTCAGGGCCCTGGGAGAACAGGTGATGCATGGAACAAGGAGTTATACCAGAAGCACAGGCAAACCAGGTTCCCTTGGGAGCAACAAGGTGTGGATTAGCACGATTGGAAAAATTATGAATCAAAGCTAAGGTCACAGAGCACAGCATAAGGGGAAGTGCACAAGGAGTAGGAGGTAGAGTACGCACAGGTTCCTAGAGTACCCTATTTATTGTCCAGTGCAAGCAAGGGTGCCCCAGCAACAGGTGTTGTCATCTGCAGAGGAATCTAATTGTTGATTTTCCATAATAGTCACAGGGGTGCCCACAAAGAAGGGAGGTTGAGATGGAAGGCATAGCCAGCCTTCAGCAATGAAGTTTGGGGCACTAAAATTGAGAAACTGGTAAGCAATATCCAGGATCAAGAAGGGGTCTAGGGATGGTGCAGAAATGGCAGAGGGCAAAAAGGTTTCAGGAGCAGGAAGTCTAGTGGAGGAGAGTAAAAGATGGAATCTCCTGAGTGAGGAAAAGGTAATGACCACATTTATTTCTAGGCCAAGGAGATATAGATTCACAATCCCAATGTCTACAAAAATATTTTGTCTCTACGGACTGTAAACACCTGTGAACAGAGGCTGGCTATTGCTTTTAGGGCAAAGATACCAGGTGGCCTGTAATTCCTTTTGACTACATAGGTCCCTGAAAGGCCCAGTTGGTTTCATTATAACCAGTCATGCAGTATGTAATGCTGACCCAATAACATTTTCTTCGTCTAATTTTTGCTGGGAAATTATTTAATAGGGCACATAAATCTGTCTTAATTATCCCATAGACAGTAGCATTGGCTATCAATAATTCACCAGTGAAACAGTAATTTTCCAAGTTCCAAACAGTGTATTATGAGGTGTTTCCCTGGGTTCTCCATAAAGAGGAACATATAAGAACAGGATTATCGGATACATTTGGCAATTTAAAATTTAAAGAACCCTTGGATGGAACAACAGTCCACTTATCTGTGGGTTGATGGTTGTCAGAGGCCAGAACTGGCTTGAAGTGGGAATGATGAATCCAGACAGGCTTTCCAGTGAATTTGCTGGCAGTCGGAGTGCTGAGGACCATGGTGTAGGGGCCTTCCCACCATGGTTTGAGGGATTCACAGTGATGTCTCTTGATGAGGTCTAGTGTCCCAGGTTCCACTGCAGGGTTTTCTTCAGAGTGGACTGCAGGCTGAGGATGATGTTGCCAGAATGATTGATGGATGGAAATTAATACAAGCTGTAGGGCCTGGAGGGACTTAATGAGACCTTGTTTAGCCAGATCAGCTAACTTTTCCTCAGAAATCTTAGGAATAATAGGAGGAGGTCTCCCATATAGAGCTTCAAAAGGGGAAACACCTACAACATAGGTGGTACATCGTGTGCCCAAGAAGGCAAAAGGAAGGAGACTTACACAGTTCTCACCAGTTTCCAATGCCATCTTAGTTATTACCATTTTTAAGGTCTGGTTTATCCTTTTTACTTGTCATAAATTTTGAGTCTGGTAAGCACAATGGAGTTTCCAATCGCTCTGTAAGGCTTGGGTTAGTTTTTTGATTATCTGAGCTATAATAGCTGGGCCATTGTCAAACCCCATGGATAAAGGGAGGCCAAATCGGGGAAACTGCTATCAGGGCTGACTGAGACTTAGCTTTGACCCATCCAGTGAAAGTATCTACCATTACTAATAAGTGCTTATTCCCTTGAAGCCCAGGCTTTCCCATTTCTGTGAACTCTATTTCCCAATGTTTTTCAGGCACAGTCCCCATGATAAAGAGTGGTTCCCAATTTTTGCTGTTGTTTTGGGTTCAGCAGCTGGTACTGAGGGCATCTAAGGCTCACAGACTGTGTAAACTTTGATAATTGAGGGATAAACAAATGATCTCGAAAAAGGGCAATGAGTTTGATCCTCCCATGTGAGTGGACTGATGAGCTTGTTGTATGAGTTGTCATCCCAAAGTCTCATGGAGAAGGATTCATTTATTTGGCAGTTGATACCAGCCACCAGGGATATCAGTCTTAACTTGGAGTTGAGCTGCCAAATGCAAGTCTTTTTTAGTGCAAAAGTCCTCTGAGAGAGTAGGGGGAATCAACAGCAATGCTAGGACTGTCTCAATCCCCACTGATTTTGTGGCCACTTTTTGGGCAGTGATGTCTGCTGGATTATTTGGCAGCTAAAAAATCCAAAATTTGGGGAGCATTTATGGCCTTTTGGGCCCCTGACATCAATTAACCTCGTTCCTGATAAATGACCCCATGAACATGGGCAGTAGCAAATGCATATCTGCTATCAGTCTGACAACTTGAGGGCCTCAGTGAGGGCAATGAGTTCAGGCCATTGGGCCAGTGTTCCTAGCTCCAAGGTTTGTTACCATAGAATCTGAGAGTCCATGACTGTGACTCCCTTGACTCACTTACCTTGATAGATGTGACTGCTTCAATCGGAGAAATACAATGGAACTCTGGACAGTGGCTCATCTGTCAAGTATGGTCGAAGCCCTGAGAGATGATTAATAACTTCCAGGTAGTAGAGTAACTGGGTTTAAAGCTGCTGTCCCCTTGAAACTGATGGTAGTCGGATCCAAAAGTAATGCCTGATAGTGCATGACTCAGAAGTTAGACAGCCATCTGTCTGGTGGAGCCTTGATGAATTTCCAGCGAATAGGAGGAAGCAATTAAGAATTTCCATCCAAAAGTCAATTTTTAAACCTCCTTAATAAGGAGGCCCACTGAGGAAATCACCCACAGACAAGGTGGCCATCCTGCTGCCATGTTATCAAGTCCCTTGGAAAGATCTAGAGCCCATGGAAGAGCTTGGGACTGTCCTTTTGCCAGCACACCTCCTCTTTGCAATAAGCACATTGATTTTTATCTATGGGCAGAGCAGACTTCTCATCAGTCTGGGTGACTTTGTCAACTAGCATTCCCAGCACCTTTGTCTGCTTCTGGTCCTTAGGGCCCTCCTAGTTGTCAAATATCTTTAAGCAATCTCTAATAACTAACTGAGGGGCATTTCCTCAAATCCCTCAAGCCTTTGCATTTTCACTTAATATCAGGGGCTGACAGTTACAAAGGCAATGTTAGTGACCCTTGCCTTTTAGATGCTACTGGATCCATGGGTGTAAAAATGTAATAGGCCTCTAGCAATCTATCCAGAAATCCTGAGGGAGAGTCATCAGCCAATTGTCTCACCTCTGCTACCTTGCACAAATTGGTGGGTTTTCTGGCAGCTGGCTTCAGAGAACAACTGGTGATACCAATCGAGCCTCCTTACATCTGGTTGTCCAGTGGGGTGGAAAAAAGGGAAAACATGGTTTTGGCATTCGGGATCAGAGGATGAGTTTTCATCTGGCATTTACACTGCTTTTTATCTCATGGTGCGAATGTTTTCTCTCTCCTCTGTTGTAAACAAAACCTGCAGAACCTACTGGCAGTCATCCCAAGAGGGGAGATGAGAGGAGAAGACAGATTCCAAAAGAGAAATAAGGGTCTGAAGATCCTTTGAGGAAGAGAAGTCGGGGGATTCTGAATGCTGATGGCTCCTAGTCTGGATGTGACTGAAAATTACAGTCCTTTTAATTTTTATTTGCATTGGCAAATATATTTTATATAATGGTCAATGCTGACTTACCATCATTATATAAACTTGGGATGACAAAGGGCTCCAGTTTGTCCTCCCCCTTATTGGAATATAATCTTATTTTAATGGAACATTTTGCAGTAAAGGTTTACTGATCCAATTCTGTCAAATTCTGAACATATTTGTTTTTCTAAGTTCTTTACTTATTACCAGTCAATTACCTTTTTTCAACCTTTTTAGATATTAAAATTTTTAACAAAATCCTTGAAGTATCTTTTTAGTAGTCTAAAATATATTGAATCATTTTATGTCTTTTTACCACCTTAAAATGCTATCCAAAAGAACTGTAATGTCATAGCTGGCTCAATAACAGTATGATCTGGTTTTACTTGGTAAGATTAATATGATTTTAAAAACATATATATATATATATATATATATATATATATATATTTTACATTTTAATCAGAGAGAAAGGTACTTTTTAAAGTCATGTCGAGGTTGTAAGTAAGCAGTTGCATACTAAAACATTCAACAAGGTGCCACAAAACACAAGACCAACATTTAAGACACAAACAAGTTTTTCTGCCCCCAGTTCAGTGACCTAAAGGGAAATTGATTTTCATTACGACCCTTAAGTCCAATAAACTGCACATAAACTGCAACAGTAGTTTAAAAGAAATAAAAGAAACCTGAATGTTAGTTCTGATGTAACAGATTCAAACAAGCAAATGGATCCACAGTAATCACATACCAAGCACAAAACCAAATTGAAAAAAATCACAAATCACAAATGGGCTAAGAAACCCTTTTCTGGAGGGCATCTCGCTTTGGTGCAGAAGGAGCCAGCCAGGCTTATCTGCAATTTCAAACATGTGCACTCAAATTACAAAGAACAAAATACCCAAATACTTACAGATTGTTCAATCCAATCGATTGGTGAAAAATAATGTGGGGAGGGATCCCTGTGTAATCATGGAGAGCCCTCATACATTGTACCCCCCCAAAAGGCACATAGATGAAAAAAAGGGCAACATGACTTAGTTTTTAAAAGAAGCACTTTTATTTTAGCTGGTTCAGCAACACAGTACAGATGGAATTTGCAAAGCTGCGCAACTGAGTCAGAATTTTGACAGATTTTTTATAGCATATTAACCAAGTGATGTGACAGAGCATGAATTAGGAAGGCCTTTGTTTTCTTTTGCTTGAGGTCAGAGACGTTTCCCAGTTGGTGGTTAGCTCATTTTTTTCTTAAGTTATAGCCCTTGGTCTGCTAATTCCAGGAACATTTGTTTCTCATAAAGCAAACAAAGGCTGACATAGCATCATTTGTGTCTCACAAAGGGAACAATGGTTGACATATCAAACACGTTACTAAGGTAATGACACATACAGAGCAGTATGGCAATGCCTCAGTTAAATGATAACAAATTCATAACAATGTGGCTGGTACTCCACGTACATGGTTACTAGAGCAATAAGCATAGAGCATAACAATACCATTTTATTCTTTTCACATTCATGACTCAGTAATCAGGAGTAAATTTTCTGGGCAGCTATATCTTTGGATGTCTTATGTAGCTGGAGTACAATGTGAGATGGCAGTGCATGAACTGAATGACCAAGGGAGCTGAATACTCAAGATCGCTCACTCACATGGCTGCCATTGAGTCACCATCTTGGTGCTCACAGCCAGGAGCAACCTCATTTTTACAGATATTCAGGGCACAGTAGCTCCTGCTGAAACACTGTGCTGGGATCAACAAAATTTTTTATACTTTTAGGAATTTCTGTGTGGGTATACAGAAATTGCTCTTCCCAATTTGCTTTCAGATATTATGGATTGGGTTCTATCTTGTCCCAAATTCATATGGATGCTTCATAACTTCCATGTACTTCAGGATGTGAGGTTATTTGAAAACAAGGTCATTGCTGTACACTAGCAAAAAGATCTTCACTATGTTTTTGTTATGCCTAAGTTTATATGACCAAAGTACCTGTAACAGGGCCATACTGTTCTGTATGCATCTTTTTTTTTCTGTGTTACCTAATTGATATGTTAATCAATTCTCCCCTCTGTAAAGAATTGTAAATCCCTAGGAACCTAACCTAATTGATATGTTAACCATTGTTGCCCTCTAAAAATAACAGATGTTGCACTAAAATAAGTTAACAAAGGATTGTTAATTACTGCTACACTTCTCAGTCCTCTGCTAAGTGAAACAAAGGTCTTCCTCATTCCTTAGCAGATTTCCTGATCCACCACCACAACCCCTTACTTTTTAAACTTTGCTTTCTACAAAAAGTCTGGAAAGTTTTGAAGGAAACACACAACTTTTGCAAACTCCAAGTGCACTGTGTCATTGGGCCCTGGATAAAATAATTCAGTGCTGCTTTTAAAAAAAATAGATCTTCCCCACTTTTAGACTCGAAGTTGAGGGCTCTGGGGGGCTCCTTTGTGGATTACAAGAGTCATTAAATATGTAACTCCATAAGTGAACAAGAAATAATACTGGAGTGCAATAGGCCCCTTATCTAATGTGGCTGGTGTCTGTATAAAATGAGGAAATTTGAACACACACACACACACACACACACACACACACACACACACAGATGAGAGAGAGGGAGAGAGGGAGGGAGAGAGAGAGAGAGAGAGAGAGAGAGAGAGAGAGAGAGCTGAAAGCAGACCTTGGTGTGATGGACTTACATGCCAAATAACACTAAATTTTACCAGTAAAGCACCATAAGCCAAGAAGAAGCTGGAAACAGATGTCTCTCATCACCTTCAGAAGGGGTCAACCCCGCCAATACTTTGAGCTTGAACTTTCAGTCTTCCTAGCAAATGCAATGCACAGATTTATTGACTGTGGCCACCTAGTGTGGTGGTTAGATTCTGAAGGCTCAGGAAATTCACAAGAAATTCAAATTGAAAATCTTCTGTGGGTGAAATGATGAACAGTTTCTAAAACAGAATGAAAAATAGATGGAATAATAACATAATATTGAGCATACATGGCAGGTAGTGGAGAAAAAAGGGAATGATTAATGGGCTGAATGAAGCATCTCCTGGATCTTAGGATTCCTTTACCTAACAAATAATGGCTATGTGTCAGAGGAGCAGAATGAAGAGCGGGTTCAAAACAGACTTGATATGTTCACAGTGCTAAAGGAATGTAATACGATAAACTACTAAGTTAAATTTAAAACTGACTTGCACCCTATGAGATAATGTTTGCCATGCCATTTGATATCTTTTCTCTCACTCAGGAGAAAATGACACCTTGGTTACTGTCTTAGTTACTTGTTTCATCACCGAGACAAAATATCCAATACCCAAATGTTATGGGAAGAAAGGTTTGTTTAGCTCATGGATGGTGAAGGTTTTAGTCCATCACCAGCTGCCTCTAAAGCAGGGAAGTATGGCACAGGGACATGGCAGAGGAGAAACAGTTCATGGCAGGCAGAAGACAGAAGGAAGAATGTACCAAACAGGAAGTCCAAGCAACTTGGGCAGCTTCTCTCTGCCCTTTTAAATTCTATGTAGGCTTTTGGGCTGAGGGTAGGTGACAAATGAATGGCTGGTCTATTTTAGTCATCACATGGTCTTAATATCAGCATCACTAGCTCTCCATCCAGCCACCTCTGAAAAGGCTCCACCTATGTTTGGATGAGGCTTTGGGGGGACATCTGGAACCAAACCATATCAGTTTCTTAATTGGGTTGTAAAATTTCTGGACACTAGCGAATTTTTAGTTCATCAAAGTTAAATTTCCATGATTACTTAAGTAAGCACATTAGATATTTCTACCTTAATATTAAAAAGTAACATAATCATAATTTTTCATGATTTGTTTGATTAATAAAGTTATTTTTGACAAACGTCTTAGGTTTGTCTCTTAGTGAGACAGCAGAAAACAGAGTTCTATGGACCCCCAGACCCCGCACACAAGTTGACATCCTGCAGCAGTGGTAAATGTGTCATGAACAGTGATCCTTCATTGACATACCAGCAACAGCCATGGACTACAGACGACCGCTGGGGTGTGCATTCTATACATTTTGATGACTATAGGATGGCACATGTCCTCTATTGTCATGTTGTTCAGAATAATTTCACTCACCTCCAAGTCCTCTGTCTCATTTCTCATCTTTTCCCCAAGCTGAAAATCACTGGTCCTTTTATTGTATTCATAAAATTCCCTTTTCTAGGATATCACATAGTGGGCATCACAGTCTATAGGCTTTCAGATTAGCTTGTTTAACTTATTCATGTGCATGGTACATTTAGCTCTCCTTATTCTCACATAGATTGATAGTTCACACATTTTTAGTGCTGGCTAATGTTTCAGTGTCTGGATAGGACACTTCATTAATCTTTTCACGTACTGAAGGACTATATCTTGATTGCTTTCAAGTTTTGGCAATTATGAATAAAGTGGTTAAAAATATATGTGTGTAGGTTTTGGTGTGGACATAAATTTTTAGTTAACTTTGGTAAATACCAAGGAGTGTGTCTGTTGGATCAAATCGTAACTATTGTATCTCTAAAAGTGTCTCTAAAAGTGGCTGCACCATTTTCCATTATAGCAATAAATGAGAATTCCTCCTGGGTGTGGTGGCACACACCTGTAATCCGAGCATTCAGAGCCAGAGGTAGAAATATCACTGTGAGTTGGAGGTCAGACTGGGCTACATAGGGAACTCAAGGCCTGTCTGAGCTGCATAGTGAGCTCCCATCTCAAAAAAAAAAAAAAAAAAAATAGAAAAAGAAAGAAAGACAGGAAACAAAAAATTCTAGTGCTCTATGTCCTTGCTCTGGTGGACTGACAACTGGTGTGCAACTTGTAACTGCCAGCTGAATTGAGTCAGTGTGGTGCTGGGCGTGGAAAGCCCACCTGAGAACTGTTGCCAACAACATAAAAGTGGAAATGGAGAGAAAGATATGGTGTTGTTGGGTCCTGATTTGGACTAAGCTGTTCTCATCACTGGAGGAGCTCAGGACCTCATTGTCACTGAGAGTCGCTGCAGTTCACCTTGCAGGAATGCTGGTCATTACTTTGAGCTTCACTTCCTAGCTCCAGAGGGGAAGATGTGTGCTGTTTAATCTCCTGGAGTAGCTTGTCATGATCGCTTCCTGACATGAACTCAGCTGTTCCCATCCTCAGAGGAGCTCGGCACTTTGCTGTCACTGAGGATAGCTGGGGTTCACTTTGGGGCAGCTCCTGTCCTTACTTTGAGGATCTCTTCATGGCTCCAGTGCAGATCACTCAATATGCTGGTACAGACCCTTCACCCTGCTGAGTACAACTCTTGCCTAGAATTCAATGTTGCTGATGTTCTGGAGCTTGACCTTTTCAACAGGTGTGAAGTACATCTCATGATGTATCTAATAATGTATGTTGTTAAATGTCTTTTCATATTCTTACTTATCATCTGTATTTCATCTTTGATTACTATTTTATTCAAGTTGTTCACATGTTTGTTAAATGAGTCATTCATTTCCTTATTATTGACTTTTAAGGGTTCTTCGTGTATGTCCAATGATGGTACCTCATTGGAGATATCCTTTGCAATTATTTTCAAGCATGGTTGGTTGCAACCAAGTGGGGTGGAGGGGACCTACATCTAATGTGTTGGGCCACAGCGTTGTACAATCTCTTGATTTCTCAAAGGAGAAAACAGACGAAAAATGGATGCACCGTATTCCCACTCAAAGGAAGAAAGCCCTCTTTCTTGCCATTCATGACCCTCCTCGACACAGCCCTGATACCCATCTATCCCTTGTCTTACTTCTTCTGTGTGCTCCAGTGGGTAAACTGTTGTGCACAGCATCACTTTAAGTATGGTTGGGACATTTTCACTGTCTGTCATTTGTCCACAGCCAGATCATATGCATGCCTTGACATGTACTCCTACATTGACTTGAGGAGAAACCTCCATGTTTCCCAGCATTTTGTGAGGTGCACACTTGCCTAGATGCCGAGGAAACACCTCAGTCTTGCTTTGCTCAGTCTTGTTTTGCTCATTTCTGGGGCAAAATACTCAACACCCATAATTTAAAGGTGGAAAAGTTTATTTTCACTCACAGTGTGCAGAGGCCTTAGTTCCCAGTCAGCTGGCTCCAAGGGAGGGTGTCATGGCAGAGGGGCATCACAAAGGACAAACCTCTATGGTAGAGTAGGTAGAAGGCAGCAGGAGCAGAGAACCTGCCTTCTTTCACTTCCCTGTAGATTCCTATCAGGCTGTATGCTGCCACCCACACCCAATTTGAGCCTTTCATTCTTCACACCCAGAATGGTGATGAGACAATCAGTAGACTAACTGTGTATCACACACCCTTAATCTGGTATCACACATCCTAGATCCAGCCATCTCCCAGAAGCCACACCTATGATCCCATGAGGCTTTTGGTGGATGTCAGTATTGAAACTGTAATAGCATCTGAGCTTAACTGAGTGCCAGCTGTATTAGTGGTGGTTCCTTTCATATGGGAGACCCTCATGCAGACTCTTGCTCTTGAGTGTAACCCTAGGCCAGGCCTTGAGGCTGATGGGTAAATTGTTCCCCTTTCTGCAGGCTGTGAGGTCACTGTTGCACCTCACGGACATCATCATGGCCTGCTTTTGAATGTCTATTCAACATTGAAGAGTCTGGCAGTATAGGCAGGTAATTTTCACTACATTTGGAAAGATTTAGGTTATGTTGGTGGCCATTAAATGTTTGGAGAAAGCTTCTGTTCTAAATTCATAGTATGAACGGAAATATTCAGAGAAATTACAGCAGAAAGGGTAAAAGTTAAAATGGTACATAGGACTTGTCCTTGTTTAATGAGTTGAGCTGGAAAGAATAAAAGCATGAGAAATATAAGGCCTGATGATTGAATAATGTTTGGGAGATTATAGAGTAGAGATGGGGTGGGCCGTGGCTGTGTCACTATAAGTGACATGAGATCTTAGACCTACAAGAGTCTCATGTTTAACTAAACAGCTGAAGGTGGACAGAACCAAGATAGTTACAGTGAAAAAAATTAACTAATAGAATGCAAAGGATCAGGAACAAAGGAGATAACAAAACATGACTTTAATGTCTTAAAAGCCTAAAAATGTGGCTGTGGGGCCATGGTGTAATGGAGATGGGAGACAGAAGATGAGATGAGCACTTAGAATGTTTAGAGTCAGGGAAGTTAGGGCAAGGAGAGCACTGCTAAGCTTGAGTGATGTGGAACCAGAATGGCAGTCCAGTGACCTTGACCACTGTTGAAGTTCCGAGGAAGACCAGTTAGGGGAGACTCTGTTGAGAGACCTGAGAAATAAAGGCTGGGCCATTATCTGACTGACTACTCTGATGTAAACCAAACCTTGGGATGATTTCCTGTAACAGAAGTTTGTAACTACTTCAGCACTTTCCCTGGTTGTGGAAAGGCTTTTATGTATTCTGAAAAAGTAACAACAAAGGTGAGAAGATATTTAAGAATTTTGTAGCGGGGCATGTACCTAAAATTTACCTGTTAGTCCTGAGCAGGGGTGTGTCTGCAAAACTGACAAATAAGAATGAAATGGGGTGCTATTTGTGCTTGAGGAGAGATTCTACTATAGAGACGACAGGTGTGAGTTGTTGAGACCTTAGAGTGTCAGGGTCAGTCTACATGAATACAAAGAAATCCCAACAATCAGGCTGTAGGAGGCATGGTTAAAAAAGGCATTTTTAAAATCTATGACTGTAAAATGAGTGGTGGAGGGAGGGATATGAGGAAGCATGGTATAATTGTCTGGCACCACTGGGTGAAATGGGGTAACAGCGTTAGTGATTACTCTAAGGTCTTGCACTAGACAATAAGACCCATCAGGCTTGAGTACCAGGAGAATGGTAGTATTATAGGGTGAATCAGTAGCTTTAAGAAAGGCATTGTCTAAAAGGTGCTTGATTATAGGTTTAAGTCGCCATAAATGTTTGGGAGATATGAGATATTGTGGAGCACAAGGAAAAATGGAAAGATTCCTGAGATTAATTAAAATAGTCGTGGCATGGGTAGCTTGGGTAGGATTGGAGGGATCCCAAACTATGGGATCAACCAGAGAAGAATGGGAAGCAGGGTATGGGTTTGTGGTGCACTGTGAGGGTGTCTGGAGGATGAGAGCTGTGGGGAGGGAGAAGATAAAGGAGAAGGATTTTGAAGAAGATCCCTACCAAAAAGGGATGTGGGACATTTTGGAATTACTAGGAAGGTATGGGTGAAGAAGAGAGTCTGTAACATGCAAGGAATAGGTTCCATGTGTAGAGGATGTGTAGGTTGGCTGTCAACCCCACTAGAGAGACTGAGGACTTAATACAACAACCTGAAAAGTCAGGAAGAACCCCACACATGGCATCTATGACCACAAGTACAGAGAATGTCTTACCTGAGACATTCAGTGAGACTTGAGGCTCGGAGAAGGATACATTATTGGGGGGCCATTGGCCCAAGCCCCATCAGTCTTCAACAGCAAGGCCAAGTAGATCAGTGAGCAGTGAATCTGGTGGTGATGAGATCTCCAGTGTGGGCAAGGAGTTAGAGGATGTCTTACCTGCTCTTTGGTGACTAGAACAGTCACTCTTCCAATGGCCCTTGAAATTGCAAAGGGGCATGTCCACAGAGGAACACCAGTATTGGGGCACCCTCCTTCCCAATGTCCTTCTTAGGTGCACTTGAAGCATGGTCCATGAGGGGCTTGGGCAGCTCCACTGTGTTTTGGGAGCCCCAAGTGTCACTGCTAAAAAATCAGATTGTTATTTTTTCTTTTGATTTTTATCTCTGTTGTTGAAAACATGAGAAGCGACATTAATAAGGTCTCCCTGTGGGATTTGAGTGCCAAGTTCAGCCTTCTGTCTTGGAATCTGGCCCATAGTGGAAGTATCTGTCTCCTCCACAGTCATAAGACATATGGTTCTCTGTGCTGGCAATTTGAGGCCCCAGCCATGTCTGACTGCCTATAAGGCATGGTGTCTTGGCAATAGCGAAATATTTAAAGGCAGATGCCAGCAAACCCATCCAGAGCAAATGGCTGTAGGTAAAGCAAAGCCCTTCTCTTATTTTATATTGCACACAGGCCACTTTCCTGCTTCTGGATAGGTGTAGTGCTCACAACACCTCTGAGTTCTTCCCCTTTCACAGGCTGAGAATAGTTACAAAATGAAGATTCTGGCTTCCTGCTGAGTCTTTGTTAATTGTCTAGACTTCTCAATTTGCCCCAATACATCAAGAATAGCAGCACTTTTTCATGAAATGTACATGTTTGATAAATGTGTCACTGGCATTTTTAGTAATTTTTTTTTTTTTGTCTTTTTCCTTTTTATCGGTACCAGGGATCGAACTCACAACTGCCTGCTTGCAAGGCAGGTGCTTATGCTGCTGAGCTAAATTCCCAGCCCCTGTTTTGAGTAATTTTAATTGTTTTTTCTGAGATTTCATTTGTTTTATCTATGAACAGGTTGTTCAATGTGGCTATTTCACTATATTTTATGTTAATGTCATCTTTGAACTTGTTTCTTTGTTTAGTTGTTCAATGCAGCTTATCCACTTGATATCTGATTACTTCTCCATTTGTGCTCCTGGAATTTGATTTGGGAGATTTGGTAGACTTTCGAGTAATTTTGGTGTTTTAGTTTTTCTTGTTGTTATTATTTTTGAGTGTGTATACTAAGATTAGAGGAGTTGGCTTCTAATAGACTGGAAAAACATTTTTTAAATAGCACCATTCACAGTCATGTCAAGACAACACTTAAATGACTGAAAGAATTTAAATAAACTAACCACAAAATATTAACAAGTTTAGGTTCCATTTTCCAGTAAGGGGTTCTTAGATTTATTTATCAACAAGTATACTTAATATTTCCTCCTACTCAGTGCAGATGGAATAACCCAGTCACTGTATTGTAAGGAGAAAATTGCTTCTATATATAAGAGCAACACAGGTGCAACAATGCATCAATAAAAAACATTAAAACTTATTTTTGTACCTTGTAAATTTTTTCATTGCCTCATATTGACTATACTGTACAGATTTTAGAGGTTTCTCTGTGACATGAAGAGAAAAGACAGGGAATATGGAGCAGGAATTAGAAGTGAATAAGTCAGTAGAAGAGGGTGGTAACTTAAATTTTAAAGGGAAATATACACAGAAAAGTTCAGAGTTGGTTGGAGATATATTTCAGCTTGAGTAAGGGGTTAACACTGAGAGAATTTAAGAAGTATGTCTAGAGATTGAGTATGGGATGCAAAGTGAGGGAAGTATGACCAGAGAATGACAAAATTTCTGATGATGTTGAAAACGGTTCATATGTTCATGGTGAATGAATGTAAATAGCCTCAATTCACCATCAGAAAAGCAGAAAGGAAGAGTGGATCAAGAAACAAAATTAAACAGTATGCTGTATAAAAGGAACACATTGAACTCAAAAGATAATTCAGGGACTGTAATTACAAGGGAGGAAAAGAATACTCAATGCAAAGAGAACCCAATAAAAGGGGAGTAGTTGTTTTCTTCACTGACAAAAAGAACTTCAAACTAAGAATGATCAAAAGAGATAAAGAAGATCACTACAAAATTCTTGGGGAAAACTTAAAGAGGAAGAAATAACATATATCAATATATATGCATGAAATATAGCCACATGTAGCAATGTAAGGCAAATACTCATCAATAGGGCAAATAAAAAAGCAATAATATAATTTTAACAAGGGACCTTAGCACCCCATTACAAAAAAACAGATCAAATAGTCAAAAAATCAAATAAAAAGTATAACATCCCTAAATCAAACTTTTGAACAAATGGACTTAGTAGACATGCACAATGTCCTACCCAACAATGTCATAATGCACATTCTTCTCCACTGCACATGGAATGTTCTCTAAAACATACAATATACTATCCCAAAGAACAAGTGTAAGTGAATGCAAAGGAGCAGAAATTATCCCAGGTATAGTATATGACCATAGTACAATGACATTGGAAATTAATGGCAAAGGAAACCACAAAATCTCCATATATGTATATGAAAATTAAATATTACCATACTGAACAACTAATGGGTTACAGAGAATATTAAAGAAAAATTTCACCAGTATATGAAATCAAATGAAAATATATGTACCACTTTCTGGAACCTGTGTGATGAAATGATAGCAGTTCTAATAGAGAATTTTATAACAGTGAAATCTATTATCAGGAAAACAGAAAAATTACAAATAAACAATCTAATGATGTACTTAAAACTTTTAGAAAATGAACAAGTCAAGCCCAAAGCCAAAAGAAGGGAAAATTTTTGAAGATTATTGCAGGAATTAACATAATGGAGGTCAAGAAAAATATAAAACACTAAAAAGATGGTTTTTTAAAAGAATAAATAAAATTGATAAAACCACTAGCCAACCTTATCAAAAAAGGAAAGAAAAACTCAAATTCATCCAATAAAGAAAGAAAAGGGTGAAATCACTACAGGTCTTGTGGAAACACATTTCATCAAAACCTAATTTGAATACTTTTAGAGTATCAAAATCACACAAAAATGGACAGATTCCTAGAAACTTATGAATTACCAAAACTGAATCCAGAAGTCATAAAATTCTGAATTACTCAATCTCAGTTACGGAAACTGAAAATGTAATTAAAAACTTAAAAAAATCTTTTTATAAAGACCACCACACATTCATAATAAAAGCTCTAGAGAAAGTTGGAATAGATGATCTTATCTCTCTCTGATAAAAGCTATTTTTGAAACCCACTTTGAAATCCAAAGAATAATGCAACATTATCCAGAGGAATTAGAGAAGAGAGAGAAATGAAAGATATAAAGATCAGAAAGGAGGATGTTATATTAACATTATTCACATTTCACAAGGTACTATACATAGAAGACCCTAAAAACTCCAGAAACAAATATCTAAACTGAATAATCAAATTCAGCAGTGTAGCTGGGTACAAAATCAATATTCAAAAGTTGATATAATTCCTGTACACAGACAATAAAGCCACTGAAAGAAAAATTAGGGAAATCACACACTTCAAAATAACATCTAAAATGATGAAATACTTAGGAGTCAATCTAACAAAGGTAGTAAAAGAATTATACATTGAAAATTACAGGGCTCTGAAAAAAGAAATTTAAGTTGAATTCAGAAATGGAAATACACCCTTTGGTCATTGATAAGAAGAACCAATATTGTGAAAATGGCCATATTCCCAAAATAGTTACAAAGATGTAGTGCAATCCTTATCAAATTATCATTAGCATACTTCTCAGATCTAGAGAAAACATACACAAAATTCATTTGGAATCAAAAGAGACTTGCTATAGCAATGAAAACCCTGGGCAACAAAGGGAAGACAGGAATCATCTCAATCTCTGACTTGAAATTATACTGTAAATTTGCTCTAGTAAAAACAGCATGGTAATGACAATAAATAAAGAAATAAAGAATCAAAACAACACAAAAACATACCTGAGGATCAGTAGACCACATTATAAGATACAGACACAACCACAATCATGATCAGACTCCTTATCTTTGACAAAAGCGTTAAACATGTTCATTAGAATTAAGACAGCCTCTATAATAAACAGTGTTGATAAGAGAGGTTTTCTACATGACCTAGACTTATACTAGCCCCATGCCTAACAACATGCGCTAAACTAAAGTAACAGTGGATCAAAAATATAAATATTAAGACAGAGACACTAAACCTACTGGAAGACAAAATTGGAAAAATCTCAAGGACATATGGGTAGGCAAACAGATCTTAAGCAGAAACAACACTGTACAGCAACTTTATGGAGAATCAACCAAAGGGAACTCATCTTCTTAAAAATTCTGGCACATCAAAACAAGTCACCAAAAGAGTGAAAAGAAAACCAGCGAACTGCAAAAGCACTTTTTTCAAGTGTTGCTCAAAAGACGTTTACATTGAATGTACAGAGAACTAAAAAACAAATCAGGTTCCCCAGATTTAAAGACCCAATCCAAAAGTGAACATTTGTGATGAATAAAGAATTCTCATATAAAGAAGGAGAAATGGCAAATATATATATGAAAAAATGTTCAACAGCATGGATCATTCAAGAAATGAAAATTTAAAAAAAACACTGAGATGACATCTCACTCTAGAAAGAATGGGTACCATTAAGTAATTAACCAATAACAATTGATGGAAAGGTTATACTGAAAAAGAAAGCCTTCTCCTTTGTGGGTAGGAATGTAGAATAGTAAAACCACTGTGGAAATAAGAGTGCAGATTCACCAAAATCTAGGATTAAATGTCCATTCAGCTCAGCTATTCTCCTTCTGTGTTTTCTTAGAATAAATGAAAACATCATGGCCCAAAGGTATATGTACAACTGTGTTTATAGTTGAACAGTTTGTAATACACAGGTCTTGGAAACAAACCAAATGCCCAGCATCTGAGCAGTGGAAAAAGGTGTGTTATTTTTTTATATTATGGAATACTACTCAGCCCTAAAGAATGATAAACACATTCTTTCATAAGCATTTATAGGTGAATAGACGCAACTAGAAAAATACTCGTAAGTTAATAAGACTTGCATATATAAATACAAGATAGTCTCACCAAAGAACTGAAATAGTAAGTTAGAGCCACAAGTTACAATACAAACAGTAAAAGTGAAATGAACTGCTAGAAGGCAAATTATATTATTTCATCAGTCCTCCATGTCTGTATCTGGTAACATGAGCAGCTATTTTGAGGACAACAGTATGCAGCATAAGAACCATTTATTCAAATTCCTGTCATCTCCTTTGAAATCCTATATGGCTTAATTTGGTTGTTGCTGTCATTTTGCTCAATTGCTGTTTTTTATGGTGTTCTTGCGTCTTGATTTTTCTGTTATTTCCCTATAAAATTATATATATATATATATATATATATATATATATATATATATATATTTGTGTTGAGCTTTGTTTGAATCCCTTGAAACATGTTAAAATTGATCTCAACATGATACAAATGTTGCTAATAAAGTTAAAGCAGTGCTGTATTTTTTCTGTTGTTATTAATTGTGTAATTTTATTAATACATGTTCACAGTACATAAGATAATATTTATTGTAGATAATTTGTAAATGTACATAACACATTTTATTTTTTCTGTCCCAACCCACTCTCCTTCCTGAATGTTCACTCCTACTCTTAATCTCCTTCTCATTTAAAAAAGGTACGTTTCCATTGTTTCTTCCAAATCCCTATCAAACTCACTCTGTCCCTCTTTCCTTTTCAAAAAATCCCCCTATATATCCTGTTATTTATTGGTTATTTTGCTTGAGGCTGCAGAAGTATAAAGGAAATCTTCTACTTTGTAGCTGAGAATGTAAACAAGGCTAGCCACTCTGCTGTTCACTTTGAGAATTTCTCAAAATACACAAACTAGAAATTCCATTTGATCTGTTGTCTTCTTTCTAGGATTCTTCCCAAAAGATTAATATATGATATCAGAATGCCTACCCATTTCTATAGCTGTATAATTTTTCATAACTGAATCTTGGAAACATCCCATATAGTTTTGCCTACAACTAAATGGATAACAGAAAACTTCTATTTATATGCAATTGATTAATACTCTGATTTAAAGAAGGATAAAGTTGAAGCCTGTGTAGGTAACTGAATTTACTTGGAGAGTATAATACTAAGTGAAATAAATAACATCCATAATTTTAAGTATCACAACAATTTCTGTATATGGCAAACAAAAATAAAACTAAGCAACTTCTCTATTTTTATTCTACTTTGTACATTGACAGACAATTGTTGTATCTATGTCATATGCATACAAGATTAAGAACAAGTTAGGAAAGATGGAAGGAATACAGAAAATAAGAAGGACAAGGATCAAAGAAATGGGAAGGAATACATGTCAAAAAGAGAAAACAGAGGAGCATGAATTAAGTCCTGGGTCAAACATTTGCGAGTTGAATCCCAGCCACAAGAGAAGCTCTGTCACATAGCCCCCAGGTGGTAAAACAATGCCCAGTATCCCAAATCAACAGAGGCCAAATGGAAAGTTCTGCTGGATCTAACCGAGTCCTGACCAGCAACCTACTAGTGACTGCCAGGTGCGTGAATTCAGTCTTGGGAACCAAACTTGTGTGAATTGAATCCCAGCACAAAGCAAAGCTTTGGGACATGGCTCCGAAGGGTAAGAACATGGCCATCATCCCAAGTCACCAGAGGACACACAGGAGTTCCCTGTGTGCCAAACTGGGCCAGGAGAATTGCAAGAAGCTAGCAGAGACTTAAATTCAGTCACAGGATCTGAAGATTCACAAGTTGAATACCAGCACACAGGGAATATTTGGATCATCGCTCCCAGGTGATAAGACCATGCCCAGAATCCTGAGTCAACAGAGGACGTATAGGAGATCCCTGAGGGCCTAACTGGGCCATGCTCAGTGACCTCAAAGTGGCTATCAGTTGCCTACAATTTTCCACAGCAACCAAAATTAGATGAGGTGATTCCCAGCACATGAAGGAAGCACTGGAACATCACTCAAAACCAGGAAATATAGAAAAATATCAAAACAAAAGAGCAAAATGCAATCTCAAACGTCCAGCCCAATGCAAGCAAGACTAAGATACATGGACACAGGAAAAAATAAGCCATACAACCAAAATTCATAAATGTTAGTGACTGAAATAAAGAAACAAATATGGGAAGCTATAAAAGAACTCAGATCAGAAATAATCTCCCAGGTAAAAGAAGAAATGATAAATGTAATGAAAGAAATGCTGAACAGATTTAAAGAAGACAGTTATAAAATTAGAAGAACAATTCAAGAAGATGAAAACCTGGAATGAACAATATAAAAAAAACAAAGAGAATGCATGAAGCAGAATTAAAGAGACATACAAGAAATAAAAATTCCATCAAAAATTGGCAAAATTGCCTCAATAAAAGTGAAGATAGTATTTCAGATATCAAAGACAAGATGGCAGCTAGTGAACAAGAAAGGAAAGATCTTTTAAAAATAACAAGAAATCAGAAGGTAACAATTCAAAATTTGTAAGATGATGCAAAGAGAAACAACATAAGACTCATAAGTATAAACAAAAAAGAAGATGACAACACAAATGTTATCAAGAAACTATTTACAGAAGCAAAAAATGAAAATTTCTGAAACATGAGAATGGAAACTGATATACAGATCTGTGAAGCATATAAAACTCTAAGTAACCATAGCCAAATTTAATACTACATCCAGACATATAATAATCAAAATCCCAGAAATTCAACATGAGAAAATAATATTAAAAGGTGCTAGAGATATGAGGCAGATCACCTATAAAGGAAAGCCTGTCACAATCACAGCAGATTTCTCTATACAAACAATAAAGTCAAGAAGAGCATGGAGAGAAATATTTCAGTTGCTAAAGAAAAATGACTTCCAATCCAGTCTGATGTGCTCTAGAAAAATGTCTTTTTAAATGGATGAAGAAATAAGACACTTCCATGACAAAGAACAGCTGAAGAACCTCATGACCACTAACCCAACCCTGCAAAGAATACTGAAAGATATTATATATTGACATACCATAAAACCACTAAGCAAGTCAAACAATTAAACAGAGTGGAAATGTAAAGAACCAAGAGTAGAATATATCAGTTAAAATCAGTAATGTAAATATCCTTATTTTACCAATTAAAAGAAACAGACTGGCAGAATGGATCAAGGAATGACATCCAACCATATACTGTATACAAGAACCTCATCTAACCCAAAAGGAAACTTAAAGACTGAAACTCATAGGCTAGAAAACAATGCTCCATGCAAGGGGATCCCCGCAAAAAGAAGAGGTAGATATTTCATTTGCAGACAATGTGATTTCAAGGCCAAGATGATCCAAAGTGACAAGGTAGGTCACTATATATTAGTTACAAGAAGAAGAGAAAACAATATTAAATATCTAAGTTCCAAATTGGAGAGCAAACAGCTACACAAAACAAAAATTAACATAAATTAAAAATCAAATAAGCAATAACACAATTATAACAGGCGACCTTAACACACTATGGACACAAAGACACAGATCAAACAGACAGAAAATCAGCAAAGAAATAACAGAAATTAAACACAACTGAGAACAAATGGACTTGGTAGAAGTATACAGAGTGTTTCACCCAAAAACATCAGAACATACGTTCTTCTCAGCAGCACATAAAATGTTCTGTAAAATAGACCATATACTAACCCACAGAACATGATTAAACGCAAAAGAATTGAAATTATTCCATGCATATTATCAGATCATTTCACTCTGAAACTAGAAATTAAGGTCAAAAGAAACTGCAAAAACCACACAAATACATGGAAATTGAATAATACACTCGAGCAATTAGTGAGTCACAGAGGAAATCCAAGAAGAAATTAAACAATATCTACAAGCTAACAAAAATACAAATACATCTTACCAGAACTTGTGGGATGCAATGAAATTCGTCCTCAGAGGAAAATTTATTGCAGTGAATTCCCACATTAAGAAAACAGTGAGAACACAAATAAGCAACATGATGCTACACCTCAAAAACCTAAAAAAAGAAGTGCATGTTCACAATGCCTAAGTTTTATTGGTCTTGTTCTCCACTGTTTTGTCCGGCTTTATAATATCTAATGAGATGGACAATTCCTTTTAAGGAAACAAGAGACAATGTTGATAACCATTGTTGATGACCTTGTACTCTGTTCTACATCATGTGCTATGTCTATCCTTGGTTTTGACTTACAGCTTTGTTTTGCCATATTTGACTGTATTCTCTCCCCCCCAAAAAAGTAATAAGAACTAAGGAGTAATAAAATCCAAAATGTGTAAATTTTGTTATAAAAAAGAGAGGGAGGGGAAAAAAAAGAGCTCTAACGGATATAACAACAAGTGTGTTTAGGGATGTTAAATAGCTGACTATATTAATGTTTTTGGATCATTGAACACAGCTGTTTGCAGTCTCCCTGTTTGAATGTCCACCTTGTATTCTTTGATACTGTGATTTGAGCAACTATTTCCAAGATGATATTATGTAATCTATTAACAGGTGATTTCTTACTGTTATGTTTTTTTTTTTTTTTTTTGTAGTTCTGTATTATGTGTAACCTTACACTGCTTTGTTTTGTTTTGTGTTTTTCTCTTTTTCCTCTTAAATAAAAAAAAAAGAAGTGCAACTCAAGCCCTAACACAAAACAAGGGAGAAAATTATTAATGTCGAAGCAAAAATCAATGCAACAGAAACTAAGAAAGCAATACCAAGAATCAGTGAATCATAGTTGGTTCTTTGGAAGAGTAAATAAAATTTATAATCCCCTAGAAGCCCTTATTTAAAAAAATGAAAAAAAAACCTTAAATTCATACGATAAAGAATGAAAAGGGTGAAATCACTACAGACCCTGTGGATGTACAGAAGATCATCTATAGCTATTTCAAAAACCTCTGCACTCAGGCTTGATAACACAGAAGAAATGGATAGATTCCCAGAAATACATGTATTATCAAAGCTGGGTCAAGAAGATGTAAAACTGCTCTATAATCCAATATCAATTAACAAAATTGAAAATGTAACTAAATCCTTACCAACAAGGAGAAGCCCAGGTCCAGACGGATTTACTATGGAATTGTACAACTAATTTAAAAATTTAATGCCAACTCTACCCAGACTATTCAATGAAATTTATAGGAAGCAACTATCCACGACTCATTCCTGGAAGATAATATTACTCTAATAGGAAAACCTGAGGAAGATCCCACAAAACAAGAGAACTACAGATCAACCAGCCTAATGAACTTACAGGCAAAATTTCTCAAGAAAATATGGGGAAACACATGCAGCAAATCATAAAGAATATTATACACCATGGCCAAGTGGGCCATGCAGGCCAGGAATTCAAGGATGGTTCAACATACACAAATCTCCTCATACACAAAAATTTGTGTGTACTATCACATATAATAAAACCCAATAAGATACAACATGATAAAACTGATGGAGACAGAAGAACAAAAGTTGGTGGGACTTCAAAACAAGGTGATATTAAATCAGCACTGGCTATTAAAATGTTCTTTTTCTTCAAAATAACTGTTCATACAATCACAGCCCAAAAAAGACAGAATAAAACAATTCCAACTAATGAATGAAAACATTATAAGGCTTAAAAGCCATATAATGGAGAATCATAATTACCATAAAATCTTATGTGCTCTTACCATTTCTTAAACTACGGAAACTATTCAATATTTATACATGTGAGTTTGATTTATTTGGCTTATAGGTGTGGTCTCAAGCTGTGTCCATTTATGTATAAATATTTCAATGTGATCCTTCTTTATATCTGAGTAGTACTCCATTGTATAAAAACACCACATCTTTTTTATCCAATCTTCAGGTGATGGACACTTAGTTGTTTCCAGGATCTGGTTATTACAAATTGTGCTGTTATAAACATGAGTGCACATATATAACAGTGGTATGACGTTTTCAGTTTTTCTGAGAATATGCCTAGAAGTGGAATAGCTGGAACAAGTGGGACTGCCAATCCTAGCTTTTTGAGAAATCTCCAGACTGACCTCCACAAATGTTGCACCAGTCTACACTCTCAACAACAGTGCAGGAGAATTCCTTTTTCCCCACAGCCTCTACAGCACTTGTTGTTGGTAGTTTTCTTGATCGTGGCCATTTTTTCGGGAGTGAAATGGAATCTCAGTGTGATTTTAATATGCATTTACCTAATGAGTAATGATGATGAACATTTTTTCATATATTTATTTGCCATTTGTAATTCTTCATCTGAGAATTGTGTATTCATCTTAGATGTCCATTTTTGGATTTACCTCTACTCTCTAGAAACATATGGAGTACCAAAGCTAGGTCAAGAGGATGTAAAACTGCTGAATAACCAAATTTCTATCAATGAAATTGATAATGTAATTAAGTCCTTACAAAGAAGAGCCCAGGCCCAGAAGGATTCACTGCGGAATTCTACAAAAAATATGAAGAAGACTTAATGCTGACACTCCTCAAAATCTTCAATGAAATTGAAAGGGAAGCAATCCTTCCTAAGTCATTCCTGGAAGCAAATATTACTCTAGTACCACAACCTGAGAAACACTCAACTAAAAATAGAACTACAGGCCAATCACCCTAATGATCACAGATGCAAAAATCCTCAATAAAATATTGGCAAATAGGATGCAGCAAATCACCAAGAGGATTATACACCATGACCAACTGGGATTCAACCAAGGCATACAGGAATGGTTAAACATACATAAATCAATAAATGTAATCCACTATATCAATAAAGCCAAAAGTAAGAATCACATGATCATTTCTATAGGTGCAGAAAAAGCTTTTGATAAGGTCAAGCATTCATTTATGATAAGAACCTTACAGAAAATTGAAATAGATGGCCTGTACCTCAATATAATAAGGGCCATCAATGACAAACCAACAGCCAGTATCATACTAAATGACCAAAAACTGAAGGCCTTTACCTTAAAATCAGGAACAAAACAAGGATGTCCCTTGCCACTGCTCCTATTTAATATACTACTGGAAATACTGGCCAGAACAATTAGAAAACAGAGAGACATAAAAAGGGTAAAGATAGGCAGATAAGAAGCTAAATTATGATTATTTGCAGATGACATGATATTCTACATAGAAGACCCCCAAAACTCCATTGAAAGACTCCTAGATATAATAAATAAATTCAGCAATGTAGCTGGATATATAATAAATAGCATTTCTATATACTAACAACAGGTTCACAGAGAGAAAATAATAGAAGCCACACCCTTCACACTAGCAACCAAAAAATGTAATATGTAGGAATTATACTCATGAAAGAAGTCAAAGACCTGTATAGGGAAAATCAAAATACATTGAAAAAAGAAAGTGAAGAGTATTTCAGAAAATCAAAAGACATACCTTGCTCATGGATAGGAAGAGTATATATTGTGAAAATGGCTGTTCTCCCAAAACTGCTATAGAGATTCAATGCAATCCCAATAAAAAATACCATCAACATACATCATGTATCTAGAGAAATCACTCCTCAAATTCATCTGGAACCAGAAAAGACCTAGAATACCAAAGATAGTTCTAAGCAGCAAAGGCAGGGCAGGAGGCATCACAATCTCTGACTTGAAGTTATACTATAAAGCAACTGTAGTAACATCAACATGGTATGGGAATCAAAACAGAGCTGAAGATCAGTGGAATACAATAGAAGATACAACCAAAATTACAAACACACTCAACTACCTTATTTTTGATAAAGAGGCCAAACATGTTTCCTGGAAGACCGACTGTCTCTTTAATAAATGGTGTTGGAAAAACTGGATCTACATATGCCAAAAACTAAAAGTAAACCCTTGCCTATCATTATGCACTCAATTAAAACCTAAATGGATCAAAGATGTGAACATTAAAACAGAAGCACTAAATCTATTTGGAAGACAAATTGGGTAAAAACCTTGAAGACATAGGGGTAGGTAAAGAATTCATGAACAGGACTCAAATTGCACGGGAAATTCTTCCTAGAATCAATAACTGTGATCACCTCTTAGTAAAAAGTTTCTGCATGTCAAAATAAATCTCCAGCATAGCGAAAAGAAAACCCACAAACTGGGAAAAAACTTAGTGAACTGTCCCTCAGACCAAGGACTTCTGTCTAAAACATATAAAGATGTTTTTAAAAACCAGGCCACCAAAATTCAAAAAACCAATCCAAAAATGGGCATTTGAGATGCATACACAGTTCTCAGATGTAGTATACAAGTGGAAAATAAATACATGAAAAAATGTTCATCATCATTACTCATTAGAGAAATGCAAATTAAAACCACAGTGAGATTCCATCTCACTCTTGAATCAAGAAAACTACCAATAGCTAATGCCAGGATCAAGAAAACTACCGACAACTATTTCTGGAGAGGCCTTGAGAAAAAAGGAACTCTCCTGCACTGTTGTTGGCAGTGCACACTGGTGCAACCTTTGTGGAGGTCAGTCTGGAGATTTCTCAAAAACCTGGGATTGAAAATCCCACTTGTTCCAGCTATTCCACTTCTAGGAATATTCCCAGAAGAACTGAATACATCATACCAGAGTGATATATGTGCACTCATGTTTATGGCAGCACAGTTTGTAATAGCCAGATCTTGAAATCAATCTAAGTGTAGAACAACTGAGGAATGGATAAAAAGTTGTGATATTTTTATACAATGGAGTACTAAAGTATAAAGAATGAGACAGAGATATTTATAAATTGAGATATTTATAAATAAATGGATGCAGCTTGAGATCATACTCAAAGCAAGATAAATCAAACTCACATGTATAAATACTGAATATTTTCATTAGTGTAAGAAATGGTAAGAATACATAAAATTATGTGTTAATCATGATTCCCCACTGTATGGCTTTGAAGCCTATAATGTTTTCATTCATTAGTTGGAATGATTTTATTCTGGATTATCTGATTTTATTGTCTGTGATGGTATGAACAGCTATTTTGAAGAAAACAAGACATTATAATAGTTAGTGCTTATTTAATATCCTCTCATTTTGGAGTCCCACCAAGGTTTTGTTCTTCTGTCTCCACCGGTTTTTTCATGTTGTATCTTATTGGATTTTATTATATGTGATAGTATGAATAAAATTTTTTATGGACATGGAGATAATATAGTAACAATTGTTCACTTTCTGTTAGTTGGTTTTGAATACTCTGTAATACTTTCATTCTCTTGAATGGTTTTATACTGTTTAGTTGTGTTTGATACTATAGTGTATGAAGGTATACTCAAATATTTCAAGGAAAGAGACACTATGGTAGCTACTGTTATGTCAGGTTGTCTTGTGGTGAAACACTATGTTGCTTAAATTGTTTTGTTCTGATCTGATTTGTTATGTCCTCTTTTATCTTAATCTTCATTAAAATAAAAAAAAATTGCACTAATTATAATGAGGCTGTTCCTGGATGTTTCCTGTCACTTCATTGCCTGGAGCAAAGCAACTCTCTCACTTCCTAGCTGTATTCCCCTGAGAAGGTGATCTGGCCTCTCTGAGCCTCATTTCAGCTTCCGTCGTGGCAGATGTGCTGCTGTGTGGTAAGTGAGCATGTGACTACCTGGAACTCAGGTCAGCACCACAGAATTGCTGTGCATACTGTAACCTCCACAGCCCCTCTTTTTGCAGAGGATGGGATTTAGGTCACCACTGGATGCTGACACCATAGACAGGGCTGAAGAGAGCAGAGGACAATTCCTGTGTCTCTCTCATGCTTTCTGCTCTAAAAGACAATTAACTGAATAACTGCTGAGAAGGCCAGAAGTCTGAAATGTGTGGTTCTCACTGAGCTGAACGTAAAGTGTGAATGGAGCATCCCAGGAGCCCCTTTCTCAGGGATCTGAGACAGAGCTCATTCCCTCCCTTCTGGATTCCCAGCACTGTCCCTTCCATGTCTCCTGCTTCTTCCTCCAGACACAGAGCCCGCAGCTCATCCTCCTTCCATCTCTCTGAGCTCTCTCCACATTCCAGTCTCCTTCAGTAACTTCCACCATCCTGTCCCCTCCCACAGCCTTTTTTGAGGGCACTGGGAAACCCCAGTCCCTGCAGGATCAGGTACTCATCTCAGGACTCTGATTTACCCACACCTCCAAAGGCTCACCGCCCTTCACCCCCCTGTCCACACCACGCTCCCTTTCTTCTTGCTTCCTCTTTCATTCATTCCCTGTCTTCTTTCTCCTTCCATTTCTCTTCTGTTGTTTTCTTTAAAAAAAGTAAGAAACAGGACTATGCTAATCACATATCTTTGAAATCTGTTTTCCTTAGCAAAACTGTCAGTTATTTTCTTATTTGTCAACATGATTTTGAGATTCTGTGTAACATTCCTCTGTCAATATATGTTTCCCTGGTTGCTTCCTAAATGTATTTTGGGATGCTCCTCTTTGTCCCAGATGTGCACCCATTTTGGTTACTTTGCACTTAAATCTCCTTACACATCTCAGCTCACTTGATTGAAAGAAATTCCTCATAACAGAAGTGCTGTAAGCAAAGGAATGCACTGGTATTGTGACTTCCATGTGACATTTAGTATTAAGTACCATCAGGTTGACACCTTTTGGCTTTTTTGCAGCTCTGATTCTTACAGAAGCTCTCCCTGAAACTGCTGTCCCAACTTTAGCAGGTCAGTGTCTCACAAAGGAGTCCCCTACACACATGATGCATTTCGCTTCCCCAAATGTACCTTCTTGCAACATGTGTGAGTCAAGTTGTGACCAGAGGGGCTCATTTCCCCTAAAGGAAACAGCATCTATCCCAGTGTGTTGGGCATCAGTGGGCATTCACACAAAAATTCCATCCAGGTGTATGCTTCTTCTGCTAACCTTCGTGTTTGTGCACTGCCACTGCCTTTTTACAATGTCTTCATGTGTACATGATGTGTGGGAGACACTGTTCCTGAAGGCAAACAGATAGGAGATGGATCAGAGCCTGTAACAAGGATCTCAGTAGTGCATAAGTGAATATACTGTTTTCAAAGGATGCCAGAAAGCCAGGGTTCACAGTGAGTGCCAGACCCAACATGGAGGACAGATGTCATTGTCATGGTGAGCTGGCAGCTCACAATTTGGGAGGTGGGAACAGGGGAGGGATGAAGTGTGATCACCATGAAAACTTCAGCAGAAGGGCTTTCCAATGACAGCCAGGCCCATTTCATAGTTGAGAGTTATTGTACCAGCTTGAAGAGCCACTAAGGATTCTGGGTGGAGTCATGTCTGCTAGCCCTGATGGCCCAGTTAGCAGGCCATCCTCCTGCCCGGAAGCAGGTTGCAGAAGAACCTACACTGGTTAGTGGGGACTCGGCTCTTCATGATACATGTTCTTTTAATTGTAGTGAAAGGCATAACCTACATTGCCTTTGTAACCAGTTCTCAGTGTACTGCTCAGTTGCACTAAGTATGTTCCCATGTTTATGTTAGTGTCATCAGCATCCATCTCCAGACCATCTCACCTTCCCCATGGGAAAGTCTGTCTCCATAAACTGCCCCCTCCACTGTTGCTTGGTCCCCAGGCCTGGCCCAACACCTTCTGTGTGTTTCTGGAGTTCATTCTCTAGGGACCATGTGAGGGGAATCACACAAGACTGGATCTTTTCTGCCTTCTTTCTTTAATTTAGTGTAATGTGCACTTCATGTGTCTCAGTTGCAACACAAGACAAAGAGGATGTTGATCCAGCCTGTGTCACCATCCTCTCTCCAACTCTGGGAGGTGACCACATATATTGTCTGCATATATTTACACTGTGTATCTTCTGAGTCTTTACATAAGCCTGTGTCACATACACTTTCTTTAATTCACATGAGCATGGAGTTGCATCTCTATTGCATTCTCCAGCTGATACTTTTACTTAGTGAAAGTTTGAAACAGCTTTCTGGGCACAATACTTCTGTTAGGTAAAGGACAAACTCCCTGGTAATCTGCCATCTCTCCCCATCATTCTCATCAACATAAACATCCTTCTTCGAACAGGACTACAGCCACTCTCTGAGGCATCCTATAATCCCTACACCATTTTCCTCAATCAATAGAGTCAATCAGAGTCCTGCACATAGCATATTGAACTAGTAGCTGAGTTTTGAGAGAGAGAGGGAGAGGGGGACTGAAAGAATTGTAAGAAGATTGATGAGTAATTGGGATGGAAATCAGAGAATGTTGTTTGTGTGAATATGCCTTGGCACAAACCACTAATCTGTGTATGTACTATACACTAATAAAACACAAAGTTTAAATGTGAGAAAGTCTGCCATTTGATGTAACTTGAGAGGACATTTTACTATTGATCTGAGAGGACATTTTACTATTTGTCCTTGTAAACCAGATACAGAGAGACAAATACCACATAATTTCATGTTCATATTGAATCTAAAAATGTGGAACTCAAAGAATGGGAGAGGAAAATAGTGTTTGCCCTGGTGTTTGGATAGGGGAGATGCTGGCCAAAAGCCATGAAAATTTAATTAGAAGAATTAAAGAGACACATTGGAAATCTTGACTGTAGCAATAAGAATTTATCCTGAAAATTGCTTTGAGAATTGATTTTAATTGTTCTTCTCAAAAGTGTGTTATTGACTTGACCATATAAACTGCCATATAGTTACACCATATATATATATATATATATATATATATATATATATATATATATCCACCATTAACTTCTAGGGAGAAAGTTATTTTGTTTCAGAAGGCACAGATTTGCATGCCTTGTATCTCAATAGAAAGGAAAGCTAAGGCAGGACATTTACAAGTTTCAAGTCAGCCAGACAACAAAGTATGTTGATTTTCAAAATACAAAATTAAAAGGACTCTGGATATAGCTCAGAGCTAGAGTGGTCCAGGTTTCATTCCCAGAATTGCAGTGAAATGAATGAATACATAAATTTTTATTGTCCCACATGGTTTTTGGTAGAAATAAAATCACAACATGTATATAACTGTGCACTTAATACTACATATAAGAGACAAGAATATGACATTTCTTTTTAGAACCTGTAACTCCAACTCAAATTGTTTAACGGTTGAAAAGCATTTCGGTGTGGTTGATGTACAGTGGTCTTGGGAGCAAACTGGCTCTATTTAGATTCTAGCTGTGCCACTGTGGAAGATGCAAGTATAAATTACCATACAAACATCTCACTTCTGCCCGGAGGCCAAGCAGGTCTCTCAGGCTTGGTGCTATTGACAGTTGTGGTAAGATGCGGTCTTAGGCAGAGGTCAACCTTTATGCTGCAGCTCTGCAGGATGTTCAGGACTCTAACCTTCAGATATCAGGAGCACATACCCCTCTCCTGTTGTGTGAAGTGCCTCAGTGACCCATGTAGGGAACTCTGTGGCCCAAAAACGAGCCCCCCCCAACCTTGAGTCCAAAAATGGGGCAAGAAGTGTTTTTTTAAAAAATCAGTGCTGATTTACTTTTTCCTGGGCCCAGAAAAACAGAGCAGTTGGAATTTGCAAAACCTGTATGTCTCAATCAAAACTTTCCAGACTTTTTGTAGAAAGCATGATTTACAAAGTAAAGGGTTATGGCTGTGGATCAGGAAATGAGAAAATCCTTGATCTGCTAAGGAATGAGGAAGACCTTTGTTTCTCTTTTCAGAGGACAGAGAAGTCTCTCACGAATTTACAATCCTTTGTCAACTTATTTTAGCATTCAATTTTATATAACATCTCTCATTTGGAGAGGGCAGCAATGGTTAACATACCAATTAGGTCAACTAGGAAAATGGCGCAGTATGATGATGCTACAGGTATAACTTGGGCTTTGGTAAACATAAAACAAACTATAAAGAAGATCTTTTTGTTAGTGTATAATAGGCACAGTTGGTTTCCCTAGACAACCACATCCAGTGCATTCATGCCTGGTTATTTCACTCTGCCCCTAGGTCCATACCACAGAAACTGGAGAAGAAATGCTGTCCTTCTGTGAATGCAGTCAAACAAAGCAGTACAAGGGTTACCTGAAAGGGTTTTGGCCCAGACAGGACACTGTAGCTGGTAAAGCCCCAGGCAGAACCAAGGAGCTCCATCTTCCCCACCCCTAGGAATTTACCTGTGACTGTATGTTCCACACCCCTAGGAATTTACCTCTGGCACCAAACGAGTGCCAATGGGCTATCTGTGCATTACTAATGCCCCTTAAGTTCCACCCCAAACCTTGGCTACTTATATACCCCCACTCCATGTGTCTGCCAGAGAGAAAGCCAGACTCCAGTGGTTGGGGATTTTTTGTTTTCACTTACTGCGCTCTCAGAATAAAGCCCCCTTTTGTCTTATACTTCTCATCTTTTGGATGCACTATAATCTTTTCATTTGGTGCTGTGACTCAATAGGCAGGCAACTGACTCCTGGGGCCCCACCCAGTTCAAGTCCCATGCCAATTCACAAAATGGTTTACATCCTGGATTAATTCTTCACTTTCTGTCTCATGGGAGATGCTTAATTTGTCACCAAATGCTCGCAAAGAACACCGGCCTGATTTATCACAGTTGAGCAAACTCCAGAGAATTCTTCGGCACTGGGCTAGGCCCCAGGCGGGTTTTCCCCTCCTTTCTATGGGTTCGGTGATGCTCTCACATCCTTACACAGCCCAAGGCAGAGTGTTTCTGGACCACCTTGGGTTCACACTGAAAGGCTCTCAGGTCATTCAGAGCTTTAAGCTCTCATGGGCAGAGCTGTTACTCAAACCCATGAGAAATCCACTCGTGGACCTCTGTGATGACTAGATTTGGAAATAATAGAGAAATACTAGAGAAATACTAGATTTGGAACACCAACCACCATTTGTCCCAAAGGACAGGTGATGGCTCAACCTCTGCACCACGGCCCATTTCTCACATGAGATTTAGCCATGGAAAACATTTTCTCTACTTCCCAAAAGACACCTTTGCAATGCTTGATGCCCTATGTGAGTACTCTTAAAATTAAAAGAACTGGAGGCTGGGTATTTAGCTCAGTGGCATAAGCACCTGCCTTGCAAGCAGGCAGCCGTGAGTTTGATCCTCAGTACCGATAAAAAATAAATAAATAAATAAAAGAACCATAAAAACTAAACAATCTTTTACTGCCAGGAGACTTGGCTGACCTACCCACTTAGCAGCAGCCGATGGCCCAAAGATGGGACATTTGACTCCTGTATTCTAAAAAATTTATGTGATTTTTGTCCAACTGGCATCAAATTAACAGAAATTCCATATATACAGGCTTTCCTCACTCTGAGAATGTGCCCCTCTCTCATTAAATCATGTATACCTGCTCAGATAATTTTAGCTAACTCTGCTGCACTGCAAACTCTCCCCTCTTGCCCTCATGATTCCTGGAGGAAGTACCCCTGGGCTTTTATCCATCCCCTCCTCCCTATACCCAATCCTCACAGTTATCTCTCACTGTGCGATCATCTTCCCCTCCGTTTCCTGGGACCCCTAATTCTCCCAGCAGCTCTAATCCCTCTGTTAGTGCTTTTTCGCAGTCTCCAACATCTCACTCTCCTGAGAATTATTTGTCCCCTCACTGCCCGCCCACCATACTAGGTGTCAGTCACTATATCCTTCTGGCAGGCCGCATGACTGCTGCAGCCATTTTGCGGCCCTCTGCTACGTGAAAGGGCGCCGCCATCTTGGGACGGATCTTATGGCCTTGTGGCTCCTCTTGTGATCAGCAACAGCCACCCAGTTGCAGACCACATGACAATTTACTGTGTTGCAAGCAGCAACTAAATCACTGCAAGACACACAGTGAGATGCCAACAGCCTGTGTTTCCTCGTCCCATGTTAACCAGTAGCCACTTTACAGCTGATCTACAGATGCCCGAGGGACTTGTTAATATACATGTACCTTTCTCCCTTTCTGACTTATCTCAGATTACCCATAAATTAGGTAGCTTCTCTGTTGACCCACAAAATTACATCAGGAAATTTGAATTTATAACTAATTTTTATGATTTATATTTTAAGGATGTTTATGTGATTCCAAATACCACCATCAGCTCACAAGAGTGAACTCAGCTGTGGCAGGCAACTGGAGAAGAAGCTGATCGCAGACATAAGGCAAACACAACTGATAATGACCTTGAGCCTACTGCAGTGCCAGAATAGCATCCTAACTGTAACTATCAAAACGGAGAAGGTTCAACAAAATTACATAAGATGATTGAATGTCTAATTGTAGGCCTTAATAAGATTGCTCACAAACATACTAACAGGTCCAGGAGGCTAATGAAATCCCAGCTATGTTCCTAAATTGGCTTCTGGAAATCTTAATTAAGTTTACTAATGTAAACCTACACTCTCATGAAGGGATAATTGTTATTAACTCTTATTTAATCTCCCAGTCTGCTCCTGATATTCATGTAAAATTACCAAAGGTTGAACATGGCCCTCAAACTCCACAGGGAGATCTTCTTAAATTAGCTTTCCATGTCTTCAACAACAGAGATAAAATTCAAAAACAGGAAAAATAAGTTCAAAAAACAAAGTTTGCTAAATATCAGTCTGATCTCTTAGCAATGGCACTTGGGGCTCCCAAGATAGGAAATCCCAAACAAGGTGTGGCTGCCCGAGCCCAGCCTGGACGTGTTTTAAATGCAGCAAACAACGACACTGGGCAAAAGACTGCCTCAACCATGGCATTTTTTAGGGCCGTGTCCCTACTGCAACTTTAAGGGCCATTGAAAGAGCGACTGTCCTAGCCACCAGCAAGCAGGTAGGCCATCATGTAACTCCTTACCCTCACAGGAGACTCCATAAATGCCAGATTCGTCACTGATTGATCAACTCGGGCTTGCTGCTGAAAATTGATGGGGCTCGGCGCTCACAGCCCCCACTCTGTAACATTGTCAGAGCCCTGAGTCTCACTGGAAGTCTCAGTCTAACATATGTGCATACACCAATAATAAAGTTGTCCTGGCTAAAGCACCTGGCACCATCTTCTATATGGGCATCCACTGTCATCCTTTAGACTCCCCTAGACACCAGTACAAGACCCCCTTGCAGCAGGAATCAGTAAAGAAAGAAATCTTCACCCCTTTTCATAATAATAATCATAAGATGGGATATGAAAGGGTTTTGGCCCAGACAGGACACTGTAGCTGGTAAAGCCTCAGGCAGAACCAAGGAGCTCTCACCATCTTCCCCACCCCTAGGAATTTATCTGTGACTGTATGTTCCACACCCCTAGAAATTTACCTCTGGTATCAAATGAGTGCCAATGGGCTATCTGTGCATAATAATGCCCCTCAGTTCCCACCCCAAACCTAGGCTATTCATATGCCCCAACTCCACGTGTCCACCAGAAAGAAAGCCAGACTCCAGTGGTCGGAGTTTTCTTTTTTTGTTTGTTTTTTCTCTCCATATTCTCAGAATAAAGGCCTCTTTATCTTATACTTCTCATCTTTTGGACACACTATAATCTTATCATTACCCACCACTTTTCTCAGCACACACTCAACACTTAGCACAGATTAACTTTGCTTCCTCTACCAATGCTGTGACTACATGGCCCGTGACATGTAGTCATAGAAACATCTTCTAATCCCTAACACTTGCTCATTTTGTCTTCTTCTCTACTGTGGACACCCAAGTATCCTTTATTTCATATCCTAGAAAATTCATTCATAACTTGTTTCTCCACAAGATTTGAGGATAGAAGTCTAGGTGCATTTCCAGGCAGCACATGGCTCACAATATTTTGTATCTATAGTTTGAAATGCTGTCTACTCAAGAGGTGGTAAAAGAATTAGGGAGACACAGGGAAACTGATAACATGAGAACTGATTACTTGAATAATATTTAGACATGGAAATGATGATCCATGAGCACTGTAATATATGAACACATTGAACAATGACAATGTTCAGAAGCAACCAGATAACTAAATATATGTTTTTTTTATTATACTTGCCACATGGGTTACTTGGAAATCTAAGCAGAAGGAGCTTCAAGGAACTGTGGGACATGACTGGCCAAACTGCTGGAAAGAAAGAAGGGCTGGCTCTGGTAAAGCGTGGATTGGGAATTGTGGGTGAGGTCACTTGAGAGCATCTGTGACTGAGGCAGCATAATTCTGTGAGGTCACTCTCCTCACTCCCACAACAAGTGTGCAGCTAGACCAACAATGAAGTCTCAAGAGAGCCGGCTGCCAGGAGACTGGGTGACTGTCACAGGAGGCCAAGAGGAACCCATCCAATATTTGTCTGTGACTAAAAGAAGTTTTTCAGAGCTTAGAGACTGTGGGCAAATGTTACCACTATAAATGTTCCCAGGACATCGTGAAGGTCTTTACCCAATGTGGGGCAATAAGATTTGCTTATTATTTTAAAGAGAAAAAACCAAATAAATAAAATTAAAACAAGAGACATACAAACAGCAACTCCAACAATAAAAATTAAAAACCCAAACAATAGAAATATTATGCTTTAAAAAATGATGGTTGGAAATTAACAATACTTGTAATATTGCACATAGTTATCTTCAGAAAGGTTGCTTAGATTACCAGATATAGACATGCAAATTGCAACTAATCATATGAACATTAACTGTTCTTTTCCAAGAATAGGACTGGTAATATAATTATCTTAGCTATTTTGGTATATATATATATGTGTGTGTGTGTGTGTGTGTGTGTGTGTGTGTGTGTGTGTGTATAACATTTATATCTTTTTCTTTCATTTTTTTCTTCTTTTCTCTATCCCAGGTATTTTTGGGGCAATATTGTTTGGGCTTCCTTAAGAATCTCTACCTGTGGACTTTTTTGTATGAGGAATTGAACTCATAACCTCAAGTGTGCCTGGTAGTCATTGTGCCCCTGAGCTGTATCCCTGGCCCACACACTTTGGACTCTTATCAGAAATGATTGTTTTTGCCAAAGGCGGTAAAACATCCTACTGGCTTCTCATGTGTTGGGAAAATGATTGGATCATGTGGTAGGGGCTCTGCTTCTCAGTAGATGTGCCCATGGATGACTAATGAGTTGGTGCTGGGAGGTCGGTCCTAGACAGAGCAGGAACAATAATGGTATACTCTGGGACAGAGTAGTTTGCCCCTGACTCTGCCCTTCTTGCTTCCTGTCTGGCATGGAGTAATGAGCTGTCATCTCCTATGTTCTTGAACCATGCTCTTTCTTCTTTGTGGTCAGCTGACTTTGAGCTAAACCCACTAAACCATGAGACAAAGTACAAAATGGATCCCAGAAACACTGGATTACATGAGTGACGATATCATGCAAAACTTTAGGAAAGAGAAAAAGTAAATTTGTCTCATTCAACACTGTCCACACTTAGGAACCTGGCAATGTCAGAAGACAGTTTTTACAGCCATACTTATTTGATTCTATGAAACCAGGATCTAATGGGGACAAGGATAATAAAAAACATTTACTGGTACAAAGAGCCGGCCTAACTACAAAGAATGACCCAGCCAAAATGTCAACAGAAAACTTGGTCTAAGCCCAAACAGAAACACAACAAACAACATGCAATTTACTGGAAGAGTTCCATAATTATTAATAGCATCTGAGAAGTTGAATTTGTCTCCATCAATTATTTTGTTTTCTTTTCTTATCCATGCTCATTGACAGCAGACGTAGGTCACAGGCATTCTCCAGTTCATATGTACATGTGACACATATCTCCAATTCCCAGTCCCCTGGGAAACGGGTGGATGGGTCTATCTTGGGTCAGAGTGTACCCTTCAGAAACTCAGTTTTGCCCAAAGAAGGATCATGTGAAAGATTCATGGCACACAGAGAGGATGCTATAGACTTTCTTACATGAGTGAAGGGCAAGGCTACTGCTGGCCTCTCTGAGAGCTGTGCTGGTGTCTGGCAGATGGAAATCAACATCAGACAATTTGTCTGCAGGTTTAGCAGACATGATCTCAAGCTCCTCTCTGACTTCTGTCAAATTTCAATTGTTTAAATGACAGAATCTTGGAGAGAATCTTCCTCTTCAGTTAACATTGTCATTCTGTCAACATTAAGTTGACAAGGAATACAGTGGAAAAAAATATTTGCAAATCTTTACCAGAAATTTTGCATTGTATCACATCATCTTGATACAGTTAAATCACTTGTATTTTCTTGAAAATGAAGTAGTGTTGAAATCTAAACGAACCAGAAAACAATATCTACTATAAAACAATCAACCAATAAAACATGCTGGTGTGAAAAAGACACACTTCTCCACTGCTCATGGGAGTGTAAACTGATACAGTAACTGTGGAAATCAGTGTGGGAATTTCTCAAAAAAAACTAGGATAAGAGGTCCCATTTTATCTTGCTATTTTCCTTCTGCTTATCCTTCCTGAAAAACTGAAAACATTACAACATAGGAGCATATGTATGCCATGTTTATAGCACTATGATTTGTATAGCTAAATTTGGAATCCAAACAGATGCTCATCAGCCAAGGACTAAACAAAAATACCTGACTTTTGCATGGCGCCAAAGAACTTTACCGTCCTACATTGCAGAGTGTACCCTCGCTGGATACGCTGCTTTGTGTGAACTCTACAAGCTACAGCCTGTATAGGAAATACCCTAGGAGACCCTCAAGCTGCGCAATGAGAATAAAACCGAATGAGACAAAACAAATCAGAGTCAATTAAAACAAAGGAATGGGAGCCCAGCTGCACCTAGCCATCTCCTGCAGAGGAGGAGCTGGGCGGATCCGGAGTCCCTGCAGAAGCCCGTTCCTTTGTCTGAAGGACTGAATACATCTGCAAGCAGAGAGGCATCGCAGCTTCCTGAGGCACCTCAGCCTGTGGTGAGTGCCCAGCACAGTCTGCCCAAATCTCAGACTGTTCCGGACCCCCCAGGCTTCTGGGTGCAGAGAAGTGGAACAGTGGGTTAGAGGCCACTACAGCTGCCTCCCCATCCCCCCCCCTACACTTGGAAGTCTGCTGAGCTCCTGAAGGATGGGCGGGCCTACACTAACCCCCGAGCCCAGCCGCACCTAGCCATCTCCTGCAGAGGAGGAGCTGGGCGGATCCAGAGTCCCTGCAGAAGCCCGTTCCTTTGTCTGAAGGACTGAATACTTCTGCAAGCAGGGAGGCATCGCAGCTTCCTGAGGCACCTCAGCCTGTGGTGAGTGCCCAGCACAGTCTGCCCAAATCTCAGACTGTTCCGGATCCCCCAGGCTTCTGGGTGCAGTGAAGTGGAGCAGTGGGTTAGAGGCCACTACAGCTGCCCCCCCCCCCCCCCCCCCGGCTACACTTGGAAGTCTGCTGAGCTCCTGAAGGATGGGCGGGCCTACACTAACCCCCGAGCCCAGCGGCACCTAGCCAACTGCCTACAGAGGAGGAGCTGGGCGGATCTGGAGTGCCTGCAGAAGTCCCTTCCTTTGCCTAGAGGACTGTGGATATCTCTGCAAGCAGGGAGGGATCACAGGCTCCTGAGGCACTGTGGCCTGTGGAGAGCACCCTAACCCGGCTGCAATTGAAGAGCTGTGGATCTTCCAAGGGGCAGGTGGGCGCACAGTGTCCCTGAGGCCCAGCTTGTCTGGAACTGCGGAGTTCTGAGCAGGCGGAGGAGGGACACTGGTTCTGCAGGCCCAAAGGCTTGGGGTAGTGCGGTGTCAGAGGCTCAGTAGCTCCAAGCATAGAAGGGGATTTTCAACAGATCCGGAGGAAGCTTTCAAATAACACTTGAAACACAGAAATATACAAAATGACAAAACGAAAGACCAAATTACAACCTCAAACCTCCAGCCCATCTCAGGAAACCCTAGGAGCAATGTATATAGAAGAAAATATATCCCATCCACCTCATATATCGGACATAATAGCTACTGAAGTTGACAAACAACTCCAGGAAGCTTTAAAGAAATTCAAACTCGAAATAATCTCCCAGATAAAAGAAGAAATGATAAAAGAAATGAAAGAGATTCTAAATATATCTAAAGAAAACACAGATAAAAAATTGGAGGAACTAAACAAAAAGATAGAATCCCTAGACGAGCAATATAAGAAACAAACAGAATACATAATGCAGATGCACAGAGATATACAGGAAATAAAAAACTCCACTGAAAGTTGTAAAAACCGCCTTAATGAAAGTGAAGATAGAATTTCAGACCTTGAAGACATGATTGCAGCTAGTGAACAGGAAAGGAAAGATCTTTTGAAAATAACAAGGAATCAGGAAACAACAATTCAACAACTGCAAGACGATGCAAAGAAGAATAACATAAGAATGATAGGGATTAATGAAAGAGAGGGAGACAACATAAAGGATGTCAAGCGGATATTTAGAGAAGTAATAGCTGAAAATTTCCCAAGCATGAGATCAGAAACTGACATCAAGATCAGTGAAGCATATAGAACTCCAAACACTCATAACCAAAATAAAACTACACCCAGACATATAATAATCACCATCCCAGAAATCCAACACAAGAATAGATTACTAAAAGCTGTCAGAGAGAAAAGACAGATCACTTATAAAGGAAAACCTATCAGAATCACAGCAGACTTCTCAGCACAAACGATAAAGTCAAGAAGAGCATGGAGTGAAATATTCCAGATCCTAAAGCAAAGTGATTTCCAACCAAGACTGATATATCCTGCAAAACTATCATTCAAAATAGATGGTGCAATACGATCCTTCCATGACAAAGAACAGCTGAAGAACTTCATGAACACCAAACCGACCCTGCAAAATATATTGAAAGACAGTTTAGATACACAAAGGAAAAAACCACTAAGCAAAGCAAATAATTAAACAGAACAGAAAGATAAAGATGCAACAGCAGAGAGATAACATTCCTACAATTAACCAGCATTTAACAGTAATAACCATTAATGTAAATGGTCTCAATGCACCAATCAAAAGAAACAGACTAGCAGAATGGATCAAGAAACAAAATCCAACCATATGCTGTTTACAGGAAACCCATCTAACCCAGAAGGATACTCACAGACTGAAAGTCAAAGGATGGAAAACAATTCTTCATGCAGCAGGAATCCAGAAAAAGGCAGGAGTAGCCATTCTGTTTGCAGACAACGTGAACTTTAAACCAACAATGACCATAAAGGACAAAGAAGGTCACTACATACTTGTAAGGGGAAAACTCCAAGAGGAAGAGATAACTATCTTAAATATATACGCACCAAACACCAGAGCACCAAGTTATATAAAACAATTATTAACAGAAATGAAAACTCAAATTATCAGTAACACAATTGTAACAGGAGACCTTAATACGCCATTGACACCAAGGGACAGATCAACCAGACAGAAAATGAGCAAAGAAATAACAGAACTGAATCATACCTGTGAACAAATGGGTTTGATAGACATATACAGGATGTTCCACCCAACAACATCAGAATACACATTCTTCTCAGCAGTACATGGATCATTTTCTAAAATAGACCATATATTAGCTCACAGAACATATTTAAACAAGGGCAAAAGAGCTGAAATCATCCCTTGCATGTTATCGGATCATAGCGCTCTGAAATTAGAAATTAATGATAAAAGATACTGCAAAAATCCCACAAACACATGGAAACTGAATAACACACTCTTGAGTAATCAGTGGGTCACAGAGGAAATTAAAGAAGAAATCAAACAATACCTAAAAGAAAATGAAAATACAGATACAACTTACCGGAACCTGTGGGATGCAATGAAAGCCGTCCTGAGAGGAAAATTTATTGCACTGAGTTCCCACATCAGGAAAACAGAACGAATACAAATAAATAACTTGATGCTACACCTCAAACAGCTAGAAAAAGAAGAGCAAGTCAAGCCCAAAGCCAAAAGAAGAGAGGAAATTATAAAAATCAGAGCAGAAATCAATGCAATAGAGACTAAGAAAACAATCCAAAGAATCAACAAATCAAAGAGTTGGTTCTTTGAAAGAATAAATAAAATCGATAAGCCCCTATCCAACCTTATTAAAAAAAGGGAAGAAAAAGCTCAAATTCATGCAATAAGAAATGAAAAAGGAGAAATCACTACAGACCCAATAGAAATACAGAAGATCATCAACACCTACTTCGAAAACCTCTACTCTCAAAAGTTTGATAACACAGAAGAAATAGACAGATTCTTAGAAGCATATGAAGTGCCAAAGCTAGATCAAGAGGATGTAAAACTGTTGAATAACCCAATCTCTGTTACTGAAATTGAAAATGTAATTAAGTCCTTACCCACCAAGAAGAGCCCAGGCCCAGATGGATTCACTGCAGAATTCTACAAGAAATACAAAGAAGACCTAATGCCGACACTCCTCAAACTGTTCAATGAAATTGAAAGGGAAGCAATCCTTCCTAAGTCGTTCCTGGAAGCAAATATTACTCTAGTACCAAAACCTGAGAAAGACCCAACTAAAAAAGAGAACTATAGACTGATCTCCCTAATGAACACAGATGCAAAAATCCTCAATAAAATATTGGCAAATAGGATCCAGCAAATCATCAAGAAGATTATACACCATGACCAAGTGGGATTCATCCCAGGAATGCAAGGATGGTTCAACATACGCAAATCAATAAATGTAATCCACCATATCAATAAAGCCAAAAGTAAGAATCACATGATCATTTCTATAGATGCAGAAAAAGCCTTCGATAAGGTCCAACATTTATTCATGATAAAAACTCTACAGAAAATTGGAATAGATGGTCTTTACCTCAATATAATAAAGGCTATTTATGACAAACCAACAGCCAGCATCATTCTAAATGGCCAAAAATTGAAAGCCTTTACTTTAAAATCAGGCACAAGACAAGGATGTCCTTTATCACCACTCCTATTTAATATAGTACTGGAAGTACTAGCCAGAGCAATTAGGCAAGAAAGAGAAATAAAAGGGGTAAAGATAGGAAAAGAAGAAGTTAAGTTATCATTGTTTGCAGAAGACATGATACTCTACATAGAAGACCCCCTAAACTCCATTGAAATACTCTTAGATACAATAAATAAATTCAGTAATGTGGCTGGATACAAAATCAATACTCAGAAATCAATAGCATTCCTATACACGAACAACAAAATTACAGAGAGGGAAATAAGAGAAACTGGACTATTCACATTAGCAAGCAAAAAAATGAAATATTTAGGAATTACTCTTACGAAAGAAGTGAAAGACTTATACAGTGAAAACTATAATACACTGAAAAAGGAAATTGAAGATGATCTCAGAAAATGGAAAGACATCCCTTGCTCATGGATAGGAAGAACAAACATTGTGAAGATGGCCATTCTCCCAAAACTCTTATACAGATTCAATGCAATCCCAATAGAAATACCATCAACATACCTTATAGATCTAGAGAAATCACTCCTAAATTTCATCTGGAACCAGAAGAGACCTAGAATCGCAAAGGCAATTCTAAGCAGCAAAGGCAAAGCGGGAGGCATCACAATCCCTGACTTGAAATTATACTACAAAGCAACAGTAGTAAAATCAACATGGTATTGGAATCAAAACAGAGGCGAAGATCAATGGAATAGATTAGAAGATACAACCACAACTACAAACACACTCAACCACCTTATCTTTGATAAAGGAGCCAAGCAGGTTCACTGGAAGAACGACAGTCTCTTTAATAAATGGTGCTGGAAAAACTGGCTCTCCATTTGCCGAAAACTAAAGCTAGACCCATGTCTATCACCATGTACTAAATTAAATCTAAATGGGTCAAAGATCTGAATATTAAAACAGAAACACTAAATCTATTGGAAGACAAAGTGGGTAGAAACCTTGGAGACATAGGAGTAGGTAGAGAATTCATGAACAGGACTCAAACCGCACGGGAAACACTTCCCAGAATCAATAACTGGGACCACATCTTATTAAAAAGTTTCTGCATGTCAAAAGAAATCTCCAGCATAGTGAAAAGAAAACCCACAAACTGGGAAAAGATTTTAGTGAACTCTCTCTCAGACAAGGGACTCTTGTCTAAAACATATAAAGAATTAAAAAAACTCAGACCTCCAAAATTCAAAGATCCAATCCAAAAATGGGCATCTGAGATGAATACGCAATTCTCAGATGAAGAAATGCAAATGGCAAATAAATATATGAAAACATGCTCATCATCATTGGTCATCAGAGAAATGCAAATTAAAACCACACTGAGATTCCATCTCACTCCTGAAAGAATGGCCAGGATCAAGAAAACCAACAACAACAAATGCTGGAGAGGATGTGGGGAAAAAGGAACTCTCCTGCACTGTTGGTGGGAGTGTAGACTGGTACAGCCTTTGTGGAGGTCTGTCTGGAGGTTTCTCAAAAAGTTGGGATTGGAAATCCCATTTATTCCAGCTATTCCACTTCTAGGCTTATTCCCAGAAGAACTGAAAGCATCATACCACAGTGATTTATGTGCACCTATGTTTATAGCAGCACAATTTGTAATCACCAGATCTTGGAAACAACCCAAGTGTCCATCAACTGAGGAATGGATAAAAAAGTTGTGGTATTTCTATACAATGGAATATTATTCAGCTATAAAGAAGATCACATTGAGATATTTATCAATAAATGGGCGCAGCTTGAGACCATACTCAGAAGTGAAATAAATCAATCTCACATGTATGAATACCGAATAGTTTCCCTAATGTAAGTAATGATTCAAATATATGAAAATATGTGGCAATCATGATTCCCCATTATGTGGCCTTGAAGCCTTATAAAATTTTGACTTATTAATTAGAAAGGCTTTATTCCGGGCTTCTTGATATGGAAATATTTGAAGATATAGTATATGAAGTTTTATCCAAATATCTCAAGGAAAAAGACAGACACTATGGTAACTATTATTCTTTAAAAAAATTATTTAGTTATTTCTTATGTTTATTTTAATTAAGGGAAAAATTTAAAAAATTAGGATATATAATAGTAACTCTTTTTGATTTCCTATTAACTTGTTTTGAAGTCCTGTAATGCTCCCACGATCTTGTTTTGACTGATTAGACTCTGTTCCATTCTGTGGGATAGTATCAGGTCCGAGGGTATAGGCAACTACTTTGAAGGCACTAAGATTCACTAAGATGCCCATTCTGGTTTGACTATTGTCTCCTTTGGAAGTCCTGTAATGTTTACAATGTCTAAGTTTTATTGGTCTTGTTCTCTACTGTTTTGTCCAACTTTATAATATCTAATGAGATAGACAAATCTTTTTAAGGAAACAAGAGACAACGTTGATAACTATTGTTAATAACCGTATACTCTGTTCTACATCATGTGCTAAGTCTATCCTTGGTTTTCACTGACAGCTTTGTTCTGCCATATTTGACTTTATTCTCCCCCCCCCAAAAAAGTAATAAGAACTAAGGAGTAATAAAATCTAAAATGTGTAAATTTTGTTGTAAAAAGAGAGGAAGGGGAAAAAAGAGCTCTAACGGATATAACAGCAAGTGTGTATAGGGATGTTGAATAGCTGACTATATTAATGTTTTTGGATCATTGAACACAGCTGTTTGTAGTCTCTCTGTTTGAATGTCTACTTTGTATTCTTTGATACTGTGATTTGAGCAACTATTTCCAAGATGATAATATGTAATCTATTAACAGGTGATTTCTTACTGTTATGCTTTTTTTTGTAGTTCTGTATTATATGTAACCTTACACTGCTTTGTTTTGTTTTGTGTTTTTCTCTTTTTCCTCTTAAAAAAAATACCTGACTTTTAAATACAATGGAGTACTACTCAGCAATAAACAAGGTTAAATTTGTGAATTTCTAGGTAAATTGACGCACCTTGAGATCACACTCTTAAGTGAAATAAATCGGCCACCTGTAGTTATCATATCATTTCTCTGGTGTGGGATGTTAAATGTGTAAATATGGATGAAAGTTTATAAAAGGTGTTATAAAACAGGAAGAAATTGATCAAAAGAAAGCAGAACTAGAAAGAAGGTGTTCTAGCACAGAAAAAGATAAAAAAGTGACAATACTCTTAAGTGAAGTAAGTTGGATTCACATGTTAAAATACCACATTGATTGTCTGATGTGAGAAACTCAAAAGGTAACTAAGGAGTAAAATATATAATACATACTGGGAAATAAAAAGATGAAATTCAAATGGGAAAGGGAACCAGGGTTGGGGCAGGGTAAAGAAAAGAAGGGAAAAGATAAAAAGAATAGAATGGAAAAAGGGATACAAAGAGGGTTTTGGAAAAAAAGAATTGAGACATATCCTGTACTGGTGCAAGGTCACTCCAATGAATGTGATTGTTACATATATATAAATGTGCCCAGAAATTAACAAAAATGTAAAGAAAAATATGAAATAGCATCGATTACCAAACATTATGCAAGAATGTCATTTGTTTATATTAATTACACGGGAAACTAATATCATTATACTAACTGTTATGGCTTGTTGTTAGATGTCTCCACAAAAACTTGTGTGCTCAGAGATAAGGCTTTTCAGATTTGGCTGGATCTAGCTTGTGTGGTATTGGGAGTCTGGGTATATAGGATAGATTACTTTATAATGTTAACAATACACATGTTTCATCTCTTGAATTATATTTCTTAATTGTAAAAATCCATGAACAGCTGTCATGCATTTGATCCCTGGTACCAATAATAATACATCAATGAACACCTTCATAGTAGCTAGAAAATTCTCACTCCTTTCACCTCTCATATTTACTTGCCTTGATTTTTGGTCTACTTATATTAGTTTTAGCTCAATTTCTTCTAGGAAAAGTGTTTATATCACTGTTAAAAGGACCAGCCTAGGAATCCCCAACTAGCTCACTTCAACAATCTCTTCATTCTCGCTTTAGCTACTCACATCTGACCTTGCCCTGGCCTGTTTCCAAAACCTCTTTCTCTCAGCTCCCATAACCCTGTGCCCACTTCTCATAATGCCTTTAGCAAAGTAGACTTGTGCCATGGCCTGCATCAGTGTCAACTGTGGTGTTGACCTGTGTGAGTTGTACCTGTGGGACTCAGGAATGACTCGGCTTAGTGTTGGCCTCAGTGACCAAGGAACTGCCTTCAGCAACACTACCTCTGGCTCAGGAAACACATCCTGGAGCAAGACTCCCTTCACTGTGGCTGAGCAAGGGTAGCCAGCACAGGGCTTTCCCTTAGACCTCAGAGCCAGGCTGCCAAAACCTAATACAGGGAGCTCCCTATCAGGCCCTGTCCTCAGGCAGTGCCCACAGACACATCTCTGGAATAGCACTAGTGCTGGGAGGAGTCCTGCTGCCCCAGTCTCTGAAACTATTCTAGCCAGCATCACCCGAGACTGGCTGCAGCAGCCCTGGGCCACAAGTTCACCACAGCAGTAGGCAGCGCTTAACTCTGTGTGCTGTGGGACTCCTACATTCTGTGTTAGTCTCTGCAGGCTCAGGGCTCAGGATGTGTGTGAGACAGCTCTCCTGTGTCTCAGACACCTCCCTCTCTTACCCTCCCCCTTCCTGTTCCCTTCATTCCTCCCTTCACCAGAGCATGCACAAACACACACACACACACACACACACACACACGCACACACACACAGCATGCACATGCGCGCGCGCGCGCACACACACACACACACACACACAATTTCCCAAGAGGTTGATTTTATTTCAATGAGCACTTCAAATTGCTGATGTAAACTTTCCTGACTAGCTCTGCCGATATTTTTAGAGCATTTTGGCGTTAGACTTGTGGTTTCTTGTCTCTGACCCCTGCATTCCCAGATCACCACTATGGGGTGAGGTCCCCATATTGTGTTGGCTCTCTCTCTTTCTTAAGTTTACCAGAGTACAAGGGGAGTCTGCGGGATGCATTTGTCTTCAAATTACCTTGAAGGGACTTTCAAACCTTCCTTGTTTTGCTGGGCATCTGGAAGGACACGAAGAGATCACAGGAGTGATCTGTTTTGGATAAGCAAGAGGATGAGGGATAGCAACAGGGGTTTCAGGAGAAGGGGTGCAGTCTGCTGGAAAGGTAGGAGTATTGAGGAGTGTCAAGGGGAACAAAGGAAGGAGCTGGGCTGATCCATTCGCTTTGCCCTTGAATTCAGGTGGTGAAGGAGCCCCTCTGTTGTCCTGCACAAGGATGCCTGGACCTGCTTCTGCAGCATCTGCACTCAGAGCTGGCAGTATGAATCCAGGTGGTGATGGAGCCCTTGTCTCCTCTCTCATGAGGTTGCTTTGGCCTGCTTGTGTGGCATTTTCACTCAGAGTGAGCTGTGTATATCCATGTGGTGATGGAGTCCTCTCCTCTCTTATGAGAGTACTTGGACCATCTTGTTCAGTGTCTGACTGAGACACGACTGGTTTTCAGCCCATTTTTCGAAGTACTTCCCTGTGGTGTACCCTGGGTTGGTCTGACCTCCCGTTGTATAACTGTCCCTAGGATCCCATGCTCTTGGGCTTTGTTTGGTCATGAAACCACTAGCTAATAGTAGCTATTCAGGGAGGATCTTAGATACCACAAAGCATCATCCATGTGTGGAGAGAGTAGGAAGGAATGATGAGCCCAGCATCAATGGAGAGAAGGGAGGAATCTGCTCAGCATTCACACAAATGTCTCTCACACTACCCTGCTTATTTCCCTAAACCCAATACCAGTGGATCAGGGATCAGGGAGTGGATGATTCCTCCACACTCTTCCCAAGGACACCCCTTTCAGTGGTACATTATTTCCTTCCCTGTCTCCACAATTACCTGATTTACTTCCTGCTAACCGAGCCACACTTAACGGTTTGTGAAGATGTCCACACACTTCCTTCTTACAACTGTCCAAAAGGTGGGAATTTTTAGGAGGATAATAAATTAGATGAGTCACATTGGGCGCTTTCAAGACAGTGCACTCATTGGATTGGATCAGCGTCTCATTGTAGTTGATTCCATAGTTCTACTAGACAATAGTATCTACCTGAATTTTCACCTTCCAGTTCCAATTAGGTAGATCACACCATCCTCCCTCTTCATGCCCCTCCTGCTTGTGAGCCCCACACCTTCCTGCTGTTCCCTTCCTTCTTCCCTCCCTCCCACTGTCCCTGTATCCTTTCCTTGCTTCCTTCCTCCTCCTCAGTTTCCCTCTCTCTGCCTTCCTCAAATTCCCTTCCGTGGGAGGAGGATCACTCTTTCCTCCTCAGGCCCTCCTGCTGTTCCCTTCCTTCCTTCCTTCCTTCCTTCCTTCCTTCCTTCCTTCCTTCCTTCCTTCCTTCTTTCCTTCCTTCTTTCCTTCCTTCCTTCCTTCCTTCCTTCCTTCCTTCCTTCCTTCCTTCCTTCTTTCCTTCTTTCCTTCCTTCCTTCCTTCCATCCTTCTTTCCTTCCTTCCTTCCTTCCTTCCTTCCTTCCTTCCTTCCTTCTTTCCTTCTTTCCTTCCTTCCTTCCTTCCTTCCTTCCTTCCTTCCTTCCTTCCTTCCTTCCTGCCATCCTGGTTGCCTCATTTCTTTGCGTATTCACTCCCTCCTAGCCTCCTTTCCACTTATTTCTTTCATACCATGCTCTTGCCTTGCTTCTTTCTTTCCTCCCTCCCTCCCCCCTTCTTCCCTCTTCCTTCCTCAAAATGCAATCAATAGGGGAAGGATCCCTCCTTCCTCCCTCCCCGTCACCTCCCGCAGTTCCCTTCCCTCTCTCACCTCTTCCCCCCACCCCCAGAGGACACACAGCCCCACACTGGAAGGTTCACAGAAGTCATTTTTATTGCACCATCATCACAAAGTGTTGGTGTACAATTTTCGGGCTACCTCAGTTGCTCAATTGCGGTACACTGGCCGCTGGCCACCTGTCAGGTGATACCAAAGTATGTAGCCACTGAGGCCATGGGGCTGGGCTTCCACGGCCTGGGGCTGGCCTCTTCCTGCCCACCCTGGTGCTTTTTTCTTGTGGCCTCCTGTAGCTTGGCCTTTCTGGTGCGGCAAGCGTGGGCCTGTACTTCCACGCAGTCCCTGGGATATACTTCGACTCCGGGCGCCTGGCTGGAGTTTGTCATCCTTTTGGAGAGACTGACCAAATCCCGCTACCACTTCCCCTCTGTTTGGGTTTCCAGCTCGAGTAGGAACTCTGCGATAGACATCTTCTGGCATTTCTGATGCCTGTCTGCGCTGATAGACCTTTTGCTTGCCTGGAAGAAATAAGGAGATCACACAATAGCACTGGTTTGGGGGAACAGGGTGCAGCAATGGCAACGGGCTTCATGAGAAGCAGCGCAGTCTGACAGGAAAGGGTCCTGTGAGGTTTGTCAAGGGGACAAGGGCAGGAGCATGATTGCCTACTCACCTTGACATTCAATTGAGGTGCGCGAGTCCTTATTGGGAGGGTTCTTACCCCTGTTTTTTTCACTTGATCTAAACAGCCACCAACACCCAGGCAGACACCTGGCCATTCTTTATAGAGAAGCTCCTTTAAGGGTCTGCCCCACATGGGCCTGACCTCTCTTTATATAACTGTCCCTGAGGTGGCTATGCCCTTATGCTTTCTTTGGTCAGCAATTCACCAGCCAATGGTAGCCCTGGGTGGACAGAGCAGCTTAGACATCACAATATACCAGTTCCATGGGGAAGGGGGAGGGGAGGGTGAATCCAGCATGGTATAGTTAGAGAAGGGAAAGTTACTTTTCTAAATTACTTCCCACCAATTCTATCTACCTGGGCTCAGGTTTCAAGGACCACATTCCAGGGAAAGTGTCTTCTTCCACAGTTTTCCTTAGGCCACCCCATTCACTGGTACATTCTATTCTGTCATTTCTCCTACCCTCACCTAATCTGTAATTTACCTATCTTTCCTGCTAGTTGGAATATATATCCAAGAATATATATATATATATATATATATATATATATATATATGCAGCGATGTGCACCGTCCTTCCCTCCTACAGATTTCTCTTAGGCACTTTGAATATTTCTTACTTTCTGACTACCTCAGTGTTCTTCTGATTCATATTTCTCAAGTGGCTAAAGATGCTGAACATTTTTAATATATTTACTCCTCATTTACATGTCTTCTGTGAAGTCTCTGCTCCTTCATATTACACACTTTTGACTGGGTTTTTTATTTTGGAGGCAATAATGAATATTAAAATACGTTTTTAAAACCTGAAGAGTTAGGTTTAAATGAATGAATGACATTTCTCCGAGATGATTACAGTTGAATCAAACTTACTATTGCCCATGTCCTCCGTATATTGCTAATCCCTCTGACTCTGAGGAGATGGCACTGTTTGTGACTAGTGCTAGTTTCCTTTATGAGTGGCCTTGGACTTTTAGTCACTCAAACATGTTATGTAATTAATCGAGCATTAGAGTTGGAACAGAGTATGACACTTTCCACAAAAGGGGATATAATAGTGTTTTTAAAATTACTATTCACATTGAAGTACTTGTTTTAAGATTTTTCACCATGTCTTGCTTCCAGTTTTCTCAGTTACAAAACTGATCTAGCTTATCTCAATTCACATTCCCTGGAATCACCTTTGCACACAGATGTCTGGCACACTCCAGCTCTCATTTGAGCACAGACTAAGTACACATTCCCCTGTTTTAGTTCTCAGACCTTCCTGAGCAGCACACAACCACTATAGCCTCAACCAGGATGGGTGTGTCCCCAAGAGGAATCAGAATACACTCCTCCAGAGAATTTACATTGATTACTATTAATTCCATTTTTATTAATAAGGGAACTATAATTTTATTTATACATTTTATTATAAATTTTATTTATAAACTGTTACTGCACATTTAAAATAATCTTCAGAAGTTGTTATCCCTATACTCATGATAAAATGCACTCAGGGGTTTAAAGAATTATCTGAGTGCACTAAATAGTAGAGAAGGAGCCAGAATTCCACAACAGACTAAGTTCTACCCATAGTCTTGTACATAGTCTCCAGTGTCACTATTTAAGAAACAACGACTTCTGTCGTCGTAGAAACCTAAACTAAATATGGATCCATAGATAAAGTCTCAGGATAATGGTACCCAAACTTTTACAAGTGTCCATACCTGAAATTGAAGTTGAGGGAAGGTCTCTGGTTACAGAAGGTGCTGTGACTCTCTGCATATTTTCCTGATCTCCTGTGGCTCCACAATCAGGGAACACACATATACACCTTCATAGGGAATTGATTTGTTTCCCCCATCACTGTAATTTGTTGATGCTTAAGGTCCCATATACTAAATGCCACTTTGCCACTGCCATATTTCTGGAGCCTTAGTGGGTATACTTGAGGTTTCAAGCTTCTCCTTCCCTGGATCCTTGGCTTATCACTCATGGGATTGGAATTACTTACCTGCTTTATTTGACCTCCTCAGGTGTCTTATCCAGGTGGTGATAATGTCTCAGACTTGCTGCTGCTCCTTATTCTTTGGTTATCAGGACTGCTGCAAGATTTAATGCAGGCTTTCTCTTGGAATCTGCTGAAGGGGTTCATATCTCCTGTTTGATTTCTTGCTCACCTGGAGATGCAGGGAGATCTCAGAAGAGCAATGGTTTTAGGGAAGGAGAAGGAGCAATGAGAGCAGGGACTTCATGAGAATGGCTCGACCTGAGGGCAGGTTAGGAAGCTTGAACAGTGTCAAGGAACACCATGGGAGGAGTGTGCATGGTCTACTCACATTGACCTTAAACTTGATGGAGAAAACTGCTTTCCTTTCTCCCTCGCAAGGATGCTTTAGTTCCTCCACCTGGTGTTGGTGGTTTGAACTTAGGTTGAGAAGGAACACTTCTCTCCCTCTTTAGAATGCCTGGATTAGCTTCTTTCAGTATCTGTACATGGTGTTGCTGATTTTCAGCAAATCTTCACTCAGTGCTTTCCAGTGATCTACCTCAGAAGGGTCTCACCTCCCCTTGTACTGCTTTTGAAATAATGACCATGCCCTTGGCTTTGTGCGTAGTAAGTCACCAATCTATGCTAGCCATGGAGGAGGGGCTTAGACATCACAAAGCATTATATGGACAGGTGGAGGGGAAAGGGATATCATGAGTTCAACATGCACTATGGAGAAATGTGAATGTGCTTAGCACTCCCACTCAGCTCTCCTGCACTCATCTTCCAGCCCTCTTATCCCCCTATCCTCAATACCAGGGCGTCAGGAGCAACCACAGTTTTGCCAAGGCCACGTCTTTCAGTGTTACAGTCTTCTCCTTCCACGCATGCTCCACTTCGTAGTTTGTGTCTTACCTGAAGCACCTCCCTGCTAATCTGGCCATATCTAAGTCCATGTGGAGATTTCCTCATCTACCTCCTTCTCTCTCACAAATGCCAAAATACTGGCCATTTTTTAGGAGCCCACCAATAATCACTGAGTCATGCCTGGGATCTCAAGACAGTGAGCTCACTGGGTTGAATGGACATTAAAAATACCCTTATTTGATTTCATAGTTCTATTAGAAAGTAGTATGTAACTGAACCTTGAAGCTCAAATCTCAATCATTTGGAAGAGCACCCCAAGTTCCTCCCTTTTCACACCCCTCCTCTCATTCTCTTCCTTCTTTCTTTACTTCCCTTCTTCCTCTCAAATATCCATCAGTGGGAGGAGGATCCCACTTTCCTCCCTTATCACATGGCCTCCTGTTGCTCCATCTTTCCTTTGTTCTCCCCACCCCAGAGAACAACACAGACACACACTCACAGGTTGGCAAGTGGGAGATTTTAGTCACCACTACTGGGAAGTATTGCTATAGAATTTTGGGATTATCTCAGAGACTAGGCAGATTGCTGGCAAAGTCTCAGATAATGGAGGTTTCTGGCCTTTCTTGGCTTGTGTTCCAGATCATCATGCATAGTCTTCAAGTTCCTGGTCATATATGAGATCTCTGTATGTGGAGATTTCCTCACCTTTCCCACTTGCGAACTTCTCTCATGCACTGTGAACATTACCTGCCTCTTGGTGACCACCAGTGGGCTCTCCCATTCCTTCTTGCAGTGTTTATGATGTTCACTCAGTTTTCATTTTTCAGTCTGCGATTGTGTTTCCCACCTTCTTTTCATCGTCTTTATTCCTTTTGTATTGTTTTGTCTTATGTTCCTTACTTGTTAATATTCATTGTACTTTTCTTTTTACACAGGATTCTTTCTCAACTTAGCTTTACTATTTAGTTTTAGTATACTGGAAATTGAACAATGTATTTCACATTGAGGTGTAGCTCCAGCTGCTTGTTAAGAGTTTGTTTTTATTTTGAGACTCTCTGGTTAAATCCTTAAATTGCTCTGCCTTGGTCTGATCTTGAGATCCTCATGCTTTGCCTCCCCCACTGTTACTATTACAAGCATTTTCCACCATTACCAACATTGAGCTTGTTAATAATTTGTTCTTTTACATTAGAGGATAAATGCCTTTGATTTTGATTAATTTTTAATGATATTCATTTTTCTTGCCAGTTCCTTCATATTTCACATATTTTGTTGTCTTTATCTCTTACATTTTTTCTATTAAATGTATTTTTTGGTACCAGGGAATGAATTCAATACCCCACTCTTGCCAGGTAGGTGTTTATGCCTCTAAGATAAATCCCCAGCTCTAAATGTATGATTCTAAAAATGTTTTGATAATACACATTTTAATCTCTTCGCAATGTATTTGTCAGTACTTAAATCAGAAACAGAACAATATCCACTAACTTTTATAGGAGACATAAAATTTCTATTACATTCACCTCCTATGTTCACTTTGTTTTGAATTTTTCTGTTTCTGTGTTTTTGTGACATAATTGCTTATAAGGAGTATTTGTTAATATCACTGTTTCAAGTTTCAGGCTAGAAATCCCCAACTGACTCACATAAACAATCTCATGATTCTCACTTTAACCAACTCACACCTGACCTTGCCCTGGTATGGTTCATGAACCCTCTTCAACCCAGCTGCTGGAACCCTTGGACACCTTCACATGCAGAAAATGTGCAGTCAACTCCACACACACCTCACAGTTTTGGTTATCTTCACTGCGCTCACCATTTTTTCCTCACAACTGTAAAGTGTCCCCATATTTTCCCATTTTAATGATATAAGCTTTTTTTCTTTGGTGTTTTCACCTTGACTCTTCAGAGGTAAAGCTTATCCAAACTGCATGTTGCAAGAACACATTCAGTATTTTATTCTATGATCTAAAGAGGGAAAGAGGAACAAATCTCAACAACATCATTTTTTCATTCTCTGCCAGAGCTAGAGGCATATTAGCATGAAACCTACGCTGTCATTTAAAACCAGAGTATGTATTCCATAAGTGGACACAAGGAAGAAGCTCCTTAACTTGCACCACAAAATGATATTTAATCTTTTTGGATAAAATTCTATGAATCAAATTTGATCACCTCAGATTTACCCAGCAAGTTCCTTGTGAAGTTTTTAAATTCATAATAAGTTTGTCCTACCTTAACTTTTCTGGAAAGATTTCTAACATGTACAAAGACTGTCTTGGAAGATGACATCTTTGCCTTCATATTGGAATGATATTAAAACTTTTTCATGATTAGTCAGGCATGGGAGAAGATCCATCAGAATAGACCTGAGCCATAGATAATGTACTCAGCCATGTGAGTGGGAAACAGTTGAAAAAAGTCTTTCCCATGTGAAACCTTGTTTCATGGGACAAGACACATCCTGGGCTTCCAGTTCCATTCAGCCTTTCAAGTCATGTGATGCTCCTTCCACATCAACTGAAGACCTCCTAAGCTTATTTAAAGAGCACCTACTGAAAGTTTGTTGAGAAGACTTTAGAAAGTGTAGCACTACAGGAAATAATTGAGAGGAAGCATCTGGATTCAGTAATCTGTGAGTGTACAATCACTATAAAACTATACTCAAATCGGGCATAGTAGAACACCCTTGTAATCCCAGTAATTGGGAGCATCATCCAGTGTTTAAGATCAGCCTGAGCTACAAAGTAAACTCAAGTCCAGCATGAACTGCATAGTGAGACCCTCTATGAAGTGTCAATGGGTAAAGGAGAGACAAAAGCACACGAATCATTCAACTCCCAAGCAACAGGCATGGGGCACTATGAGCCATAAATAATTAACCTGTGTCAAAAGCACATAGCCTATGTGAGAACTGAATGGCTGAACACCCCAAAGTTTAGATCAAGTGAAGTACTTTGATTCCAGTCATTGCTCTCCACATTTTCTTCAGAAAACTGTCCCTCGTAAAGGTGGCTTTGGGCCCAAACTGCTTTTCTCCTGCTTTGCTTCTCTTATACTGATACTCTAAATAAAAGTCAGTGGAGTCTCAGCTTGGGTTATTCAGCAGTTTTACATCTTCTTGATCTAGATTTGATACTTCATGTGTTTCTAGGAATCTGTCTATTCCTTCTGGATTATCAAACCTATGAGAGTAGAGGTTTGTGAAATAGGTGTTGATGATCCTCTGTATTTCTCCAGAGTCTGTAGTGATTTCAAATTATCATTTCTGGGGCTGGGGGATTTAGCTCAGCAACATAAGCGCCTGCCTTGCAAACACGCAGTTGTGAGTTCGATCCCTGGTACCAATTAAAAAAAAAAAGAAAAGAAAACCAGACTTGAAAATCAAATTTTCATTTCTTATTGCGTGAATTTGAGATTTTTCATCCCTTTTTAAAATAAGGTTGGCTAGGAACTTATCAATTTTATTTATTCTTTCAAAAACTAACTTTTTGATTCATTGGTTCTTTGGATTGTTTTCTTAGTTTCTACTGCATTAATTTCTGCTCTGATTTTTATAATTTCCTCCCTTCTTTTGTCTTTGTGCTTGACTTACTCTTCTTTTTCTAGATGTTTGAGGTGTAGTATCAGGTTATTTATTTGTATTTGTTCTGTTTTCCTGATATGGGAACTCAGTGCAATAAATTTTCCTCTGAGGACAGCTCCCACTGCATCGCACAGATTCTGGTAAGTTGTATTTGCATTTTCATTTGATTGTAGGTATTGCTCAATTTCTTCTTTAATGTCACCTGTGACTCACTGATTGCTCAACTGTGTTTTAATCAATTCCCATGTGTTTGTGGGATTTTTCAGTTTCTTATTAATTTCTACTTTCATAGTGCTATGAACTGATAACATGCATGTGATAATTTCAACACTTTTGCTTTTATTTAAATACTATCTGTGTGCTAGTGTATGATCTATTTTAAAGAATGTCCCATGTACTGCTGATAAGAATGTGTATTCTGATGTCGTTGGATGAAACACTCTGTATAGGTCTATCAAGTACATTTGATCAAAGGTGTGATTCAGTTCTGTTATTTCTTTGCTGATTTTCTGTCTGGTTGATCTGTCTCCTGGTGTCAATGGTGTGTTAAGTTCTCCTGTCATAATTGTTTTACTGCTAATTTGGTGTTTCGTTTCTATTAATACTTGCATTGTATAAATGGGTGCTCTGGAATTTGGTGCATATATATTTAAGATTGTTATCTCTTCCTCTTGAAGTTTTCCCCTAATCAGTATGTAATGACCTTCTTTATCACTTCTGATCATTTTTGGTTTGAAGTTCACATTGTCTGCACACAAAATAGCCACTCCCACTTTCTTTTGTATTCCTGTTTCATGAAGTACTGTTTTCCATCCTTTGACTTTCAGTCTGTGAGTGTACTTTGATTATGATGGGTTTCTTGTGGACAGCATATGGTTGGATATTGTTTCTTGATCCATTCTTCCAGTCTGTTTCTTTTAATTTTTGAATTAAGACCACGTACATTAACGATAATAACTGCTATATACTGGTTTATTGTTGACCTGTTATCTTTCTGCTATTGTATCTCTACCTTTCCATTCTGTTTAATTATCTGCTTTGCTTAGTGGTATTTTTCCTACATGTACCTAAACTGTCTTTCATTATTCTTGGCAGGGTTGGCTTGGTGATCACGGAGTTCTTCAGATGTTCTTTGTCATGGAAGTATCATATTTCTCCATCCATTTGAAGGACAGTTTTGCAGGTTACATCAGTCTAGGTTGGAAATCATTTTCCTTTAGGATTGGAAAAACTTTACTCCGTGCTCTTCTTGACTTTATTGTTTGTGCTTAGAAGTCTGCTCTGTTTCTGATACGTTTTACTTTATAGGTGATCTGTCTTTTCTCTCTGACAGCTTTTAATATTCTACTCCCATGATGGATTTCTGGGATGGTGGTTATATGTCTGGCTGTAGTTTTATTTTAGTTATGGCTATTTGGAGTTCTATATGCTTCACTGATACTGTCAGTTTCCGTTCTCATGTTTGGGAAATTTTCAGCTATTATTTCTCTAAATATCCTCTTGACATCCTTTATGTTGTCCCCTTCTTTTTCATTTATCCCTATAAATCATGTTGGGGTTTTTTGCATCATCCTGCAGCTGTTGAATTGTTATTTCCTGATTCCTTGTTATTTTTAAAAGTTCTTGCCTTTCCTGTTCACTAGATGCAATCATGTCTTTGAGGTCTGAAATTGTATCTTCAATTTCGTTGAGCCAGTTTTCGAAACTTTCAATGGAATTTTTAATTTCTTATATATCTCTTTGAATCTGCTTTATGTATTCTGAATGTTCCTCATATTATTCATCCAGGGATTCTATCTTTTTGTTTAGTTCCTCTAAATTTTTAACTGTGTCTTTTTTAGATATGTTCACCATCTCTTCCATTTATTTCATCATTTCTTCTTTTACCTGGGGGATTATTTCTAGTTTTAATTCTTTTAAAGCTTCCCAGAGTTGCTTCTTTATTTCAGTTGCTGTTATTTCAAGTATTTCAGGCAAATGCACATATTTTCTTCTATGTACATAGCTTCTAATGTTTCTTGGGATGGGCTATAGTTTTGAGGTTGTATTTTGATCTTTAATTCTGTCATTTTCATATATTTCTGTGTTTCAAGTTTTATTTCAAGGCTCCCCAGGGCCTGTTGAAAATCCTCTTCTATGCCCTCAGCTCTTTGGAATGTAGCCAGATTTTATTACATGTTATAGTATAAAAAATTTTTATGGGCCAGGAGATAATATAATAACCATTGTTCATTTTCTGTTAGTTGGTTCTGAATACTCTGTAATACTTTCATTCTCTAGAATGGTTTTGCACTCTCATGTTATATTTGATACTATAGTGTATGAAGGTATACTCAAATATTTCAAGAAAAGAGACACTATGTTAGGTAGTGTTATGTCTAATTGTCTTTGGTAAAACACTATGATACTAAAATTGTTCTGTTCTGACCTATTTTGTTATGTTCTCTTTTATTTAATCTTTTTAAAAATCATTTGCAAATCAATAAATGTAATTCTCCGTCTCAACAAAGCCAAGAATAAAAACCAAATGTCATTTCTATAGAGACAGAAAAAGCTTTTGATAAGGGCCAACATTTATTCATTATAAAAACCTTACAGAAATTAGAATAAATAGTCTTTACATTAAAGGATAAAGCCAATCAGTGACAAACTAACAGCTAGCATCACATTGAATGGCCAGAACTGAAAATCTTTACCCTAAAGTCAGTAAGAATACAGGGATATGCATTATCATCACCCCTATTCAATGCAGTGCTGGAAATACTAGCCAGAGCAATTAGAAAAGAGAGAGAAATAAAAGGAGTAAAGATAGGAAAAGAAAAGGTTAAATTATCATTCTTTGCAGATGACATGATACTCTACGTAGAAGCCCCCACAAAACTCCATTGAAAGATTCCTAGGTAAAATAAATAAATTGAATAATATAGCTGGATAAAAAGTTAACACTCTAAAATTGATAGCATTCCTACACACTAACAACAAATTCGCTGAGAGAGAAATAAGAGAAGCTACATCCTTGAAAATAGCATACAAAAATGAAATAGTTAGGAATTAGTCTAACAGAAGAAGTAAAAGATCTATTCAGGGATAATCATAAAACCCTGAAAAAAGAAATCAAAGAGGACTTCAGCAAATGGAAAGTCATCTCTTGTCCATAGACAGGAAGAATAAACATTGTGAAAATAGCCATTCTCCCAAAATTGTTATACAGCTTTAATGCAATCCCAATAAAAATACCACTAGCATACCCTACAGATGTACAGAAATAAACAGTAAAATTCATCTGGAACCAGAAGAGGCCTAGAATATGACAGCAAAGCAGTTCTAAAAAACAAAGGCAAGCAAAGGCAACAATCCCTGACTTGAAGCTATATTACAAAGCTACTGTAGTAAAATCAGTATGTACTGGTATAAAAACAGCTGAAGATCAATTGAATAGACTAGAAATACAAATATAACTACAAACACACTCAGCCACCTTATCTTTGATAATGGGGCCAAATACCTCCACTGGAAGAAAGATAGTCTCTTTAAAATTAGTGCTGGAAGATCTGGCTCTCTATATGCTGAAAACTAAAACTGGACCCATGTGTATTACCATGTACTGAACTTAAATCTAAATACATCAAAGATCTAAATATAAAAATAGAAGCACTAAGTTTCATGGAAGACAAAGTAGGCAGATATCTTGAAGGCGTAGGGGTAGGTGAAGAATTCATGATGAAGAACCGAAACACACATGGATACTCCACAGAATCAATAACTGGGGTCACATCTTATTAAAGAGTTTTTGTATATCAAAAGAAATCTCCAGCACAGGGAAAAACACACAAATTGGGAAAAAATATTAGGGAATGGTCCTTGAGACAAAGGAATACTGTCTAGTACATATGAAGAATTTAAAAAAAAATCAGATCCCCAACATTCAAAGACCCATTCCAAAAAAGAGAATCTGAGATGAATGCATAATTCTAAGATGAAGAAATTCAAATAGCAAATAAATAAATAAAAATGTTCAGCATCATTGGTCATTAGAGAAACAGAAATTAAAAAATCACTGAAATTCAATCTCACTCCGCAAAGAATGGTCAGGATCAAGAAAACTTCCGACAACAAATTCTGAAGAAGCTGTGGGGAAAAATGTCCTCTTCTGAACTGTTGGTTGAGGTGTAGATTGGTGCAATGACTGTGGAGGTCAGACTGGAAGTTCCTCAATACCTGGGTGTGGAAGTCCCATTTGACTCAGCTATCCCATTTCTGGGCATATTCTCAGAAGAACAGAAAACATCATACCACAGCAATCGATGTGCACCTATGTTTACAGAAGCACAATTTGTAATAGCCAGATCTTGGAAGCAACCAAAATGCCCATCAGCTGAGGAACGGATAAAAAAAAAAGTTGTGGTATTTTATACAATGGAGTCCTACTCAGATATAAAGAATGATCACATTGAGATATTTATAAACAAGTGGATGCAAATTGAGACCATACTAATAAGTAAAATGAATCAAACTCACATATGTAAATACCATATAGTCTCCCTAGTGTAAGAAATGGAAAGAGTACAAAAGATACAAAAAATTCAATAAATACAGTGAAAGGATAAGCATCTGCTTAAAGGGGAATATTATTTGAGGAAATGAGGGAAAAGATAAAGGAAATAAAAGAAAAAAAATAAGTAAAATTTTAAAATCTAAAATTAAGTAAACACACTTAGGATAGTTAAGATGACTATGCTTCAAGTTCCATAAGTTCTTGGAAAAAAATAGTTTACAGTCACAGAATTTGATCAATTATGCATATTATTTTATGGTGATCTGAGGACATCTGGAAGGCAAGTATATAAAACACCAACCCTAGTTTTGCACATATGAACTTATTTTGAAGGCCTATATAGTTAGTGTTTGGGGCTCTTTATGATCATTATGTATTTGTCTTTTTTGTTTTGTGTTTTTCTAGAAATTTTTTTGGTTTTTCCATCTAAGAAAGAAAGAATAGGTATACATGTAGAAACTCATAAATGCATAGAATTTCTGCTAAACAGTTTATGAGAATTGATTATATAATGCATGATGAAATGAACAGCTACTTTGAAGGAAAAGAGATACTAAGGTTCCCAGTGCTCATTCCATAGGTTGATGTTGAGAAATCCAGCAATATTATTATTCTTTGTTCAGAGTGATTTTAGTCTCTTTTGTTTTGTTTAATTTCAACATATGTAAAGACATGGTAGCTATTTCCAAGGGAACGAGAGGCATTATGGTAACCACTGTTGACATCCTATTGTCTGGTTTTGAAGATCCAAAATTCCTTCATCATATTGTTCTAATCAGTTTAATATATCTTGTTTTGTTTAAATTCATTGTGTGTGAAGATATAGAAAACTATGCAGAAGAAAACAAGACATTATGATGGAGATTGAAGATCTCCTGTTGTCATGCTGTGAAGTCCCTGTTTCTTACATTGCTTTCTTCTGACCTGTTTTATTCTGTTTAACTTTGCAAACTTTAAAATAAAATTTAAAGAAGAGAAAATAGACAAATAATCATAAGAGCACATAGTAAAAGAAAAAAACTTCAAAACTAAAAACTAATATAGAAAAATATTGACTGGAAGGTGAGCGTCCAGCTGAGCGGAGGCCGGCCCTGCTGCTGCCTCTCCCACCCAGGGCCCAACTACCACCGCTGAGGACCAGAAGGTGTGCATCCAGCTGAGCAGAGGCGACTCCGGTCCAGCCCTGAAACTGTGCAATTAGAGGAAGCTTTAGGTCTACCTGAGAGGAGCCTGGCAAGCCTGTTTTAATCCAGGGGCTCTGCTGCCCAAGGAGGGAGCTACTACAAGAGGAGTCCCAAGAGCCCAGGACATAAGAGTCAATTTACAACACAACCAGGGGAAACTCTTAAACAACACTTGAAACACAGTAATACAGCAAAAGGACAAAACGAAAGACCAAAATGCAATCTCAAACATCCAACCCATCCACCCAAGAAAGCCTAGGAGCCATGTACATAGAAGAAAATACATGCCATATACCTGAAATACCTGAAACAATAGTAACAGAAATAAAGAAGCAGCTCTGGGAAGCTTTGAAGGAATTCAAACTAGAAATAATATATCAGGTAAAAGAAGAAACGATAAAAGAAATGAAGGAAATGCTGAACATATCTAAAGAAGACACAGATAAAAATTGGAGGAACTAAACAAAAGGATAGAATCTCTGGATGAACAATATAAGAAACAAACACAATATATAAAACAGATGCAAAGAGATATACAGGAAATCAAAAGCAACATTGAAAGTTGTAAAAACTGCCTGAATGAATGCGAAGATAGAATTTCGGACCTCGAAGACAAGATTGCAGCCAGTGAACAGGAAAGGAAAGATCTTTTAAAAATAACAAGAAATCAAGAAATAACAATACAACACCTGCAAGATGACGCAAAGAAAAACAACATCAGATTGATAGGGATAAATGAAAAAGGAGACAATACAAAGGATGTCAAGAGGATATTTAGAGAAGTAATTGCTGAAAACGTCCCAAACACGAAATTGGAAATTGATATCAGGATCAATGAGGCATATAGAACTCCAAATAGCCATAACCAAAATAAAACTACACCCAGACACATAATAATCACCATTCCAGAAATCGAACAAAAGAATAGAATATTAAAAGCTGTCAGAGATAAAAGAGAGATCATCTATAAAGGAAAACCTATCAGAATCACATCAGACTTCTCAACACAAACAATAAAGGCAAGAAGAGCATGGAGTGAAGTTATTTCAGACCCTAAAGGAAAATGATTTCACCTAGACTGATGTACCCTGCAAAATTGTCCTTCAAAATTGATGGAAAAATAAGATACTTCCACGACAAAGAACAGCTGAAGAAATTCATGATCACCAAGCCAATCCTGCAAAGAATACTGAAAAACAGTCTAGATACACTTAAGAAAAAACCACTTAATAAAGCAGATAATTAAATAGGACAGAAAGATAAGGATGCAACAGCAGAAATATAACATGTCACTAGTAAACCAATATATAACACTTATAACCATTACTGTAAATGGTCTCAATGCACTAATTAAAAGAAATAGCCTGGCAGAATGGATCAAGAAACAAAATCCAACCATATGTTGTCTACAAGAAACCCATCTAACCCAAAAGGATACTCACAGACTGAAAGTCAAAGGATGGAAAACAATACTTCATGCAACAGGAACCCTCAAAAAAGTGGGGGTAGCTATTCTGTTTGCAGACAATATGAACTTCAAACTAATAATGATCAGAAGAGAAAAAGCAGGTCACTATATACTGGTTACAGGAAAACTTCAAGAGGAAGAGATAACTATCTTAAATACATATGTACCAAATTCCAAAGCACCCAGTTATATAAAACAAGTATTATCAGAAATGAAAAACCAAATTAATAGTAATACAATTATAACAGGAGATTTTAACACACAATTGACACCAATGGACAGATCAACAGGACAGAATATCAGCAAAGAGATAAAAGTACTGAATCACACCTGTGAACAAATGGAATTGATAGACATACACAGAGTATTCCGCCCTACAACAACAGAATACACATTTTTCTCAGCAGTACATGTGTCATTCTCTAAAATAGACCATATATTAACTCATATATCATATTTAAAGAAATACAAAAGAGTTGAAATCATCCCCTGCATGTTATCAGATCATAGCGCTATGAAATTAGTAATTAATGATAAAAGATACTGCAAAAATCCCATAAACACATGGAAACTGAAAAACACACTCTTGAGTAATCAGTGGGTCACAGAGGAAATTAAAAAATACCTACAAATAAATGAAAACACAAATACAACTTAACCGAAATATGTTGGATGCAATGAAAGCTGTCCTCAAAGGGAAATTTATTGCACTGAGTTCCCACATCAGGAAAACAGAACAAATATAAATAAATAACTTGATGCTACACCTCAAACAGCTAGAAAAAGAAGAGCAAGTCAAGCCCAAAGCCAAAAGAAGAGAGGAAATTATAAAAATCAAGCAGAAATCAATGCAATAGAGACTAAGAAAACAATACTAAGAATCAATGAATCAAAGAGTTGGTTCTTTGAAAGAATAAATAAAATTGATAAGCCCCTAGCCAACCTTATTCAAAAAAGGGGGGGGGGAGCTCAAATTCATGCAATAAGGAATGAAAAAGGTGAAATCACTACAGACCCAATAGAAATACAGAAGATCATCAACAACTATATCAAAAACCTTTAATCTCAAAGGTTAGATAACACAGAAGAAATAGACAGATTTCTAGAAGCATATGAAGTACCAAAGCTAGGTCAAGAAGAAGTAAAACTGCTGAATAACCCAATTTCTATTCATGAAATCAAAAATGTAATTAAGTCATTACCTATAAAGAAGAGCCCAGGCCCAGATGGATTCACTGCTGAATTCTACAAGAAATACAAAGAGGACCTAATGCCAACACTCCTCAAACTCTTCAATGAAATTGAATGGAAGCAATCCTTCCTAAGTCATTCCTGGAAGGAAATATTACTCTAGTACCAAAACCTGAGAAAGACCCAACTGAAAAAGAGAACTACAGACCAATCTCCCTAATGAACACAGATGCAAAGATCCTCAGTAAAATATTGGCAAATAGTATGCAGCAAGTCATCAAGAAGATTATACACCATGACCAAGTGGGATTCATTCATTCCAGGTATGCAGGGATGGTTCAATATACGTAAATCAATAAATGTAATCCACCATATCAACAGAGTCAAAAGCAAGAATCACATGATCATTTCTATCGATGCAGAAAAATCTTTTGATAAGGTACAACATTGATTTATGATAAGAACCTTACAGAAAATTGAAATAGATGGCCTTTACCTCAACATAATAAAGGGCATCTATGACAAACCAACAGCCAGTATCATGCTAAATGGCCAAAAATTGAAGGCCTTTACTTTAAAATCAGGCACAAGACAAGGATGCCCCTGTCACTGCTCCTATTTAATATAGTACTGGAAATACTAGCCAGAGCAATTAGACATGAAAGAAAAATAAAAGGCGTAAAGATAGGAAAAGAGGAAGTTAAATCATCACTATTTAAAGATGATATGATACTCTACATAGAAGACCCCCAAATCTCCATTGAAAGACTCCTAGGTATAATAAATAAATTTAGCAATGTAGCTGGATACAAAATCAATACTCAAAAATTAATAGCATTCTTATATACTAACAACAAAATCACAGAGAGAGAAATAAGAGAAGCCACACCCTTCACACTAGCAACCAAGAAAATGAAATATTTAGGAATTACTCTCACGAAAGAAGTGAAAGACCTATACAGGGAAAATTACAATAAATTGTAAAATGAAATTAAAGATGATCTCAGGAAATGGAAAGACATCCCTTGCTCATGGATAGGAAGAATAAATATTGTGAAAATGGCCATTCTCCCAAAATTGTTATACAGATTCAATGCAATCCCGATAAAAATACCATCAACATACCTCATAGCTCTCGAGAAATCAATCCTAAAATTCATCTGGAACCAGAAGAGACCTAGAAGAGCAAGGACAGTTCTAAGCAGCAAATGCAAGGCAGGAGGCATCACAATCCCTGACTTGAAGTTATACTACAAAGCAACTGTAGTAAAATCAACATGGTACTGGAATCAAAACAGAGCTGAAGAACAATGGAATAGATTAGAAGATACAACCACAACTATAAACACACTCAACGACAGGTTCACTGGAAGAATGACAGTCTCTGTAATAAATGGTGTTGGAAAAACTGGCTCTCCATATACCGAAAACTAAAACTAGACCCATGCCTGTCACCATATACTAAAATAAAATCTAAATGGATCTAAGATTTAAATATTAAAACAGAAACACTAAATCTATTGGAAGACAAATTGGGTAAAAACCTTGAAGACATAGGGGTAGGTAGAGAATTCATCAGCAAGATTCCAACCGCATGGGAAATACTTCCCAGAGTCAATAACTGGGAACACATCTTATTAAAAAGTTTCTGTACATCGAAAGAAATCTCTAACATAGTGAAAAGAAACCCCACAAACTGGGAAAAAATCCTAGTGAACTGTCCCTCAGACAAAGGACTTCTGTCTAAAACATACAAAGAATTAAAAGAAAAAATCAGACCCCTAAAATTCAAAGACCCCATCCAAAAATGGGCATCAGAGATGAATAAACAATTTTCAGATAAAGAAATACAAATGGCAAATAAATATATGAAAAAATGTTCAGCATCACTAGTCATTAGAGAAATGCAAATTAAAACCACACTGAGATTTCATCTCACTCCTGAAAGAATGGCCAAGATCAAGAAAACCACCAATAACAAATGCTGGAGAGGCTTTGGGGAAAAAGGAACTTTCCTGCACTGTTGGTGGGAGTTTAGACTGGTGCAACCATTGTGGAGGTCAGCCTGGAGATTTCTCAGAAAGCTGGGACTGGAAGCACCATTTGACCCAGCTATTCCACTCCTAGGAATATTCCCAGAAGAACTGAAAGCATCATACCACAGTGATATATGTGCACCCATGTTTATAGCTGCACAATTTGTAATAGCCAGATCTTGGAAACAACCTAAGTGTCCATCAACTGAGGAATGGATAAAAAAGTTGTATTTTTATACAATGGAGTACTACTCAGCTATAAAGAATGATCACATTGAGACATTTATAAATAAATGGACACAGCTCGAGACCATACTTATAAGTGAAATAAATCAAACTCACCTGTATAAATACCGAATAGTTTCCCTCGTGTAAGAAACGATAAGAATACATGAAAGTACATGGTAATCATGATTCCCAGTCACACTGATTTGAAGCCATATAATGTTTTCACTCATTACTTGGAATGGTTTTAATTTAGGTGTTTTTATTTTATTGTCTGTGATACTACAAATGACTATTTTGAAGAGAATAAGAGCGTAAGAGCTAGTGCTGATTTAATATCATCCTGTTTTGAAGCCCCATGAAGTTTTTGTTCATTTGTTTCCATTGGTTCTAACATGTGATACCTTATTATATCTTAATGTATGAGATAGTATAAGCAAGTTTTTTATAGACAAAGAGATAATATAGAAATTGATGTTTGGTTTCTGCTAGCTGGTTCTAAATTCCCTGCAAAAATTTCATTCTCTTGAACATTCTCACACTGTCTTGATAAATTTGATGCTATAGTATACGAAGTTAGACTCAAATATTTCAAGGAAAGAGTCACTAGGGTAACTACTATTAATATAAAGCTATCTTGGAGTGAAACACAATGATGGTTAAATTTTTTGATTCTGACCGGTGTTGTTATATTGATACGTTCTTTTTTTATCTCAGTCTCCCCCACCTTTTTTTCTTTTCTTTCCTTTTTTTTTTTTTTCGGTTTTTATCGGTACCAGGGATCAAACTCACGACAGCCTGCTTGCAAGGCAGGCGCTCATGCCGCTGAGCTAAATCCCCAGCCCCGTTCTTTCCTTTAAAAAAATTTAATTTATTTCTTAGTATATTTTAACTAGGGTAAATTAAAAATAGTGCAATAGATTATAGTATTTTTTGTTTCCCTATTAACCTGATTTGAACCCCTGTAGTGTTCTCCATATCTTGTTCTGACTGATTTTATTATATTCTGTTTTGCTTAATAGTATCAAGTTTGAGGGTATAGGCAACCATTTGGAAGGCAACCAGATATTCTATGATGCCCGTTATTATTTGACTATTACCTTCTTTGGAATCCTGTAAGCTCTCCAATGTGGTTTTATTGGTCTTATGTGCAGTTTTGTTTAATTCTTTTATACTAGCTTTTATAGGCTACTCTTTTTAGGATAACAAGAGGCATAATGGTAACCATTATTGATCACCTAGTAATCCCCCCCTTTATTTATTTATTTATTTATTTATTTATTTATTTATTTATTTTCATTTTATGCTATGTCCATCCTCCTGATCTAAATGACTCTGTTTTGCTTTGTCACATTGGCCTTTTCTTTGGTCTTTCTTGTTTTTTGGCCTTTTTTTCAATCTTTTTTGGTTTCCTCTTCAAACAAAAAGTTTTAAAAACTGTGGAAGTAATGGAAACTAAAATGCACGATTTTTAGTGTAAAAAAGAGAGGAAGGAAAGTGATCTCAAGAATATAACTGCAAGTTTATTTAAATGTGTAGGAAAGAGAACCATATTGCTGAGTTTTTTTTTTTTTTGATCATTGAACAGAACTGACTGCAATCTCACTGTATTAATCTCCACTTTGTATGCTTTAATTTTATAATCTGGACAGCTGTTTGTAAGTTGACAATGTGTGATCTATTAACTGGTGAACTCTTACTGTATGTTTTTTCTCTTGAAATTCTGTGTTTCTTCTAGCCTTTTACTGTTTTGCTTCATTTAGTTTTGTTTTTCTCTTTAAATAAAAAAAGAAAAATATTAATGTAGAAGCAAGAATCGAAGAGAGAAATAAGTGGAAAAAAATCTGAAATGACATAGAAGGGAGAAAACCCCCTCCCCACTGCCTTATCACCACAATTTTCTTTTTTTTAAATTTTATTTAAGGAGAATAGAAAAAAAAGCAGAGAAAGGGTACAAGTTATACAGATTTACAGAAAAAAAAATGGTAGGAAATCACTAGTTAATGGATTACATATTGTCATCTTAGAAATAATTGTTCAAGTCACAAAATTAAAGCTTGTAAAGTGGACATTCCAACAATGATACTGCAAACAGTTCTGTTCAATGATCCAACAAAACTCTGTGATATCATTTTCTGTCTTATACACTTAAATATACATGCAGTTATATAGTTTAGAGCACTTTCTTTTCCTCTCTTTTGTACAATGACTATTACACATTTTGGGTTTCATTGCTCCCACGGTTCTTATTACTTTTTTGGAAGAGAGTAGAGCCAAATGTGACATAGCAGAACAGAATCGGTCAAGTCAAAAGGGTGAACATAATAGATAATGTAAAAACATAATACAAGGTGATCAAAAATGGTTACCATAATGCCTCCTGCTATCTCTAATAGAATTGCCTATATAGTTAGTTGTAATACAATTGAACAAAACAGTAAAGAATAAAACCGACAAAACCAAAACATTGGAGACATTGTAGGTCTTCAAAAGTAGATAAAAGTCAACAAGAATGGGCGTCATAATGAATCTCATTATCTTCACAGCTGATGCCTAAACTTTCGAACCTGATACTATCCAGCAAAACAGAATAGGGGAACATCAGTTAAAAACCAGATGGTGAGAGTAATACAGGGCTTTAAATCAAGGTAATGAAAAGTCAAATTGGGTTACTATAATATATCCTGCTATTTTTCCCTTCCTACTTTGTTAAGAGTCCATTTGTAATGTGCCACTTCAAATTTTTCCCTGCCTTTGATCTGCTTAACACCCGGCATGCGAATGGTAAGGGCTGTCTCTCTACCTGAATCCACATCATGGATATAAGGAGTGTTTTGGACATATTTAAGTGCAGTTCTCTTTCGTGAGAGCCAGGTAATTCAAATAATTTAGGAAGAGGTATATGTAAAATAATTTTTCCTGCATCAGTGTTCCCTTCACTTCTACCAGTGTCCTTTGAATCTAACTCCCTCTGCTTCTGGGCAAGTCTCCTTTTTGTGGCTGTGTTCTTATAGGAGCTGTTTGGATAGTGCATCTCTAGAAGCACTCTGTTCCATCCAGCCCCTTCTATTTTTCTGCACTTAGATTCATATCTTTCCCTGATATAAAAACTCCAATTTTCAATCTACAGGACTTAGTGTAGCCCCCAGGCTTGCCAGAGGGCCTACTGCCTGTGCAAGAGGGTGGGCCATAGATAGGACTTCCCACTGACTCACATCTTTCCATTATTTTGGGAAACAACAACAAAGCACCAGTTCTGGAATGACTCTGTTAAGTCAGTCTATTCCCTGGTGTTTCCAGAGATGTCAGGCTTTGGTATCTGCCTACAGGCTTGGTACAATGCACAGTTCACAGGGTTCAGTGTCTCCCTGTCTTTCTTAGAGGTCTTCCTTTTTGGATGCATGGTTTTGGGTGATGGATAGGATGCTGCCATGGCAAAGTATTTCTAGAGTACAGGAAAATGTTGAGGAGCTATTCATTTGTGTGATGCTCTGTCTGCTTTTCTCCAGTTACAGTTTGTGTCTATTCTGAGGCCTCAACTTCACCTTATTTCAATGCCATGTTTCTTCTTACAGGTGGGGAAGAGATCCTGGTTTTCTCTCCCAGGTAGGTTGTTCTGACCTAGAAGTCAGTACTCTGTGGTGCTTTCTCCTTCCTTAATGGTACCTGATTCCTCCCAAGATGAAGTTTTTCCTCAGTAAATGGTTCCAATAAAGATAATACCCAGTGGCAAATCTGACTCCCTTTTTAGACAACTCAGGTATTTGACTTTGATCTAGAGGATTCATGTTTCTGATTGTTTTCTATTTCTAGGTATGATTATCTCATCTATTTCAAACTACCTTTAATCTTTTCTGTGACTCTTCTTTGAGTATCTCCCAATGTACCATTTCTAATCAGCCGTGTTGAAATCCTATTTAAATTATTTCAAACATAGAAATTTTATTTAATTTTGCCAGTACCTAGGAGAGCTTTATGTTTTAAAGCAATCCAGTATGTTATCAAATCAGTCAATAACCTAGAAGTCTTGTCATATACTGTTGAAGATTGGACGAAAATGAATAATAATTCAAACTAAAATAATAGCAACTACACTTTGAGGTTGCTTTCTTTAAACACATTAGCATTTGGAAAGTGAATTGCAAGAAATATCTTTTAACATGCCCTATACAGTGATAGGTGAGACTCTGTACTCACTATTTTTTATTTAAGAAAAACAAAACAGTAAAAAGGTACAAGTAATACAGAATTTCCAAAAAAATAGTAAACAATAAGAAATCACTAGTTTATAGATTACATATTATCATCTTAGAAATAGTTGATCAAGTTACAAAATTAAGCATACAAAGTGAGCATTCAAACAGTGAGATTTCAAACAGTTGTGTTCAATGATCCAACAAATCTTACTAATATGGTCATCTATCTTACACACCTAAACACACTTGCAGTTGTGTCCTTTACAGCACTTCTTTTCCTCTCTTTTTTACAATAACATTTACACATTTTGGGTTTTATTACTCCCACACTTCTTATTACCTTTTTTTGAGAAGAGAATAAAATTAAATGTGACAAAACAAAGCAGTCAGTCAAAACAAAGAATGGACATAGCGTATGATGTAAAAACAGAATACAAGGTAATCAACAATGGTTATCATAATGCCTCTTGTTACCTTAAAAGAACTGCCTATATCATCAGGTATAATAAAATTGAAAAAGCAGTACAGAACAAAACCAATAAAACCTAAACATTGGAGACATTACTGAACTTCAAAAGAAGATAATAGTCAAACAAGAATGGACATCAAAGTGAATCTTAATGCCTTCAAAGTAGTTGCCGATACCCCCAAACTTGATAATAGCAAAAAGACCAGAATAAAGTAAAATCAGTCAAAACAAGATGGTGAGAGCAATACAGGGCTTCAAGTTGACTTAGTAGGAAATCAAGAAGTTACTATAACATATCCTGCTAATTTTTAAAAATTTTCTCCTTAATTAAAAAAATAATTAAATAAATTTTTAAAAGGGGGGAGATTGAGATAAAAGAGGACATAACAACATAACAATACAGGTCGTAACAGAACAATTTAAGCAACATAGTGTTTCACCACAAGATAACACGACTTAATAGTAGTTACCATAGTGTCTCTTTCCTTGAAATATTTGAGTATAACTTCGTATACTATAGCATCAGACATATCAAGACAGTGTGAAGCCATTCAAGAGGATGAAAGTATTACAGGGTATTTAGAACCAGCTAACAAAAAACGAACCATGGTTTCTATATTATCTTTTTGCCTATAAAAATTTTTGTATATACTATCACATATAATAAAATCCAATAAGATACAACATGATAAAAACAATTGAGACTGAAGAACAGCAGTTTGATGAGACTTCAAAGAAAGCTGATATTAAAAAACCAATATTATGATGTCTTGTTTTCTTCAAAATACCTGTTCATATCATCACAGACAATGATATCAACAGACCAGAATTAAGCCTTTCCAATTAATGAGTGAAAATTTTATAAGACTTCAAACCCATGTAATGGGGAATCATGATTACCGCATACTTTTATGTACTTACTATTGAAGATAATTTTTTTCAGATTTTTGTTTTCAGTTTTTACTTTAAAGACAAAAATTAACACAGAAGAGAAAACATACAAAAGAGACAAACAAACAACTACAGCAAAAATCCCAAAAGAGTAATAATATAGACTTTCAAAACAAGATGATAAGAATTTAAAAATGGTTGTAATATTTCATATTGTTGTCTTAAAAAGTTACATACATTATCAGATATAGACATACAAAATTGATCAAGCCATGAGAATTAGAAATATATTTATCTTAACTATATATATATATATATATATATATATATATATGCACACACACACACACACTGAAATTTTTATCCTTTTCCCTTCCTTGTTTTTTCTTTTCCCTAGCACAGTTTTCTGTTCACTCCAGCAGTTTCATTCCCCTTTCACAATATCTATTGTACATTTTGGATTTTATTTACACTTTAAGTTTCTTAAACAAGGGGGACAATATGGGATTTATGCATGTGAGCCTCATATATTTCACTTATGATTGTGTTCTCAAGTCACATCCATTTACCAATACAAGCCTCAAGTTTATCCTTGTTTATTCTTGAGTAGCACTCCATTATATAAAAATATTATACACTTTTTATCCATTTCTTGATTGATGGAGGTCCGAATTGTTTCTAAGGTTTGACTGTATCAAATTGTGCTGCTATGAACATGGATGCACACGTATCACTGTGCTACAATATTTACAGTTCTACAGGCAAAATGCCAAGAAATGGGATAGTGGTGCCAAATAGGATCTCTAAAACATGTTTTTCGTGGAATCCTCATACTGACTTTCACAGTGGCTGCACCAGCTTACATTCCCACCAACAGTGGAGAAGAGTACTTTTTTCCTCACAGTCTCTATACCATTTGTAATTTGTTGATTCCTTGATTTCAATGTTGTTTTAATTTACATTTCTCTAATGATCACTGATGCTGAACAGTTTTCATATATTTACTTACCATTTGTGTTTCTTCATCTGAGAATGGCATATCTATCCCAGATGCCAATTTTTGGGTTGAGTTTTTGAATTTGGGGTCCTAATGATTTTCAATTCTTTATGTATTCTAGATAAAAGTCTTTTGTCTGAGCAACTATTGGCAATTTTCTCCCCATCTGTGGAATTTTTTTTCCCTCTCTTGGTCATTTCTTTTGATGCGTGGTAACATTTTAACCAGATGAGATCAAAGATGTTGACTCTGGGAAGTATATTCCATGCAGTTTGTGTTTTGTTCATGAAGTTCCTATGTCTTCAAGACATCTATCTATTTTTCTTCCAGCATATTTTGTGTTTTTGTCTTAATATTTAAGTCCTGACTCATTTTGCCTTTAGTTTTAGTGCACATTGTCAGACAAGTGTGTAGTGTAAGTACTTGGTATGTGGAAATCCAGTTTTTTCAGCACCATTTATTAAAGGGATTATGTTTCTTTCAGTTAGCATGCTTGGTGACTTTTACAAAGATGACTTGGCTGAGTGTGTTTGAAATTATGTCTACATTTTCTGTTCTGATCCATTGGTCCTCAGATCTGTTTCCTTTTGCCCAAATCAAGCTTATTTTATTACAGCAGCTGTATGATACAATTTCAAATTAGGCATTATGATGCCTTCTGCCTTGAATTCGTTGATCAAGTTAGCCTTTTCTATTCTAGGTCTCTTCTGGTTCCAGATGAATTTTAAAAATGATTTTATAGATATGTGATTATCGCTAATGATATTTTGATCAGTATTTCATTAAAACTATGTAAAGGCTTTGGAAGAATGACAATTTTCACAATTTTGAATCTTCCTATCCCTGAGCAGGGAATCTATTTCAGTTTTTAAAGTTGCTCCTTGACCTCCTTTTTTAGCACTATGAAACTAGAAATTAATGATAAAATAAATTGCAAAAAACCACAACCACAGTGAAGTTGAATAATATACACTTGAACAATCAGTGGATCATAGAGGAAATTAAAGAAGAAATCAAACAATTCCTACAAGCAAACAAAAATACAAATACAATTATGGAATCTGTGGGATGCAATGAAACAGGTCGTCATAGGAAAATGTATTGCACTGATTTCCCACATCTGAAAAACAGAATGAACATGAATAAACAACTGGATGCTACACCCCAAACATTTAGAAAAAGAAGAGCAAGTCAATCCCACAGCCAAAATAAGGGAATAAATTATATAAATCAGAGCATAAATTAATGCAATAGAGACTAAGAAAACAGTCCAAAGAATCAGTGAATCAAAGAGTTGGTTCATTGAAAGAATAAAAAAAATTAATAGGCCCATAATCAACCTTATTAAAAAAGCAAAGAAAAAGCTCAAATTCACGCCATAAGTAATTAAAAATGTGAAATTACTACCAACTCTGTGGAAATAAAAAGATTATCAACACCTATTTCAAAAACCTCTAATCTCATAGGTTCAATAAGACAAAAGAAATGGACAGATTCCTAGAAACATATGAAGTACCAAAGTGGGGTCAAGAAGATGTAAAACTGCTAAATAACCCAAAGAAATTGGAAATGTAATTAAGTCCTTACCTACAAAGTAGAGTCCAGGCCCAGATGGATTTACTGTGGAATTCTACAAGAAATAAAAAGAACACTTTATTCCAACACTCTTCATATTATTCAATGAAATCAAAAGGGAAGTAGTTGTTCCTAAGTCTTTCATGGAAGCAAATATTACTATAGTACAAAAACCTAAGAAAGACCCAACTAAAAAAGAGAAATACAGTCCAGTATCTCTAATGAACATAGATGAAAAAATCCTTAATAAAATATTGGCAAAGAGGATGCAGCAAATCTTCAAGAAGATTATACACCATGACCAAGTGGGATTCATCCCAGGCATGTAAGGATGGTTCAACATATGTAAAAAAATAAATGTAATCCACCTTATCAATAGAGCCAAAAGAATCACATGATCATTTCTATAGACGCAGAAAAAGCTTTTGATAACGTCCAACACTGATTCATGATAAGAACCTTACAGAAATTTCGAATAGATGGTCTTTACCTCAATATGATAAAGGCCAAATATGATAAACTGACAGCCAACATTATATTAAATGGCTTAAAACTGAACATCATTTCCTTAAAATCAGGCACAAGACAAAGATATTCCTTATCACTGCTACTATTCAACAGAGTACTAGAAATACTAGCCAGAGCAATTAGACAACAGAGGGAAATGAAAGAGGTAAAAATAGGAGAAGAGGAAGTTAAATTATCATTATTTGCAAAGGAAATGATACTCTACATAGAAAACCCCTCAACACTCTATTGACAGACTCCAGGATATAATAAATTCAGAAATGTAGCTGGAAACAAGATCAATACTTAAAAATCAATAGCATTTGTATACAATAATAACAAAATCACTGAGAAAGAAATAAGAGAAGCCACACTTTTCACACATGCATTCAAAAATGAAATACTTGGGAATTAATCACATGAAAGAAGTAAAAGATGTATACAGGGAAAATTATAATACCCTGCAAAAAGAAATCGACGAGGATCTCTGAAAATGGAAGGACATCCCTTGTTAATGGTTAGAATGAATAAATATTGTGAAAATGTCCATTCTTCCAAAACTGTTGCAATCCCAAAGAAAATACCATAAATATACCTCATACATCTAATGAAATCACTCCTAAAGTTCATCTGGAACCAGAACAGACCTACAATAGCAAAGACAATTCTAAGCAGCAAAGGCAAAACAGGAGGCACCACAATCCCTGACTTGAAATTATACTACAAAGCAACTGCAATAAAATCAACATGGTACTAGAATAAAAACAGATCTGAAGATCAATGGAATAGGTTAGAAGATACAACCACAAATACAAACACACTCCACCACCTTATCTTTGATAAAGGGGCCAAATATGTTCACTGGAAGAACAACAGTCTCTTTAATTAATGGTGCTGGAAATAATGGCTCTGCATATGTCAAAAACTGAAACTAGACCCATGCCTATCACCATGCACAAAACTAAAATCTAAATGGATCAAGGATTTGAATATTAAAACAGAAACACTAAATCTTTTGGAAAACAAATTAAGTAAAAATCTTGAAGACATAATGGTAGGTAGAGAATTCATGAACAGGGATTAAACCGCACAGGAAATACTTCCAAGAATCAATAAATGGAGTCATGTCTTTTTCATTTTTATTGGTACCAGGGTTTGAACTCACGACCGCCTGCTTGCAAGGCAGGTGCTTAAGCCACTGAGCTAAATCCCCAGCCCCATGGGATCATGTCTTATTAAAGTGTTTCTGTATGTCAAAAGAAATCTCCAGCATAGTGAAAAGAAAACCCATAAATTGGGAAAAAATCTGAGTGAACTGTCCCTCAGACAAAGGATTTCTGTCTAAAACAGGTAAAGACTTTTTAAAAAATCAGATCCTCGAAATTCAAAGGCCCAATTCAAAAATGTGCATCTGAGATGAATATATATTTCTCAGATGAAGAAGTACAAATGGCAAATGAATACATGAGAAAATGTTCATCATCATTACTCATTAGGGAAATGCACATCAAAACCACACTAAAATTCCATCTAACTCCAGAAAGAATGGCCAGGATCAAGAAAACTACCATCAAATGCTAGACAGAGTGTGGGGCAAAATGAACTCTCTGCACTGTTGGTGGGAGTTTAGACTGGTGCAACCACTGTGTAGGTGTGTCTGGAGATTCCTTCCAAAGCTGGGATTGGAAGTCCCATTTGACCCTGCTATTCCATTTGTAGGCATATTCGCGGAAGAACTGAAAACATAATACCACAGTGATATATGTGCACCCACGTTTATAGCAGCACAATTTGTAATAGCCAGATCTTGGAAACAACATTAGTGGCCATCAACTGTGGAATGGATAAAAAAGTTGTGGTAGTTTTATACAATGAAGTACTACTCAGCTATAAAGAATGATCATATTGAGATATTTTTAAATAAATGGACGCAGCTTGAGAGCATACTCATAAATGAAATGAATCCAACTGACATGCATAAATACTGTAAAGTCTCCCTAGAGTAAGAAATGGTAAGTATACATAAGATATTGTGGAAATCATGATTCCCCATTACATTGCTTTGAAACTTTGTACTGTTATCATTCATTAGTTGGAGTTATTTTATTCTGGTTTGTTTGATTTTATTATGTGTGATGGTATGAACAGCTCTTTTGAAGAAAACAAGGCATTATAATTGCCATTGATGATTTATTATTATCTTGCTTTGAAGTCTTACCATGCTTTTGTTCTTCTGTTTCCATTGGTTCTATCATGTTATATCTTATTGGATTTTATTATGCATGATAGTATAAACAATTTTTTACAGGAAATGAAATAATATGCCAGCCATTTTTCATTTTCAGTTATTTGATTCTCAATGCCCTGTAATACTTTCATTCTCTTGTATGGTTTTATACTATTTTGTTATGTTTGATATTATTGTATGTAAAGGTATGCTCAAATATTTTAAATAAAGAGACATTTTGGTTGCTACTGTTAATATCGGGTTATCTTGTGGTTAATTAATGTGTTGCTTACATTGTTCTGATTTGCTTTATTATGTCCTCTTTTGTCTTAGACTCTTTAAAATAAAAAAATTAAAAAAGAATAAATGGAAACATCATGTACGACAAATATGTACTAGCAATTAAAAGTTTCAAATATTCTGAACAGGCTATATACTTTGGTAAAAGTTATAGTCAAATTAAAATATCATTATAAAATTAACAGATGCATTAGAGAAAATATAACAAAAGTTCCAGTGTGTCTGAAATTCTAAGAAAAAGCAAAGTATAAGAATTTTTTAAACTAATACTGAATGGGTTGAAATTAGAGAACACATTATTACTAAACATTAATTGAAATATTAAAAGATAAATAATAGATAAACATCACTCTTTCTGATAAAAAAGTATTTTCCAAACTTTGTAAAATATATCTACTAAGAAATAAAGTAAAATCATTAATCATATGGAAAACTTGATAGATTGACATTAATATCCAGTAATACACAAGCAGTTTTTCACCATAGCTTTCTTACATTTAAAAAGAAACTGTGAAGTGTAGTTGATAACTATAGTGTTGATTATATTTCAGAATAACACAGAAAAAGATGGATTGTGATTAATACTGCCTCAAAACAATTTTGTTCACTTTGAACTCACTTATTGCATCACTCTTGCTGAGTTCTGAAGGAGTTCTGGAAGTTCTCGTTGGGTAATGAGTTTAATTGGACTATCTTGGCTGTATTGATGACATTAATCAATTTAAAATGTTTACATTTCATGGTCATTTTGATTTAGCGAAGAGCCAGAGTTTACACAGTTTCTGATTGGTTGAATACGGTGGATGAGAACATAGGATAATATTTTATGAGTTTGCAATTCCTTTGAATGGAATGAGCATTTTAATTTCCCCTTGTGAAGACCCTTTACTGTCACTTGGTTTGTTTCCAACAGATGGTATGGCATATATTAGTTCTGCAGGTGGAATGCTTATGATGTATGTAAAAGGTAGTGAAGATACAGTATTATTTTGAAAAAGCTGTGAAGAGGAGGAAAAGGAGAAATGTCTTTTAAGATGTTTTGGGACATGGGAGTATTTTACTGTGTTTAAATGAAGCTTTAATAATGAAAGAGACAAACACTTTTAATTTCAGTAAAACAATAAAATTTTCTTTAGAAATTCACTGAAGATTTAACATAAACATTGAGTTAATGAAATTGGCTTATGGCAAAAAACATGAATTATCTAATATATTGAAATGTATAATTCAGTGGGCACCTAATGCAGCACACTGAGTACAAGTTATGCAGAATCCAGTTGTCAGGAAAAAAAAAAAAAACAAGAAAAAGCCAAAACCTTCTTGCGAGCCACCAGTGGCTGAGGGCTTCCTGTGAGCTAGTGACAGACAAGCATCCCAGGGAGAGAACTAAGAAGAAACCAACGCCTTCTGGTGAGCCAATGGCAGTTGTAGGCAGGGGAAATCCATTCTGTGAGCTAGAAGCAAGCATATGATCTGGGAAGAGAACTGAGAAAAAGTCAACATCTTCCTGTGAGCCAGCAGTGGTCATGGGCTAGCCAACCACTTTCTGTGTGTTGACTGGGATGTGAGTTGGGATACAACAGGCACCAAGTCCCCACTGCCTCGGCCCCCAAGAGTGGCCAACAGATTTGGATGTGCATAGACTAAGATGATAACCACTAAAGTAAAATAATAACTTGATTCCTGTATTGTTTGACTTTGCAGGCCTGAGGCTGATGGTCCAGGCTTCTATTTGTGTAGAGCAACACACAGTGTAGCAACTGTGAATGATTTCCTTACACAAGTGTTAATTCTCTGTTTTCTTGTTATAAAGTCCCATTTCATTTCCATTGTTTTGTCTGATTTGGTTTTATTCTGTTTTGTTTTGTTTGATTTTATTATATATGATCACATGGGCAGCTATTATGTCTCATTTTATTATATCTGATATTATGGGCAGGGTATATTATGGTAGCCATTGTTAATTTCCTATTATATTGTTTTGAAGTCCTGTATTAATTTCATTGTGTTTTCATTGATTTTATTCTGTTACATTTTGTTTGATTTTATTATGTCTGACAGTATAAGCATCTAATGTGAAGTAACAAGAGGCATTATCTTCTTACTGTGGTAAGCAACCTAGAATCTTTTTCATCAGATATATTACTCATCCTTGATCATCACTGTCATTGCCATATATTGCCATTTTTGTTTTCCTACTACATTGCTTTAAAGTCCTATATCACTTGCACTGTTTTGTTTTGATTGGCTTTATTCTATTTTATTTTAGTTGGTTTTATTCACTTTAAATTTAAAAATAAAATTGAAAAATAAAGTTATGCAGAATCCAAACTGTGGAGAAACAATACTGTTAGATATGGAAATATATCCTAGGTTTAATCTATAAAGGAGAATAGAGAAGTCTAGAATGTAAAGTTGAGTTGACTCAAACACCATAGTCAAATATTTTTTGTTATCTATTTGTTATTAGTACATATTTTCAGTGCATGTTAATTACATTTATTTTGTGGTGTTTGTACATGCACATAACACATCTTAATTCTTTTTGTTCCATTCCTCTTCCATCCTTCTCTATACTCTCTAATTCTTCTTCCATATCACATTTTAAAACACCCCATTTCCACTTTTTTCTTCAACTTATGTCATTTTTGTCCTTTTCCCTTGCTTCCTTCCATTCTACAGTTCTGCAGTCAATTCTTAAGGGAGCTAGAGTCAAGGCAAGATGTAGAAATTGAAGCAGACAGCACTTGACAATAAGAAGATGACTTTTAGGCAGTCCTTTCTAGGAAGTTATTTCCTGATTTTGCCTGTTATTGGGTGAAATACACTGCGTTTAGTAAATGAAGGAATAAGGACCTAAGAGTCAGAAAATGTATGGCAATAGCAGTGAAGCAAGGATGAACAATATATCTGATGAAAAAGAGATTCCAGGTTGCTTACCATACTGAAAAAAATAATGCAGAATTTGAGAAAATAACATTGTTCATAAAGATAATAATTTCTTATTTGTGAAAAAATAATTTCCCATAATAGAATAAATATATCTGCAAAAATTTTGGAGGACCAAAAATTTTGCATCTTGTACAAACCCTGAAATCTTTTACATCAAGACTGAGAAAGATACAACACAAGTAGTATACATGTTAAAATGATACATAGCATAATAATAAGAAAAGTAATAAAAGGGAAATATAATCAGAAAATAATAAATGTTACCACTACCAATAAGTAGTATGGTTCATATCTATGAACTATGGTTCATATCTTGATGTTGTCCCTCAAGGCCTCACACCATTACAGGTGGGGAATCTGGCTGAGGTGAACCTGGCCAGGAGGTGAAACACTGGGATTCTTACCTGGAATAATATATATCTCTGCCTGACTGCTTAATGCTCTCTCTTCTTTCTAGATGTTATGATGTGAGAAGCTTTCCTCTTTAGTAGCCCTTTGCCATTCCACTCTACCTTAGAGCTGGCTCACTACAGACTGAAAGCTCTATAAACCAAACATAGTTTTCCCCTTCTAAATTTTGGGCATAAGTTATTGTGTGTGAGTGAAGAGAAAGGGATAAAAATGCAGTTTTATTCTAGGTGTGAAGTCATTCCTGTGACTCTGCCTGACTATGTGGTGCAGAGTCATTAGAACTAGTTCTGAGAAGAGTTTTGAAAGGTTTCTAAGTGTTCAATAGAAAAAGCATAGAATGGTTTGCGCCAACCTTAATGGCAAATTCTGCTCAGAGTTCCCAAGTCCAGAGTGTTGATAAAAATCAGATGCAAAAGAATGACTCAGGAAGTTTCTGCTTAGAACAATTATTCCATTGGCTGTTGAAATTCAGACTATGTGTGTTATCTTCTGGAAGAAAATTTGTTTACATTTTGTTCACGTCCTGAAATTTTTCTGGACACTGAGATTAAGGGAAGCAGACTAATTTATAGGAAGAAATTCAAGGCAGCACAATGTCCATTCTGACCTCTGCTTGCTGATCTCCACAGTTTTATACAAAGACTTAAGAGAAAATGACATAACTGGATGATTTTAAAAGTTTTGAATTTGACCAGAAAGAAACTTTGGTAAAGATGGAGCCTGAAACTGGAGCAGAGGAGACCTTTGTTGTTGAAAAGATTAGTAGGAAAAGAAGTTAAATACATTTCATAGAGTAAAAAGGAAACATTAATTGAGGACATGTGTGGTAGCCTGAAAACTTCATCTTTTCAAAGTCAAGGGTACAAAAGTGAAAGACTTTGATCTAAGAAGACAGCCCCAAAACACCATCCTCCAAAATAGTCTCCTAAGAAATTAGTTCCTCAAGCTTTAGTTCACAGTGCTCAGCCATCCACATACTCAGAGGCCTCTGCAATCATACTCCCAGGAACTTGGATGCTGCCCAAACTGGCCACAGACTTAAGCAACATTCTCATGATGTTGGTAGTAGAGGCATGCAGAATGTAAGCATTATGGGACAAAGGAGCCTTCCATCCATATTTCTGAAGAAGACATGGGAGGCAAGGCAGTGTCCCCCTAAGAGAATTGTGTGTAACATTTGAGAAAAACCAGGATTGTGGAGTGTTTGGAGAAAGCAGCAGGCAATGAGCAAAGCCACTGCAAGAGAGAGAGTCAATGGGTGCTGTTTTGCTGCATTTTTAGATTTTACCAAATAGTAGAGCAAAGTCAGAATCAATGGTAATGCAGGAACTTGTTGAGAGGAATTCAGAAGTTGAGAGATCTCTTTTAATTTTGCTAGCAGGCTGATTAATGCTCCAAAGTCTGAGACCCAATTTTGTGTTGGGGAAGTTGTTATATAGGGTTGTGGCTGGAAAGGTTGACTTTAAAAATTCAGTTACTTTAAAAAGGTGAATATGTAGTGAAACCTCTATGAACTGAGAGTCAACATAGACCTTTCCTCCTTTAAACTTTGAGTGTCATTTGTTTTGTCCAATAACAAGAAAGTAGCTAAGAAGTGTAAACAGATTAGGGATGAATGAAATCTAAAAGTTAGTATAATAAAGGAAATTTTAATTTTATTGCCATATTTTGGTTCAAAAATTTGCACAGCAATGGAGAGTATAAAGTTAAATGGAACGAAAATAATAATTTGTGAATTACCGCAATGGCACTTCTCTGCCTAAGCATAAATACTTTGAAAACCCTTGTGAAATTTATGTGAGAATTAAACAGTTAATGAAGAGACCAATTACTAGATATCTAACTAACTGGAGAAATATCATAACTTTGTAGAGAGTATGAATTAATATCCTGTTAACTCCCCACAAGTTAAACCAACAGATGACACGAATTCTTTTCCCATCTCAAAGATTTGTGTGCAAATGTCTGTGCATATGTTCATGTGTAGTGACGATTTGGCAAACTTATTCTTAAATTTGAATCAACTTGCAGGTGGTTACCAATATGAAAGAAGACACATATGTATATAGAGATATCATGTCTATGATGACCAGAAATATATAGTAAAAATGAAAGATATCATCTAAAACATCTGGCATTTGAAAAATACTCTGACAGACATCTTTTACCTCCCTACTGGATAAACTTCATTTTCCTTGAGGTACACACAATTTCCCAAATCTCAAATCCTCTGGAACACTTTCTGATGACTACTGTCATCTGGAATTTTGTCTCAAACTACTGATTTTTAATTTTCCCTCTAGATAATCAAGACATTTTATCTACTTTCCATTATCTCCTAAGAACAAACACCAGAGTGTCTCCAGCATTACCACACTATCTTCTGTAGCTCCGATGTCCAGCCTTTGGGAATCAATGAAATCATGTGCATTTAAAGTAACTTATCTAGATTTACTTATTCCTATATTCTATCAAAGCTTGAAAAATTCAAGTAGGTGTACAGAATTCATTGGTTCCTGAACACTTACATTCACAAACAATTCTGTTCATGAAAAGAAGCTTTTGACACAATTATACTTCCATTCTTGAGCTTTGCCTAGAGTGATGAGCACAAATGTGGCTATCTTCTTCAGAATCTTGGAATGAATTAACTTCATGAGCTAATGTACTCTGTATTTTATTTTATATAAACATAGGTAAATTTATTATGGAATTCAATAATTAACTGTCTTTTTATTTGTCCATGTTAAATTCTTGAGACAAAAATTGTGATACTGAGATTTTTTTTTATTTAAGAGGAAAAAGAGAAAAACACAAAACAAAACAAAGCAGTGTAAGGTTACACATAATACATAACTACAAAAAAAAACATAACAGTAAGAAATCACCTGTTAATAGATTACATATTATCATCTTGGAAATAGTTGCTCAAATCACAGTATCAAAGAATACAAAGTAGACATTCAAACAGAGAGACTGCAAACAGCTGTGTTCAATGATCCAAAAACATTAATATAGTCAGCTATTTAACACCCCTATACACACTTGCTGTTATATCCGTTAGAGCTCTTTTTTTTCCCTTCCTCTCTTTTTTACAACAAAATTTACACATTTTGGATTTTATTACTCCTTAGTTCTTATTACTTTTTGGGGGGGGGAGAGAATAAAGTCAAATATGGCAAAACAAAGCTGTCAGTCAAAACCAAGGATAGACATAGCACATGATGTAAAACAGAGTACAAGGTTATCAACAATGGTTATCAACGTTGTCTCTTGTTTCCTTAAAAAGATTTGTCTATCTCATTAGATATTATAAAGTTGGACAAAACAGTGGAGAACAAGACCAATAAAACTTAGACATTGTAAACATTACAGGACTTCCAAAGGAGACAATAGTCAAACCAGAATGGGCATCTTAGTGAATCTTATTGCCTTCAAAGTAGTTGCCTATACCCTCAAACTTGATACTATCGCACAGAATGGAACAGAGTCTAATCAGTCAAAACAAGATCGTGGGAGTATTACAGGACTTCAAAACAAGTTAATAGGAAATCGAAAAGAGTTACTATTATATATCCTAATTTTTTTTAATTTTTCCCTTAATTAAAATAAACATAAGAAATAACTAAATAATTTTTTTAAACAATAGTAGTTACCATAGTGTCTGTCTTTTTCCTTGAAATATTTGGATAAAACTTCATATACTATAGCTTCAAATATTTCCATATCAAGAAGACCAGAATAAAGCCTTTCTAATTAATGAGTCAAAATTTTATAAGGCTTCAAGGCCACATAATGGGGAATCATGATTGCCACATATTTTTATATATTTGAATCATTACTTACATTAGGGAAACTATTCGGTATTCATACATGCGAGATTGATTTATTTCACTTATGAGTATGGTCTCAAGCTGCGCCCATTTAGTGATAAATATCTCAATGTAATCTTTCTTTATAGCTGAATAATACTCCATTGTATAGAAATCCCACCACTTTTTTATCCATTCCTCAGTTGATGGACACTTGGGTTGTTTCCAAGATCTGGCGATTACAAATTGTGCTGCTATAAACATAGTTGCACATATATCACTGTGGTATGATGCTTTCAGTTCTTCTGGGAATATGCCTAGAAGTGGAATAGCTGGAATAAATGGGATTTCCAATCCCAACTTTTTGAGAAACCTCCAGACAGACCTCCACAAAGGCTGTACCAGTCTACACTCCCACCAACAGTGCAGGAGAGTTCCTTTTTCCCCACAGCCTCTCCAGCATTTGTTGTTGTTGGTTTTCTTGATCCTGGCCATTCTTTCAGGAGTGAGATGGTATCTCAGTGTGCTTTTAATTTGCATTTCTCTAATGACCAATGATGATGAGCATTTTTTCATGTATTTATTTGCCATTTGCATTTCTTCATCTGAGAATTGCGTATTCATCTCAGATGCCCATTTTTGGATTGGATCTTTGAATTTTGGAGGTCTGAGTTTTTTTTTTTTTAATTCTTTATATGTTTTAGACAAGAGTCCCTTGTCTGAGAGAGAGTTCACTAAAATCTTTTCCCAGTTTGTGGGTTTTCTTTTCACTATGCTGGAGATTTCCTTTGACATGCAGAAACTTTTTAATAAGAAGTGGTCCCAGTTATTGATTCTGGGAAGTATTTCCCGTGCGGTTTGAGTCCTGCTGATGAATTCTCTACCTACTCCTATGTCTCCAAGGTTTCTACCCAATTTGTCTTCCAATAGATTTAGTGTTTCTGTTTTAATATTCAGATATTTGACCCATTACATTTTAAATTAGTACATGGTGATAGACATGGATCTAGCTTTAGTTTTCGGCAAATGGAGAGCCAGTTTTTCCAGCACCATTTATTAAAGAGACTGTCGTTCTTCCAGTGAACCTGCTTGGCTCCTTTATCAAAGATAAGGTGGTTGAGTGTGTTTGTAGTTGTGGTTGTATCTTCTAATCTATTCCATTGATCTTCGCCTCTGTTTTGATTCCAATACCATGTTGATTTTACTACTGTTGCTTTGTAGTATAATTTCAAGTCAGGGATTGTGATGCCTCCTGCTTTGCCTTTGCTGCTTAGAATTGCCTTTGCGATTCTAGGTCTCTTCTGGTTCCAGATGAAATTTAGGAGTGATTTCTCTAGATCTATAAGGTATGTTGATGGTATTTCTATTGGGATTGCATTGAATCTGTATAAGAGTTTTGGGAGAATGGCCATCTTCACAATGTTTGTTCTTCCTATCCATGAGCAAGGGATGTCTTTCCAGTTTCTGAGATCATCTTCAATTTCCTTTTTCAGTGTATTATAGTTTTTACTGTATAAGTCTTTCACTTCTTTCGTAAGGGTAATTCCTTAATATTTCATTTTTTTGCTTGCTAATGTGAATAGTCCAGTTTCTCTTATTTCCCTCTCTGTGATTTTGTTGTTTGAGTATAGGAATGCTATTGATTTCTGAGTATTGATTTTGTATCCAGCCACATTACTGAATTTATTTATTGTATCTAAGAGTCTTTCAATGGAGCTTAGGGGGTCTTCTATGTAGAGTATCATGTCATCTGCAAACAATGACAACTTAACTTCTTCTTTTCCTATCTTTACCCCTTTTATTTCTCTTTCTTGCCTAATTGCTCTGGCTAGTACTTCCAGTACTATATTAAATAGGAGTGGTGATAAAGGACATCCTTGTCTTGTGCCGGATTTTAAAGTAAAAGCTTTCAATTTTTGGCCATTTAGTATGATGCTGGCTGTTGGTTTGTCATAAATGGCCTTTATTATATTGAGGTAAAGACCATCTATTCCAATTTTCTGTAGAGTTTTTATCATGAATAAATGTTGGACCTTATCAAAGGCTTTTTCTGCATCTATAGAAATGATCATGTGATTCTTATTTTTAGCTTTATTGATATGGTGGATTACATTTATTGATTTGCACATGTTGAACCATCCTTGCATTCCTGGGATGAATCCTACTTGGTCATGTGTATAATCTTCTTGATGATTTGCTGGATCCTATTTGCCAATATTTTATTGAGGATTTTTGCATCTGTGTTCATTAGGGAGATCAGTCTATAGTTCTCTTTTTTAGTTGGGTCTTTCTCAGGTTTTGGTACTAGAGTAATATTTGCTTCCAGGAATGACTTAGGAAGGATTGCTTCCCTTTCAATTTCATTGAATAGTTTGAGGAGTGTCGGCATTAGGTCTTCTTTGTATTTCTTGTAGAATTCTGCAGTGAATCCATCTGGGCCTGGGCTCTTCTTGGTGGGTAAGGACTTAATTACATTTTCAATTTCAGTAACAGAGATTGGGTTATTCAACAGTTTTACATCCTCTTGATCTAGCTTTGGCACTTCATATGCTTCTAAAAATGTGTCTATTTCTTCTGTGTTATCAAACTTTTGAGAGTAGAGGTTTTCGAAATAGGTGTTGATGATCGTCTGTATTTCTATTGGGTCTGTAGTGATTTCTCCTTTTTCATTTCTTATTGCATGAATTTGGGCTTTTTCTTCCCTTTTTTTAATAAGGTTGGCTAGGGGCTTATCGATTTTATTTATTCTTTCAAAGAACCAACTCTTTGATTTGTTGATTCTTTGGATTGTTTTCTTAGTCTCTATTGCCTTGATTTCTGCTCTGATTTTTATAATTTCCTCTCTACTTTTGGCTTTGGGCTTGACTTGCTCTTCTTTTTCTAGCTGTTTGAGGTGTAGCATCAAGTTATTTATTTGTATTCGTTCTGTTTTCCTGATGTGGGAACTCAGTGCAATAAATTTTCCTCTCAGGACGGCTTTCATTGCATCCCACAGATTCCGGTAAGTTGTATCTGTATTTTCATTTTCTTTTAGGTATTGTTTTATTTCTTCTTTAATTTCTTCTGTGACCCACTGATTACTCAAGAGTGTGTTATTCAGTTTCCATGTGTTTGTGGGATTTTTGCAGTATCTTTTATCATTAATTTCTAATTTCAGAGCGCTATGATCCGATAACATGCAAGGGATGATTTCAGCTCTTTTGCACTTGTTTAAATATGTTCTGTGAGCTAATATATGGTCTATTTTAGAAAATGATCCATGTACTGCTGAGAAGAATGTGTATTCTGATGTTGTTGGGTGGAACATTCTGTATATGTCTATCAAACCCATTTGTTCACAGGTGTGATTCAGTTCTGTTATTTCTTTGCTCATTTTCTGTCTGGTTGATCTGTCCCTTGGTGTCAGTGGCGTATTAAGGTCTCCTGTTACAATTGTGTTACTGATAATTTGAGTTTTCATTTCTGTTAATAATTGTTTTATATAACTGGGTGCTCTGGAGTTTGGTGCGTATATATTTAAGATAGTTATCTCTTCCTCTTGGAGTTTTCCCCTTACGAGTATGTAGCGACCTTCTTTGTCCTTTATGGTCATTGTTGGTTTAAAGTTCACGTTGTCTGCAAACAGAATGGCTACTCTTGCCTTTTTTTGGATTCCTGCTGCATGGAGAATTGTTTTCCATCCTTTGACTTTCAGTCTGTGAGTATCCTTCTGGGTTAGATGGGTTTCTTGTAAACAGCATATGGTTGGATTTTGTTTCTTGATCCATTCTGCTAGTCTGTTTCTTTTGATTGGTGCATTGACACCATTTACATTAATGGTTATTACTGTTAAATGCTGGTTAATTTTAGGCATCTTATCTCTCTGTTGCATCTTTATCTTTCTGTTCTGTTTAATTATTTGCTTTGCTTAGTGGTTTTTTCCTTTGTGTATCTAAACTGTCTTTCAGTATTTTTTGCAGGGTCGGTTTGGTGTTCATGAAGTTCTTCAGCTGTTCTTTGTCATGGAAGTATTGTATTTCACCATCTATTTTGAATGATAGTTTTGCAGTATATATCAGTCTTGGTTGGAAATCATTTTGCTTTAGGATCTGGAATACTTCACTCCATGCTCTTCTCGACTTTATCGTTTGTGCTGAGAAGTCTGCTGTGATTCTGATAGGTTTTCCTTTATAAGTGATCTGTCTTTTCTCTCTGACAGCTTTTAATAATCTATTCTTATGTTGGATTTCTGGGATGGTGATTATTATATGTCTGGGTGTAGTTTTATTTTGGTTATGAATGTTTGGAGTTCTATATGCTTCACTGATCCTGATGTCAGTTTCTGATCTCATGCTTGGGAAATTTTCACCTATTACTTCTCTAAATATCCTCTTGACATCCTTTATGTTGTCTCTCTCTCTTTCATTAATCCCTATCATTCTTATGTTATTCTTCTTTGCATCGTCTTGCAGTTGTTGAATTGTTGTTTCCTGATTCCTTGTTATTTTCAAAAGATCTTTCCTTTCCTGTTCACTAGCTGCAATCATGTCTTCAAGGTCTGAAATTCTATCTTCACTTTCATTAAGGCAGTTTTTACAACTTTCAGTGGAGTTTTTTATCTCCTGTATATCTCTGTGCATCTGCATTAAGTATTGTTTGTTTCTTATATTGCTCGTCTAGGGATTCTATCTTTTTGTTTAGTTCCTCCAATTTTTCATCTGTGTTTTCTTTAGATATATTTAGAATCTCTTTCATTTCTTTTATCATTTCTTCTTTTATCTGGGAGATTATTTCGAGTTTGAATTTCTTTAAAGCTTCCTGGAGTTGCTTGTCAACTTCAGTAGCTATTGTGTCCGATGTATTAAGTGGATGGGATATATTTTCTTCTATACACATCGCTCCTAGGGTTTCCTGAGATGGGCTGGAGGTTTGAGGTTGTAATTTGGTCTTTCGTTTTGTCATTTTCTATATTTCTGTGTTTCAAGTGTTATTTGAAAGCTTCCTCCGGATCTATTGAAAATCCCCTTCTATGTTTGGAGCTACTGAGACTCTTGCACTGCGCTACCCCAAGCCATTAGGCCTACAGAACCAGTGGCCTTCCTCTGCCTGCTCAGAACTCCGCAGTTCCAGACAAGCTGGGCCTCAGGGGCACTGTGCACCTACCTGCCCCTTGGAAGATCCACAGCTCTTCAATTGCAGCGGGGTTAGAGTGCTCACCACAGGCCACAGTGCCTCAGGAGCCTGTGATCCCTCCCTGCTTGCAGAGATATCCACAGTCCTCCAGACAAAGGAAGGGACTTCTGCAGGCACTCCAGATCCGCCCAGCTCCTCCTCTGCACACAGATGGCTAGGCGTGGCTGGGCTTGGGGGATACTGTAGGCCCGCCCATCCATCAGGAGCTCAGCAGACTTCCAAGTGTAGCCGGGAGGGATGGGGAGGTGGCTGTAGTGGCCTCTAACCCACTGCTCCACTTCACTGCACCCAGAAGCCTGGGGGGTCCGGAACAGTCTGAGATTTGGGCAGACTGTGCTGGGCACTCACCACTGGCTGAGGTGCCTCAGGAACCTGCGATCCCTCCCTGCTTGCAGAAATATTCAGTCCTTCAGACAAAGGAAGGGGCTTCTGCAGGCACTCTGGATCCGCCCAGCTCCTCCTCTGCACCGATACTGAGATTTTTAATGACTGGGAAGAAATATGGATTGCAGTACCACATGATTGTGTTTCATATTATGAAGAAATATAGGATCTTTATTTCTTATGCTGTCTAGAAGAACTCCTCTTATTAAGCATGACTGATGTAGTAAACACATAATAAATCATTTGTAAAGTGACATCATGAATGTGTCAGAGGGCAAAACAGCTGAACAGTCCAGTAGGCTGAGCAAAGTTGACTGCAAGTCCCTGCTGATTCCAAGTGAGTTAGCATGTCAGTGACACGTTGCTTTAAAATAAATAATGAAATGACTGGAGATGTAGCTTAGTAGTGAAACTCTGACTTCATCCCAATCAGAGTGAGAGAGTGAGAGAAAAAGACTGATAGACAGAGAAACATAGAAAAACTGAGAGAGAGAGAGAGAGAGAGAGAGAGAGAGAGATTTAAGAACAATGGAAGATATACCAAATATACCTGTTTCTTAGAGGCTGTATGCACAAATGTTTATTATTGAGACAAGCCTGGTAAAAGCCTCTGCTTCTCTTGTGGTGTCTGTTGATGCCCTCATTATTGCTTATACACGAAATATGACAGGTATTTCTTGTACATGTCTATCTGCAGGTTTAGATATGGTGGATGTTGTTCTTCAGTGACCAAGAAATAAGCTAGTTGTTCCCAAAGCAGGCATGTTAGGAAAAATAAGTTTGAAAAAAGGGGAAAAGACAGATCAGATCATTTGTTAATCTGCTAAGTTAATGTGACCACTTTGGATACACAGCACCTTACTTCCCACATCTGGACACAGCAGCCCATGCCTCAGACTGCTTGCAGCAGATGCAGCCCTTGCCCCCTTCCCTTCCTCCAATATGAGGCAGGGAATAAGACCCTGTCTGACTTCTTATATGGCAAATATTCTGGGATTCTTTCTCTCTTCATGTGGATCCTATAGCCCCTGGACTCATACTGCTCCCAAGCAATCCAATGCTTTCATAGGATGCTTTCTCATTCAGATTGGCAGACCTGTGTGCTTTGAACTTCTACCATTAGACAGTGGAATTGCCACTGATCTACACACTTTTGGAGTTACTAAGAAAGCTTTTACAACTATGTTTCTAACGTGCCCTGTTCCTGTGTTCATCTGTAGATTACAGACTTTCTCCACCTTAATGGTATGACTCTCGGATCTTTTGTGAATTTCAGTTAAAGTGACTTTAGAAATATAAATTAGCCTCTATATGAAGGCTAGCTACAGTAAAACCCTTTGCTGTGGGAAACACTGATAGGAAAAAAGGAAATTATAATCTACTGACTGAGAGGAAATATGTACAAATCACATATCTAACACAGAAGGTGTATTCTAACAAAAAAAGAAAACAAATCACCTAAAGTCAACAGTAAATATCAAATTGGAAAAATATAAAACAGCATAATACTTGATCATATACATTCCAGATAAAATATATGTTTGACTCAACATCAGATGAAAATATTAAACATCATTATTTGCTTTTGATATCGTATGTTTGCAATAGTTAATATTTACATTCATTTTGTGGAACTTGAGCACTTACACAACACATCGTGTTAATATACCCTTCTTTTATCTGTTTGTCAATCCTCCCACTTCCCATCACCACTTCTGCATCAATAAAAAGCCCTACTTTTTTATTCTTACCATCTGTGTTTTACTCTTTTATTTATTTATAACTTAAGATTCTCATATAAATGGTGCTATAGCATATTTAAGTTCTAATACTGATTTCTTTCTCTTAGCATTAACTTCTCAAGATTCATCCACTTTTCCCTGAAAGTAATATGATTTCATTCATCTTTATGAACATTATTCTACCTTGCATACATACCATGTAGTCTTTATCCATTTTCCTATTTATCAGTATCTAGCCTTTTCTGAGTTTATTTATTATGATTTATGTAGCATGCATGTATCAGAATAGAATGAAGCATGCATGTATCAGAATAGAATGATGTCATTTTGTCTTTGGAAAATATCACCAGGAATGATATATCTGGAAAAAATGGAGTTTTTCCTGTTTTTTTTTTTTTTTTTTTTTTTTTTTTTTTTTGAGAACTCTCCATATGGAGTTCCATAGTGCATTGAAGAGTTTAAAATTCTTCCAAAAGAGTACAAATGTTTCTTTATGAAAATGCAAGTAAGCCACTATATATCATCACTAAGTATCAGTTAGAATAGCTTCAAAAATTACTATAAATATCACATTGTATTGCATGCACAGAATAGATGGTCTCTTGTACACTGTGTAAATGCAAAATAACCTTGGCCCTTTCAAAAATGGTTTTAAAGATTTTTAAGAAAGTGACCATGTACTTTATCTTCACAGGTTAGTATTACATATTTTAATAGAAAAATGATAATTACATGTACACACACAAAAGCTTCATATGAGTGTTCATGGCAGTCTTTTAGTAAGGACCAAATCTCAAGAGAAAAGCAAACATCCTTATCTATGTGAATGGATAAAAGAGTGTTAGTCAGAAGCTTATGGGGTGTATCTGGAAAGGCTGCTACACAGTAGAATAAAATAGGATGACAGCAAACTCAAGTCTGGATCAGGTAAATTAGGGAGACCCTGTGTCAAAATGAAAAAATTACATTAAGAGACCAGCTAACAACTTGTTAGTAGAGTATCATTGGATTTGGTTCCAAGTTTCACTTAGAAAAAAAGACAAAAAGTCTGTTTTCCATATAACTGCCATAACCCGCAGGCTTCTTGAGGTTTCCTGGGAGAAGGACCTTGAAAGAATGAAAAAATAAAGAAAATAGAAAATCTCATATCGGGTGGATCCTGTCTCTCCTGATAGGAGGAAAGGCACTGTCTCCTCACTGTAGGGGCATTTATTTATACATTGAGCAATTTAATGTCATGTAACATTCCATTGCCTAGTAATCTGAATGTTTGGAAACCTAAAAGCCTAAGGTTTTCAGGTCCTGAAATCATTTTTGTGCAGTTCCCTAGGGGTGATCTTTGTTTGCAGACCAACTGGCCAGCCACTACATATGTGGGGCTCAATTCTGAGCTTCAGTGGCTCCCAACATATGACATTTGTGCCATAACAGAAAAGAATATGAAAGTGGTATAGGCAGGAATTTCAGTTGATCTCAATGTCATTATGCTGACAGAAAAAGAATAAATCACAAAAGTCAACTTCATGTAGTATACAATTCCAAATGTACAACATTCTTTGTAGGAAAAAATTATTTAAGTGTTTCTAGGTTACCTATAATCTTCCTATTTCAACTTTAGACATATGAAATGTTAGCTTGAATTTTGGGGATATTGGCAAGTATTCATAATTTAGATTTACTTATCAATTCTACAGTTTCTTCCAGGAATGACTTGGGAAAGATTTCTTCCCTTTCAATGTCATTGAAGAGTTTCAAGATTGTCAGCATTGTCTTCTTTGTACTTCGTGTAGAACTCTGCAGTGACTCCATCTGGGACTAGGCTCTTCTTTGTAGGTAAGAACTTAACTACATTATCAATTTCATTAAGAAATTAGATTATTCAGTAGTTTTACATCTTCTTGACCTAGCTTTGGTACTTCAGATGTTTCTAGGAATCTATTTCTTCTGTGTTATCAAACCTATGAGACTAGAGGTTTTCAAAATAGGTGTTGATGACCATATGTATTTCCACAGAGTCTAGAGTGATTTCACCTTTTTCATTTCTTATTGCATGAATTTGATCTTTTTATTCCCTTTTTAAAATAAGGTTGGCTAGGAGTTTATCAATTTTACTTATTCTTTCAGAGAATCAACTCTGATTCATTGATTCTTTGTATGTTTTTCTTCGTTTCTATCACATTAATTTCTTCTCAATTTTTAAAATTTCCTATCTTATTTTGGCTTTGGACTTGACTTGCTCTTCTTTTTCTAGATGTTTGACAGGTAGCATCAGTTATTTATTTGTATTCATTTTATTTTCCTGATATGGGAACTCAGTGCAATAAATTTTCCTCTGAGGACTGCTTTCATTGCATCCCACAGATTCCAGTAAGTTGTATTTGTATTTTACTTTGCTTGTAGGTATTGTTTAATTTCTTCTTTATTTTCCCTTGTGACACACTGATCACTCAATAATGTGTTATTCAGTTTTCATATGTTTGTGGGATTTTTTGCAGTATCTTTTATCATTAATTTCTAATTTCATGGCACTATGATCTGATAACATGCATGGGATTATTTCAACTCTTTTGCATTTATTTAAATATGTTCTGTGAACTAATATATGATCTACTTTAGAGAATGTACCATGTACTGCTGAGAAGAATATGTATTCTGATGTTGTTGGATGGAACACTCTGTATATATCTATCAAGTCCATTTGTTCACATCTGTGATTCAGTTCTGTTACTTCCTTGCTAATTTTCTGTCTGGTTGATCTGGCCATTGGTGTCAATGGTGTGTTAATGTCTCCTGTTATAATTGGTTACTGCTAATTTGTTCTTTTTATTTATGTTAATACTTGCTTTATATAACTGGGGACTCTAGAATTTGGTGCATATATATTTAAAATAGTTATCTCTTCTGCTTGAAGTTTTTCCCTAAGCAGAAGCAAATATTACCCTAGTACCAAAACCTGAGAAAGACCCAACTAAAAAAGAGAACTGCAGGCCAATCTCCCTAATGAACATAGATGCAAAAATCCTCAATTAAATATTGCCAAATAGGATGCAGCAAATCATCAAGAAGATTATACACCATGAGCAAGTGGGATTCATCCCAGGCATGCAGGAATGGATCACCATACATAAATCAATAAATGTAATCCACCATACCAATAAAGCCAGAAGTAAGAATCACATGATCATCTCTATAGATGCAGAAGAAGCATTTGATAAAGACCAACATTCATTAATGATAATAACCTTACAGAAAATTGGAATAGATGGTCTATGCCTCAATATAGTAAAGGCTACCTATGGCAAACCAACAGCCAGTATCATACTAAATGCCCAAAAATTGAAGGCCTTTACTTTAAACCAAGGCACAAGACAAGGATGTCCCTTATCACGGCTCCTATTTAATACAGTACTCTAAATACTAGCCAGAGCAATTAGAAAACAGAAATAAAAGGGTAAAGATAGAGAGAGAAGATGTTAAGTTGTAATTATTTGTGGATGATATGATATTCTACATAGAAAGACCACCAAATCTCCATTGAAATATTCCTGGATATAATAAATAAGTTCAGCAATGTAGCTGGATACAAAATCAATACTCAAAAATCAATAGCATTTCTATATACTGACAACAAAATCACAGAGAGAGAAATAAGAGAAGCCACACCCTTCACACTAGCAACCAAAAAATGAAATATTTAGAAATTATTCTCACGAAAGAAGCGAAAGACCTATATAGGAAAAATTATAATACACTGAAAAAGAAATTGAATAGGACCTCAGAAAGTGGAGAGACATCCCTTGCTCATGGATAGGAAGAATAAATATTGTGAAAATGGCCATTCTCACAACTGTTGTAAAGATTCAATGCAATCCCAATAAAAATATCATCAACATATCTCATGGATCTCAAGAAATCACTCCTAAAATTCATCTGGAGCAAGAAGAGACCTAGAATAGCAAAAGCAATTCTAAGCAGCAGAGGCAAGGCAGGAGACATCACAATCCCTGACTTGAAGTTTTACTACAAAGCAACTGTGGTAAAATCATCATGCTACTGGAATCAAAACAGCGTTGATGATCAATGGAATAGATTAGAAGATACAACCACAACTAAAAACACACTCAACCATTTTATTTTTGATAAAGAATTCAAACATGTTAACTGGAAGAATGAAAGTCTCTTTAATAAATTGTGTTGGAAAAACTGGCTCTCTACATGCCGAAAACTAAAACTAGACCCATCCCTATCATCATATACTAAATTAAAATCTAAATGGATCAAAGATTTAAATATTAAATACTAAATCTATTGGAAGACAAATTGGGTAAAAAGCTTGAAGACATAGGGATTAGTAGAAAATTCATGAACAGGACTCAAACTGCACAAGAAATACTTGCCAGAACTAATAACTGGGATCGCCTCTTATTAAAAAGTTTCTGCACATCAAAAGAAATATCCAGCATAGTGAAAAGAAAACTCACAAACTGGGAAAAAAATCTTAGTGAACTGTCCCTCAGACAAAGGACTTCTTTCTAAAACATATAAAGAATTTTTAAAAACTCAAACCCCCAAAATTCAAACATCCAATTCAAAAGTGGCATCTGAGATGAATACACAATTCTCAGATGAAGAAATACAAATGGAAATAAATACATGAAAACATGTTCATCATCATTACTCATTAGAGACATGCACATTAAAACCACATTGAGATTGTGTCTCACTCCTGAAATAATGGCCAGGATCAAGAAAACTACCACCAACAAATGCTGGAGAGGCTGTGTGGGCAAAAGGAATTTTCCTGCACTCTTGGTGGGAGCGTAGACTGGTGCAAACATTGTGGAGGTCAGTCTGCAGATTTCTCAAAAAGCTGGTGTCATGTTTTATGTCTGTGTCCCCCAGGCCTCATGAGTTTGAATTGTGTATTTGTTATTTGTTCATTGTCTAGTGCTTGGATTGATGGTGTCAATGTTCCACCCTCAAAGGGGTGGAGCCAGGATGTGATGTAATGGCAGGAAGAAGGTGTGTCTTGCTCTTTGTTGGTTCAAGTTTGCTGTTTGCAGCCACCATGAAAGGCAGCCCAGCCATGCCCGCCTAGCTGGGAGATAACTGAGTGTGGACTGAAACCTCCAAAAACTGTAAGAAATAAACCTTTCCTTTCTCAACTTGGGCATCAGGTATTTTGTCTCAGTGATGAGTAAAAAGTAACTAAGACAGCTGGGATTGGAAGTACCATTTGTTCCAGCTATTCCACTTCTAGGCATATTCACAGAAGAACTGAAAACATCATACCACAGTGATATATGTGCACCCATGTTTATAGCAGCACAATTTGTAATAGCCAGAACTTGGAAACAACCCAAGTGTTCAACTGAGGAATGGATAAAAAAGTGTGGTGTTTTTATACAAGGAGTGCTACTCAGCTATAAAGGATGATCACACTGAGATATTTGTAAATAAATGGACACAGCTTTAGACCATACTCATAAGCGAAATAAATCAAACTCACATGTATAAATATCAAATAGTTTCTCTAGTGTAAGAAATGATAAGAATATATAAAAGTAAAAATGATTCCCCATTGTATGGCTTTGAAGCCTTATATTGTTGTCATTCATTAATTGGAATGGCTTTATTCTGGGTTGTTTGATTTTATTGTCTGTGATTGTATGAACAGTTATTTTGAAGAAAACAAGACAATATAATAGCAAGTGCTGATTTAATATTATCTTGTTTTGAAGTCCCATGAAGCTTTTGTTCTTCTGTCTCCATCAGTTTATCATGTTATATCTTATTGTATTTTACTATATGTGATAGTATAAACATAAATTTTTTATAGACCAGGAAAGAATACAGAAATGATTATTCATTTTCTGTTAGTTGGTTCTAAATACCATGTAATACTTGGTTCTCTTGAATGGTTTTACACTGTCATTTTGTGTTCGATGCTACAATATATGAAGTTATACTCAAATATTTCAAGGAAAGAGACCCTATAGTAGCTACTGCTATGTCAGGTTATCTTGTGGTGAAACACTATGTTGCTTAAATTATTCTGTTCTGACCTGTGTTGTTATGTTGTTATGTCTTATTTTATCTTAATCTCCTTCTTTTTTTAAATTCCTTTTAATAAAGAAACAAAACAAACAAAAAGAATTCTAAAATTTCTATTGCAGATGAAGATTGACTGGAAGCACCAGCCTGCCTGTAGACACTAAATGTCGCATGTGTGGATTAGCAAAGCAAAGCAAAAAGTCTACACAGGTTTCTTCTCACAGTTCTACTTAGAAATGTGATCTCTGATTTTGCTGTTGAAGGAGAGAAAAGTGTTGAAGCTTATAAATTCGATGGGAAAAATGTAGCCTGGAAGGGAGAGCTATTATTTGACTCATGCACAAATGGCAAAGCCTAGTCACGTGGTTATTTATAACTGCAAGAGCACTAAGCCCAAAAAGGTGAAGATGACCAGATACAGAGAAGTACTTTCCAGTTCTCTGGCACTTACAGAGTAAGTCCCCAACAGACAAGTTGGTATAATTTTTTACAAAGCCTTTTTGAGTTAATTGTTCAGTTTCCAACATCAAAATCCTTGATATTTTCCAAACTTTTTAAAAAGAGCCTGTCATGTTGTGTCTTTCCATTTTGGGCATGATCTCCAAACACAAGCTCTCATCAAATTTTTAAATAATCCTGTAATTCAGTCTGAGAATTGAAATCAATATACATTTTTTTATGTTGGGCATTGAATCCAGGATCATTACAAAGAGCTACCTGTAAAAATGTTTCTAATTTTTAATTTATCTTATAATTTTCAGATAGGGTCTGTCTAAATTGTTCTGTGATTTGGGATGAGTTTACATTCATGTTCTTCAGCCTAAGTGATTCCTGGGATGCCAGGCATGCATTATGACACCTGATATGTTGCAGTCTGGATCCAATAATACCTGTATTAGTAAAGTTATTGTCACTGAGACCAAATTCATGAGAAAACAAATTTGGAGGAGGAAAGATGTCCTTTGGTTCATGGTTTCAGAGATTTAAGTTCATGATTAGCTGGCTCCATTGATTGTGGGCCACAGTAATCCCCACAATCCTATCAGTAGGCTTTTGTGCTATGGTTTAGACACAAAACATGTGAATATGTTTCTACACATAGCTATATGATAATTTCTACCATATCAAGAGGGGGACAATTTTCTACATCCTACTGGTTTGTTATCAAAATCTCAGTTTCTACCGCCTTCATGATGAGGAAACTACCTGAAAATCTGCTGTGTCCATAGAAAAGAGGAAAAAGAAAGTCGGAATTTTCTCCCTTGGTTGTAAGTCAGAAAAGATATAGTGGAAATATGTCAAATTTTTGCTGTCTTTGCTAAGCAGAGACATCATATCTGCCAATAAAACAGGATTCACCACATGAAAAACTTGAGTAAGTTTACAAAAACATCTATATGAGGTTTGTTACCCAGTGAATTTCATGTTCTTTACCTTACCTAGGGTTTAAGAAATTAGGATAGTTTTTCCAACTCATCTTTTGTTATTCTTTATATTCCCTGTGAAAATATTGCTCTTGCTTATTGTCTTCCAAATTCAATGAGGAGAATCTATTTCACTTTCTTTGAAATGGCCTAGGCATGTTACGCTCACACCTGCAGATTTTAGTTCTGGAACCTCAGGAGACATCCTTCTCTTGGGAAACTCCATGCAGGTGACATATATGTGATACTCAGCTGATTTTTTTGTGTTTGACTGCACAGTAAGCTTCATCACAGATCCGTGTGATCAGTAACCAGTTCCTAGCATACCAGCTTATGAAAAATTCCACTGTAATGTCACTGTGACTTCCATTCACTTTCTCCAACTTCAATATTAGACCTCTCAAGGTATGATATAGCAAAAGAGACTATTCTCACAAACTTTTGGGAAAACAATTCATCAAATGTGGTTGAGGCTCCCAAGAGTATAGTCGTACTGGAATTTCACTGTAATATTTATATATTCACTGTAATATTTATCTTCTAACTGGAATGTGAGTTGCCACCAGAAGAATAGCAGTATGAGGAATGAGGCTGACAAGGAGTGGCAGTGCTCTATGGAAGGGGGAGGGCAGGAGATTCTACAATTTCTTCCCAGGAGGACAGGATGTAGCCTTCACAGGAGGAGATGCTAAAGGCCAGCCTGTAAGATCCCAGTATGAATAAGAGGACACACTGTAAATAGCCAGCAGAATTGTGCTGTAACATGAGGAGTAGGCAAAGTATCAGCATGGAGACCCAGGCAGTTCTCGAGAAATCTTGTCAGATAGGGAAGTTTTACTCTGGCCAAATGAATCCCTGAGAATCCTGAAGATGTGTTTGCATCTTATTTAAACGTTCTGTCTTTAATTCTGCTTTAAGTTCATTGGTCACAGGATGTTTCCTTTCCTATCCTGAGGGTCATTAAATGTTTGTGGCAATAACAACCAGTTCAGAGACAGTGGTGCAATTCCAGGTGCATGAGTCAATTCTAGATTAACTCAATCAAGAGTTTAGTCCCAGTGTTGATGAAGCAGGTATGTGCAGCAAGACACAATGACAAACACTGTGAGCAGGGTGTACTTAGGTAATTCCTATCTTCTAGGACTATGTAACGTAAGTGAACAAGATGGAAAACTTCCTAACTTATTTTCAGTTTTTGCTGAAGAGCAGTTATTGCTTTATGTTGACTTCAATTCTACTTTTATCTGGGTATGATCTAAATACGAATCTTCTCAGAAAATAAAATGCTGTGCATTATGGGCTACCAGACAAAAATTATCCTCAGAAAGTAAGATTATACTGCTTTTCCCTCAAGGTTGAACATTGTAGATTTAAAGCTTCCATCTTCAGTAGCAAAACTTGCAGAAATTCAAGCTTCTTCCATTGCTCAAAATTGCCCTCTAATCTAAATCCTATTTTTATGCATTTCACCCCTCCAACAAATGCTTGCCCTTTTTTAGTGCTTGACAATTACATGCAAGACAATCTACTTAAAAGTTCCTTTTCAATGGGATGTGGAAAAGTACACTTGTAATCTCAACACACTGAGAGACTGTATTCAGAGGATATGTTCTAACACACCCTCTGCAAAGTAAAAATTTGGCCAGATCCTGACTCAAAAATAAGTTTAAAATGGCTGAAGATATCATAGTGTGAAGGCCTTGGGTTCACTACTCAATACCACCCCCCACAAACAATTGCTTTCAATGAAATGAGCATTGCCTCTTCTAGCTTACCATGGAAATGCATCCCCCCCACGCACACTTGATATTTAGTATTTTTATTCCTCAAAATATCCTTGGAGAAGATATGAATAAAATATTTCATTTGTGTAGTGATCAACTGTTTTGAAGAAGCCAGGAGAATGTCTATCATTTGTGGTATACATGAGGATCCTTTCATAATTGCCTGTGATGACTACATAGCATGGATAAGCAATTTTCATCACAAGCTTTAGGAATTAGGATCTGAGAGACACATTTTGAGAGGGCAGTCCCTGTTCCACCTGCTTTCATCCTCACCTGACACACAGTCCAGCTTCAACTAAAACAAGTTATTTTAAAGAAATTGAGGTGTTTCAAATGAATGCTTATAAGAAAACACTGAAGCAGAACCTGACATGGACTTGTCCTCCTCCTTCTTCCCACACCTCTTGTTATTTGGTTTTTGCTATTAGAATATCTGTCTGCATCTCTCTAAGACTACTATTCTTAACTAAAACTCTCCAAGTGACTCCTCAGTGCCATTGACCCTATGATCCCCGGCAGCAGTGCAGTGGTTTCTCATGAGCTGGTATGCAATTCAGGTTTGGAAAATGATGAATTAGTAAGCACATAAGATAATTCATTAAGATTTATTTCTCATAAACTAGAAATGAGCTATACAAAGCCATGTAAAAGTCTTTTAATTTTATAGAACAAGAGACTAAAAGGAATAAGAAAAGTTAATAACTTTTAGAGTTTCTTTCATTTCACACCAGGTGCATTGAGTGAGTCCTTTAAATTTCTGAAGACATGTTTATGTAAATTCAATGTTTTTATTCCACATGACATCACAAAATTGATTCTTCTAAAATTTGTTTTATCATATAGAAATGACCATATTAGTTAACCTTATAAATGGCATTATTTGTGAATAGTATTTAAAAATTAAAGATATTCCAACTAAATCCATATGAAATGAAATAAATCTTACTGAAAACTACAACCTTCAAAAAATGAATCAATAAATTGTGAAATCATACATTAAAAAGTGACATACAAATGATATATTCTGTTGTCCTGTCAGACACTTCCCACTACTGGTACCTACATTCTTTCAATAATAGCCTGCACTTGGAATAAACTAGCTACTCTTGGAACAATAAGTGAGCAACCTACCTCTCCTGTGACTCGGGATGGGAGGAACTACTGCCCACAGCACGGTGCCTTCCAGTGGACCTGGATCTGGAGGCAGCCCTAAGGGAAATACTGGCTAGCACTCTGTCTATATCCTCCAGCGCAGCCTCTACATATTTAACTGGGAAATCACATGAGTCAATTCCCAGAATTTTCAACATAAACTCCAGGACTTCCATCTTTTTTGTTTTAGCATAGGTTCTTGGACCTCACAGGAATTCATACGACAGAGGATCGCTGTTGGCCACTGGCTGGTAATCCACAAACTTTTCCTTCACAGATTCTTTGGTGATGATCTCCCTGAGATCCTCAAACAGAAAGTGATCCTTCCCAGGATACCTCCCTGTCAGATTCAGTGCTTTCCAGATCTTCTCTTCAGAGACATGGTTGCCCTTTATGAAGATAAAAACTAGTAGACATATCAAGAAGCCAGTCTTGGGCATGTGGCCTTCATCACTCTGCATCGCATCATAAGTGAGGCCAAGCTCGATGAAGATCACATAGCAGTGGTTAATTGGATCCAGTCCCTTCACATGTAAGCCAAATACCATCTCCATGCTCTGGCAGGCCTGCAGAAGGATCTTGGTGAAGTGTGCCTCATCCTTTTGCATGATAACTTCCAACATATTTTCTTTCGTTATTGGCTGTTTCATTTGATATTCGAGCAGCATGAAACCCACTAGCAAAGCTGCTTTCTCTTCCAGAGCATTATGGGGAGCATTCCCAGGGACCACAGCAGACTGTTTTGTGCATATCTGATCATTTTCTTGGCTACTGGCACCCTGCACAGAATTGCTGGAAGAAAAAAAGGAATGCTGAATATCCTTGGAAGAACTGGGTGTCTCAGCTAGAGGAGCCTCCTTCATGGTTCTATGCACAAGGGGATTGGATGAGGAGAGAAATTACTCCTCCTCATCTTTGCAGAACTGTGCAATATTAGGCCTTTTAGTTTCACTGCATGTCTGAAGGTCTTCGCCTTATAGGCATTCTCAGTTTGCCTGATACTGAGACGTAATGATGTGAGTTTATGGCAGAGGAAAGAAAGCTGATGAGAGTGGACAGGGAAGAATCACTACATAAGGGAGAAAAGAAGAAATGAAGAATGTCAGTGTCCTCAGCATTAATATTTGACTATTGTAACTCTGATAATAGCTGCTACCAAAAGACCTTACCTGAAAAATAGTGCTCTAAAGCCTTTCTGGGATCTCATGCTCCCAGTTTCCATTTCCCCCAAATACCTGAAGGAAAATGTAACAATTCTACACAGGGCATGGCCAGAAACTCAACTTGGGAATCCTCAGTGATCACAGGAGACAGCTGTGTGGGGCTCTGTATCACCTCCACTTCACTACTCAGGATTGTGGTATATTATGTAGATGATATGCTTTGTAACCAGGCAGGAGCAATGAACACTCAATGTATTTATTTTTAATTCTCTGACTATTTTGGTGACCTCCCTGATATGAGATGATTTGGTGAGGTGTCTTCTGTCCATCAAACCCTTTCCCATTCAGTCTCATGATTGAAAATAATGCTGGGATTGATTTGATGGGAATCTGAAGGGAATCCAAATCGTTTGTAGTTATCATTTATACTTCCAACGGTAGCTTCCAGTGGATTGTTAGACCCAACCATCTGCAAGCAAGTCCACATCCTCTATTGCAAAACTGGTCTCCAGCTTACTTGCGTGTGAATAAAGTGAGGAAGGACACTGTGTATCCATCACCACTGGCACTTCCCTGGAATAATTTCAAGGGCTACATGGCAGAGAACATTTTGATCTACAGAGACTCAAGGATATGCTTTAAAGGCCCTAACAGAACCACTGAAAACATCTACAGATTTTCACTTGGTAATGTGATATGAAACAGGCTTATGGATCAAGGACAGTTGTGGGGGTCTTAGCCAGCCAGCGAATGGTTAAACTGAAAACAAGAGTTTGCAGGTCATGAGAGGCATCAATGGTTAAAAAGCAGGAAGTTTAGGCTGGTGAGGCATGCCCTGTCTGGCCATTATCCTTACCCTTTCCCCAAGAAAACCACTGGGCCTTGAGACAGCTGCTTACCCAAATAGCTTTTCTTCTGTTTTTTTCCCCTTACACTAAGGTCCTAAATAAAACCTGAGAGTCCTCAGCTTCAGTGCTACTCCTAGGAGTCTCTCTTAGTGAATGCTCTTGGTTGAGACAGCTCCTCTGGCCTCCTTGATGACTGAATTAAGTCTCCACTCTGAGTAATCTATTTAACTTTCTTTGTGTCACCACAATCTCACAATGTGACAAATAATCCTGCCTGAAACATCACCACAAGTAAAACTGTGGAAAGTTCTTCAGGCAAAAGCTGTGTATGGTTCCCTGGCTTGATAAAATTGTCAGGGTACATGGTAATCCTATGCCTGTAGGGGATGCTTTTCAGTCCCTATTACATGTCTCAACATACATACTTCAAATTTCCTTGGCACCGTATACATTGGACTCTAAACATGCAACATTCATATCCACACTGGCACTTCCCTGAAACACCATTGCATGGAGTGAGCTGGTAGGACTTTTGACCATTCATGTCTGGATTTTGTAATGGAATGAATAGGAGATTCTGGCAAATACATCGATTCTCATTTTTTTTTTTTCTGGGAGGGTGATCATTCCTTTGCTCTGACAAGGTCAACACTACACCTCTTTGCAATATGTGATATACCTTCTGTCCTTGAAACTGAGGTTGATGACTTTTCCTAGTTTCTTGTGTCATTATGACCCTTAGGGAAGTCAGGCACTTCACATTTAGCCATATTTGTCTCCATTTTCCAAGTTCTATGGCAACATTGAATTCCATCAGGAGCACTTTGTTCTGAGGTGTATTTCCTATTACCCTCATTTTGTGACTTTCCTTCAGTATCGCAACTTTTGCAAATGTACACTAATATTTCCATTCATGAAAACTTCTGTTTGAAACAGTTGGTTTCACAAACAAAAGAATTCATCCAATGTTTGCTTACTTTCAGAAACTTAGCATCAAATGCAAAATGATCACTACTGTCTTCGTCTTCCTCTCATAAACACAAATGCAGCTATCTTCCATAAAATTACAAAATAAAGTAAGCTCTTAAATTGAGGTACCACTGGGATGTCACTTTTTTGAACACAAAACATTATAAACTTACATTTATTTTGCATGAAGTACAAAGACAGCACAGCCTGACTGGCTTGCCCTGAGCTTTCAGCAGCTCCAAGCACAACATGCAGGGCAATGATCAGACCCCACCTTCTAAAATGCTGCTTCCCTGGGCTCTTAGTGTTTCATCCTTCAACACTGAATTACAGTCCCTAATTCTGATAACTGTCATCACTTCTTGCCAGAAAATGGCCTCACATTCATGAGACAACTAGGAAAAGAGGGATAAGATATCTCACATATCTACCATATCTGGTTTACCAGACTTCACGCCAAAGGGAAGACCAATACATAAGAGTAGGTAGATTCCTCACACCTGTTCAGGGTCCCAGTGTGATACTGATAGGCTTTCCCACTCATTCTTCTGCTGACCTGACATGACACGGGCCCTACACAGGAAGCCTGGGAAGGAAAAGAAGAAATCCTTCTTCAGCTGATGCCTGCCTGAGACGCCATGAACTGATAGCGGAAAGTGGAGTTTTTTAATCCCTTTTGAACCAAGGTGGATCATAGCTTTGGTATTTGAACTCATCTCACCTTTGAGAAACCGTTATGCACTTACTTTATGTTGACCTGAGGCACCTTTGATACAAAGACTTTCCTGAGAAGCATGAAAATCAAATGAGATCATAAGAATTCTTACTATTCCTGCCAGTAGTTTTCAATGGACTAATGCAGAGCCATAGGAGAGTTATGAGAGCTCCAAATATACTATCATAAATAGATGCTTAGTCTTTACTCAGTGTCTACACATTAGTGCCTGCTCTTGTATGACTCATAACTTGCTGACCTGCTATCCTCTCCTTCTAAAAATTCTCCTTCTCCTAAAACACACCTAGGAGGAACTGATGGGATATTACATATTTGCAGTTTAGCTTCCCATGATGGACAACCCAGATGCACATGGCAGGGCCGCCTTTGTTCTGAGCTGAGTGGCTCTCTCACTACTAACTCAGGTTTCTCACCTCCACTCCCTAAAGCACCTAAGAATTCTGCCTGATGATCTGGTCATGTTCTCGCAGATTGAAGCCATTACTGCTCTAATTTTTTTTTTTAAAAAATAGAAAAACAAGGACAACATGATATTATCTGAACTGTTTGTGACTGTCCCATGTTCTCCCCAGAATTGACCAAAAGGTTTGTGTAGTGGCTCAGCACGGTCCTTTATTTCAGAGTGTGTGGTCCAGATGATCTTCATTTAGGGTCCCTGCACCCTCACAGGTCTGAGATTTATCCACCTGGCATATTTTTTCTGAAACCTCTGGAAAGCCTGCACTACTTCTGTGAACCTGATAGAATCCAGTTGCATACTCTAAACAAACCTACATTTCCTTATGATGTCAGAAGGAGAAAAGAGTTCTCCTCAGGCTGTTATCTGTCCTCTTGGTCTCCCAAAGTTGACAGCAAGGGAAGAGGTTTTGGGATCCTCCTCTGTCAGCTGCTCATGTTCTCACAACCCTCACATGCACCAATCATATTGGAAAGTGGCTGTAAATATGCCACTGCTTGTCTATCGTCAGGAAAGGCTTCAACTTCCTCACATATCCCTAATGGAATTTTTGAAACATTTTAAGCTGGGTACATCCTGAACAGACCACAGGTCCTATATACTGTGGTTCACTCCCTGTTTTGGGGTGGCATAACCTTAAAAATCCATTCAAGGTACCTACTTGGACCCAGTCAGGTCCTCAGAAACTGGAATTCCTTCTCAGAAAACATGATGCTGTTGACATAAAACAAAGGCCTAACCACCTCTATATTCTTTAGGAAGACATCTGTGGGCACCTAATTCCTCCAGTGGTACCCAGAGACTCAGGGCTGACAAGAGGGCTGAAGCTCAGGGGTTTTGTTAAAATTCTGCATGACAGTTTAGTTATTCAGAGGTTTTGTTTTTTGTTGTATTGTATTGTATTGTGTTCTATTGTATTGTATTTCTCCTGTACTGGCCATCGCAGCTCAGAGTCACTGAATCCAGGGCTTTTTCACTGAAATTCATCCTCAGGCCTTTTTAATTTATTTTAATTTTAAGACACAGACTTGCTAAGAGGCTGAAACCATCTGTCTGGGATAGTAGTGGCCATGCTTTCACTTCAGCCCCCAAGACTTTTGGGATTAGAGGGTTGTGACAAAACACAGGCTTATTTGCCTCCCCTGCAATACTGAGAAATCGGCTGCAACAAACCCTGTGCATTTAAGGGCATGATTAGGTCAAAAATCCCCAGAAGCCTAACTTCTACTCTCTGTTTAAGGTTTGCTGACTTCCTTGCTGCATCCCTCATTCCATGCCTGCTCCCAAGCTCCATCCTTGACCTGAGGCTTAAAAGCTTCAGCCTGCCCTCCTGGGGCCTGGTGGAAGTTTATTTCGGGCTTCCAATGTACTGCAATACTTATTGTGCTTAAGGTTCTGCCTTGATTGGACATCCCTTGACAACCCTTAATCAACCCAACAGTTGATGCTTAAACCCAGGAGGCCTGTGTGAGGCCACCAATCCATAAGACCACACTTGCCATTGCCATTCTTCCAGACAACACCATCCATCTCCTCTGATACAGGGAGTCAGCATCTAGAAGTGGAGACACCAGGGAGTCTCTGGAACTCCTCCAGAGAACCTGGCCACTTATCCCATCCATTGGGCAATACATTCTCTCTCTAGGTCTTGATTCTCCTAGGACTGAGGCACTAGTCCCTTGGCCTGGCCTCTCAGGAGACACAAGAGTCTGATCTCCACCATTTCCTGAGATTATTCAAAAACACCTATATCTCTAAGGTTCTCTCCTCCTTTGGCTTAGAGATCACACCCACTCAATGCTGAGCAACTCCAAGTCATTTCTCCAACCACCTGAAGACTCACCTTTTTTCTGTCTGTTTAAAAATCTAAAAACCCTCTACCTGGGAGGGGGAAATATCAAATCAAAATTATTTATCTTTTTCATAATACTATCTTACCACAGTATCAATTAGATAACAATCACTGGTAGCCAGAGCATGGCACTTTTAGTCCAATATACTTCTACATTTAGACAGCTTTATCCAGCACAACGTCAAGTGATCAGAAATGCCTTATGTACATATATTTTTGCATCTTCTCAGTCAGCCTGTACTCTGCTAAATCTATACTATGTTGCACATCCTCCTCTTTGGTGAACAATGTAAATTTGATTCTAACTCTCTGTCTTGGAACCAGAAACAAATCCCTCTAATCACACATATCTGCAACCACATGTCCCTCAACCTTCAGCTCCTTCTTCTTCATCCCCACCTCCCTCCACCCTCACTTTCTGCTGGTTTTCCCAACTCTATCATTTGTGATTCTCTCTTATTCTACCTCTTCTACCTTTCTACTGTCCTTTTCCCCACCCACTACCCACTCACATGCACACCAACTATCTCTACAACTCAACCTCTGCTAGGCTCTGTCCTCCCTGTGAGGTGGCAGAGCACAATCATTGTGCACATCTGTGTTCTCTTTTACCTTCTAACCTCTCCCAAACTGAAAAACACTTGGGATACTACACCACAGACCCTGCACTTCACTAAGGAATTCTAACATCTCACCCACTTCTGTCAGCTCAACTGGAAGATGTTTATTTTATCCCTATTTCTACCTCCAAATAAAAATATGCATCTGGGCTTGTGCTACTGCTTTTGCAGATTTTTCCATGTGTGAGACACAAATCCAGTGCTGCTGGCCTCACCAGCATTCTTGACAAGGACCCCGAAGGAATCATCAAGCTAACCCATCTAACTTAGTGATATGTTTCGTTTTATCCCACATTTGATAGAGAGAATAAACAGTTGTATGTAAAGTACTAAATGAAGATAAAAGTGAAGAAATCACTCAAAGTTGGATGAAAATCCATCAGCCTTCATGAACAGACTCACCAAGGCCATTCTAAACTATGCCAATCTATATCCTGCTTCACAGGCAGGAAAATTGTATTTATCCACATCTTATTTTCCACTGTTCTTCAGATTTAAAAATGGAACTAGGAAAATTTGAGGAGGGTTCATGGGCCTCTCGAGAAAACCTCAGTGAGGTAGCCTTCAAAGTCTTTAATAACAGAGCCCAGGAAATGATTAAATGGAAATGAAACAGATTAAATGCCAGCTGATGGTATCTGCATTTCAAGGTAATCAGAAAAAGAAACAAAGCCCCAACAAAGTCTCCTCAGAGCCTCCAAGACCATGTTTCAAGTGAACACTGAAGAACACTAGGCCAAGGACTGTCCAAATCCTCAGTGCCCACTAAAGTCATGTCCAGTCCCCGAAGAAAAGGGACACTGGAAGTCAGACTATCCCAAGACCTCTGGGAATTGGGCCAATTTTTCCAGACCCAAGGCCAACTTCAACATGTCCTTCCTCAGTCTGCCAGAAATGGCTGCTGCTGAAGACACACTAACAAGTTCCAAGTTCCATGGCATCTGCTATCTCCATCACAACAGAGCTCAGGGCTTATCTCATAGCAGCAGGCAAGCTCGTCTCTTTTTTTCTAGGTACAGGCATGTTGTAGTCATAGTCTTACAGGAGTGCACAGGACTCTGTTCTTGTCTTCTGTCACTATTATGGATTTGATGGTCTTATCTCCAAATTATTCTGCACCAAACTTCTGCTTTACACCTTAAAAGCAAACATTTTGGCACATTCCTTTCTAGGACTCCTAACCTGTCCAACCCCTTTATCAACATGAGGTTTACTTTGACTTATAAATCTACCACTGCCACTCAATCTTAGCTATTATTCTTAGCCCACCTCCTCCCACAGCATAGAGTATACAAACATTACCTCATTCTGCCCCAGAAAATCTACCTCATTGGTGGGACACTAAATACCCCTCAGTTGCTTCTTGCCACCCTCTTACCAAGGTTACCTCAAGGACTCCACCTCCTTCCCCAACAAGACAGGTTACCCCTTAAACTGTGAGCCCTAACCCTAATGCTAACCCTTCTACTTTTTTTTTTACCTTATTCTTTTCCTCTTTAAAAACTACTCACAGGAAATTACACAGATTTTTCCTCTCATAGCCTGTCAACCTGATTAGAGGCCCATTTACACCACTGGGGCTCAATACATTCCTCCCCCAAACTCACCATGATCTACTCACTCTTCAGAAGGCCCTCTTTCTTTTCCACAGCAGTAACAAATCTTGTAAAAATATTTACTTGTAACTCAATATTTAGAATGTTTCTACAATCTACCTTCAGGCTTGTAAACAAGACAAATCCCTCTCTGGCCCAAGGTCGCTTGCAGTGGCTGTCTTTATTGTCTTCATCCTATATGGCAATCCCCATTCCCAAACCTACCTGAATGAGTACCCATCAAATGACTTGCTCTGCCAAAGGGCTTAGGCCTACCCTTCCAAGTTCCAGCCAATACCATCCTTACCACAGACCCAATAGCTGTGGTGCACAATGCAACCAAAATCTTCCAGACATACAGCACTAAGCCCTGTGAATTCCCTATGCTCCCTACACTGTTGGTTTTATAGCCCTAGATACTTCTTTTACACACCAAGCCCTTTTCTACATTTAACATAAGCCAAACCCTAGTGGTGTCTTTCGGGCAAACACTTCTCAAAGCAATGAAACCATCACCATCAGGAGTCTCAGAGACTACAAACTCATCATAAGTATTATAAAATCTCTCCTGGAGCAAAAAATACTTTCACACAGTCTGTTTATTTCTCAGAACCACCTACAATCTCAATCTTTTCCCTAGACCTAATCATTCCCATGCCCTCTAGGTGATTTTCACAAGAGCTTATTAGCATCTCATCTCTCCAAAACTCTGCATGAACACAATATATAATGGGGGCTTCCTTAGCCAGTTCAATCTCGGTATGGAAAGGGAACCCAGTCCTTCAGCTCTGTGGTGGGGGTTTATGCTTTACAACACCTTCCCAGTACATCTCACAAGTTGGCTGTCCAAATAGGAGTCTTTTTCTTTTGCAGCGAATAATCCTTCATGTGCCTACCCAATAATCAGAAAGGGACACACACTGAACCTTGATTGTGCCCCAGTATTCATGTAGCCCCCACTAACCAAAGCGTCACCATCCCCATTACTGACTACAACCAGCAAAAAGGGCAGTCTCTCTAACCCCACTTCTACCATTAGAGATAACTGTAGAAGTAGCTGCTACATTAGAAAAACTGAGCAGGTCTCTCACTTGCTACACAAGCTTATCACAGGACCTACAGGAGAGCCTCAGTACAATCTCACCATTCCTGACCAGGATCCACAAACAGAAGGACCATTCGAGTCCTGCACCATGACACATTTCACCTGAACAACAGTCTAAACCTCGCCTAATAACACATAGAACACATACTTTTGCTCAGAAGAACAAAAGCAAAACAGAAACCAAGAAATCTCTCATCAGGTGTGAAAAATCGTAAGCCTGAACAAAGATGCCTCAACAGAGCAGAAAGCAGCCAGATGAGGGGAATAATCTGTCTAGATTCCAGTCTTCCCTTCCCTGTCCCCAGTGACAGCCCTTCTTTTATGTGTTTGTTTTATTCTGATTACTCCCCTTTCCTATTCATAAAAAAGGTTAGTGCCTTAGCTTAAAGCTCCCCCTAACATCTACTCTAGGCTCAAAACCCACTGACTTCATTCTGCTCCCATTTCATTCCCCAGTTTCTGCCCCCACCTCTGGCTTGAAAGGTGCTGCCTGACTCTGGGGCCTGGAAGATGCTGAAGTCACTGCTTCAGACTCCTCAAGTGCTGCGGTTCTAATGTTGCTAAGAAATATTTCTGCCTCCAGTTGTCCCAAAACTTCAGTCAACCTCTCAGGTATTCTTCATCCCTTAAAATTATTATTTTTAAAGTTTTGAGATAGTTCTGAAAATACTGGCCAAATTGGGCTCAAACTTACAATCCTACTTTAGCCTCTAGCTGTGGGATTTCAGGTATTTGGCACCTACATAGACTGCTTTTTTCCAGTATAGTCGTTTGAACCAAGGTCTTTCACACTGAGGTACATCACCAGCACTTTTGAAAAAAAATTTAATTTTGGAATAGATTATTGCTAAATTGGTTTGACTGGGCTCCAATTTGTGATTGATCTTCCTCAGCCTCCAAAAATGCTGGGATTTTGAGCACCACACAGCACAACGTGCTTGTTTCTTAAATACTGCAGGACTCATGTTCCTTCCCCCAGGAAATAAGGCCTCCACCTTGGCATAGGGATCTTGGGAGCTCCAGGCCAAAGGCTGCCAGGACTCACTGGGATTTGGTTGCCACACACTGCCAGGCCATCTGTGTTTTGGTGTGCTCTCCTCAATGCTACCTTCATCTTACTTCAACAGTGAGCAGCACCTGTGACAATTCCTGCACCCTCCTCTGACTGGACACCTTGGGCTTCTTGCCTTGCTTGGGACAAAGTGCCTCACAGACTGCACACACTGTGAGGAAAACCAGGTCACCTCTCCCCCTCCTTTGGGAATGTTCTGTGCTCCTAGTTTCCTTTCTGAGCTTGCTGCAGTCCTTCCTCAGAGTCCTCCTGAAGACTTCTTTTGCTGTTTGTTTTTTATGTTCGATTTTTGTGTTTGTTTGTTTGTGACAGGGTCTCCCTGTACAGCTGAGGCTGGCTTTGAACTCACTCTGTAGCCCAATCTGGCCTTAAAGGCATAGGAATTATCCTGCCTCAGCTTTCCCAGTGCTGAGATTACAGGCATGTGCCACCATTCCCCTCATGATGACATCTATGGGACCCTGGGATTCTCCTGAAGAGCTGCACTCCCTTCCTGCCAGTAGTGTGAGCAGCTTCCTGTGCTGTGAAGCCCCATCTGGGGCATTTTCAGGCAGACAGAAAAGCAAGAACTGTTAGCTCTGTGTAACCCCTTTAATTCTCAGTATACAGTGCTCAGTCATCATTCATAGTCATCTTTACCTTTGATCCTTTCCCTTTGATTCAGGGATTCCTAGAAAATGCCACTCACCTGATACCTCCAGACTTGCTTACTTACCTTAACCATTGTGGAGCTTGGATGGTTTCTCTCCCACAGCTTCCCAATGTGATGGGCCATTAGTAGGACTAGACTAGGTCGTGGAAAATCAGAGAAGACTCTCAGTGTGTTACTTCTTTTCACCAGCCAGACTTTGCCTCCTAGCCAACAACGTTTTATAAAATTATTTCTAGTATGTGAGAGGTAAGAATAGTGAGTTTATCACTCTTTTGGAATATTTTTAGTTTGTCTGACCTACCATATGTAGGTGATTACATTTTCACTGAATGCTATTTTATTTTTCATAAGTAGTAATTTATTTTGTTATTCTCATTACTCTGTTTTATTTTCCAGTCCATCTTTGAAGAGTGGAGTAGTCTTGGCTCACTTGTTTTCCTGAATTCTTTTGCTTTCGTATCCAAGGAAAATTGCTTGGTAACATGCATGGAGTAGTAGTGGTAAGTCACTCTTATTTTCATTTTTGTTTTTGGTTTGGATGTTTGTAAGTGTGGTGCTAATTTGATTGACCTAATTTGAGCAAAACTGACATTCAAACTTAGTTGGTCCAGGGATAATTGGAGAATGGCTATGAGTAGGGCTTTGGTTGACATTTCCCAACTGCAGTTTTCTATGTCTAATGATCTGTTTAGTTATTTACATTTTGTTAAACATCAGTCCATTTCACCTGGGTATTCAAACATGTAGAGATGGCAATAAAGCTAAAATCATTTTAAAGGAAATATGACATGTAACAAAGTGACATATAATATTGTAGAAATCATTAGAAAAAATCTTGTACACTTGACCCTCAACATATCCATTTAGTAGTTACAAGGAGAAGTTTAATCAGATTAGTATTTTTGTGTCAACATAACCATTCATTAGCAAACGCATTCCAGAGCCAATGCCTCACATTGCTGCTAGATGCATAACACTGATTTGGCTAATGGGCTCTTCATCAAAGTGGTGCAATACCTTTGATTAAGCACTGAAATGAGGAAAGCTCACTATTTCAGAGCTTTTGGCCCATGCTCACTTCTGTTGCTCTCAACCATCCAGTGAGGCAGTACACAAGGTAAAAGAAAGCAGTAGAGGGGAGCTGTTCACCTCTGGGCAGCTGGGATATAAGGAAAGGGAAAGAATCTGGCCCAGGAGCCTTGTCAAAGGCACAACTCTCCGTGACTTAACTTTCTTTCACCAGGGCCATACCTTATGAAGATTCCACTGGCACTCCATAGCACCACAGGCTTTAATACCTGGAACATTCAGGGACACATCTACAGGAGAAGGTTTGGCATTTGCTACTGAAAAAAAGCTATGAAGCACACAGAAGGGCAGATTTTTGGTTAGAGGGCATTTGGGGAGCCTATCACACTGACATGTTTGTTTTAGGTATTAATAATGAAAATGATTGTGTATATTTAGCTACTGTGATATATATAAACTTTGCTTTGAAATTATTTGAAGATTTAACATAAAATCTCAGTTAATATAATTAATATAATCCAGCTGTAGCAGTGATGGATTATCCAGTGTGTCTGAGTAGATAATTCAGAGCTCATTTAATACAGTGTATTAGCTAGACAAATCACGCAGAAACCAAATTTGGAAGAGTCAAGAGAACAACTTATGGAAGTACTGAACAACTTAGGGAAGTCTCTCACACATCTAAGGTAGAGGGGCAAAGGAGGAAGAATTGTCACTTGAACCTAGAAGCTGGGATGTACAGGACCTGGAATGTGCCAGTTTAATGTGAGGGGAGCTGATGCTGAGAGAAGTGTATAGCAGTTGAAAGCAGAAGCTGCCTGATACTGAGATGTAAAACACCCCAGGCACGCTCACCCTCCTACAGTCTCATCTCCTATGTATGCCTCTTGGGGGGGGACCTATTTGATACCCAAAAGCTAGTAATTAAAGGAAACAATGCCTCAATTCTGTATATAAATGGACAGAGAAAAATGAGGGTGAACAGTGGATCTGAGGAAAACTAGGTCCTTAACACATTGAAAGATAAAGTGAGAAAAATTCACAGGCTGACAAAAGACTTTGGGTCATACAAATACCAATCACTTGTTTATGATGGTCAGATGCCTTTTTCTAATTAGGTCATGCATAGCTACAAAAATCTTGACAAGCCAGGTGTGGTGGTAACTCCTGTAATCCCAACACTTTGGTGGTTGAGGAAGGAGGATTGCTGCAAGTCTGAGGCCAACCTGAGCTGCAAAGTGAGCCCAAGGCTAGCCTGCACTGCATAGAAAGACCCTGTCTCAAAAAGATAAAAAAAGAAAAGAAAAAATTCACCATGTAGAAAACTTGACACTCTTTGTATCGATATTGAAAAACATGCAAGCTGTCACTACTAGCTAGTTTATACTTTCAAACAATGCTGTATAGTAACAAGAAATGATAGTAATGAAAGATATGAATCATAAAATAAGAAACAATGCTCCTATCATTGAACAAGAACAGTGTGTAAGCCAGCAAACCTAAAATTATTAGCTCAATAATGATGTGAAAGATGTTAAATCATATATTAGTTCAATCTATTTTAAATGAACATTTTCTGTAGCAACACCTAGTATAAAAATGAAAATAATAAAACAATAATTTGTTGAATACTGTGATAGAAGCCTTATTCTTGCTTAATATGTAGCATGAAAAGTATATGAATTCTAAGCAAAAATAAAGCAAATAATTTGGAAGTGAATAACTAAAAATTTAACTAATCAGAGAAATATTATAGGTTTATAGAGAAAACAATGTTGAAAATGTGTTAATTCTCCCAAAATTTAATCAATTGATGACTATAACTTTTTCCATATGTCTATATCTTCACGGTTTTATGTAAATATCTACATAATTGGCACTGTGTATGTGAAACTTGTCAAACTAGTTCTAACATTTGAAATAACTAGCCAGTAGCTACAAGAATCAAGGAAACATGAATAAAAGGAAGACTTGATAAATATTAGTACAACAGAAAATCTCGTCCCACCCCCTAGGATATAAGATGGTGCTGGTTCCTTGGCAATGTAAAGCACCAGTGTACGTCAGTTTCTGTTTCTCTGTTCCCCAAGTGACCCCCTACTTTATTTCAGTTTCTGTTACTTGTCTTTCCTGGAAACCACTGCTCACTATGATGCATGGCTGCTCACTATGACACACATTGCAAGAACCAATCCCTATATGACAAACCATTTCAATCCTGTACTTTCACTTTGATACCTCTCCAAACTGCCCTCCCTGAGCCTTCAAGGCCCACCTTATTTGGGAACTAAAAGAGTTTTGCCATTGAATACATTACTTTACAGTTATGGCAGTGGTCTAACATGGCAGAAGGCAAAAGTGGGAAAAACGATCATTTCCTGCTTCTTCTTCAGCCTTAATTGCAACTCCCCTTCCAGTTTACATGCACAGAAAATTCCAATTTTTTCTTCACATACCATCAATATCTGTCCCATGTGCCACTTCAATCAGAGGTCATGTAAATCGCTAGCTTTATGTATCTGGTGGAATGAGCCAGCCTAGCTTCCATGAGTTGTGTGCTCCTTTCCATGTCCTCAACTCAACAAATCTATTCATTTTGTACTTTTGCTTCTGTATTATGCCAGAATATTCTAATATTATGGTGTTTTGAGATTTGAATAGCAGAATGTGTTAGCTCCTGGGAGTCATTCCCAGTTTGAGCTACCCTGCCTGTGAACCACCTATTTTTTTTTCCTCTGAGACTATTTACTTGCCATTGCTAATCTGCAAGCAATAATGACCTTCCTTACTCATCACAGATGAACTGGTGTCTGGGGTTTTCTATTTCTGTTCCTAAAATTCACAAGTTTGCATCAGAAAACTATCCATTGTTGCCTTTCCTGAAGAGAGACAACAGTTTTCGTGCTCCTTATGCCATAACTAATCAGAGAAACCACACTCCCCACCAGACCCCTTAGATGATGCATCTCCTGCCTTTACTACTCCTCCCATGTATCGCCCAGACCAAATCCTGCAGCTTTCTCAGCCAGAGGTTTCTGTATCTCCTGTGCCATCCTCTCTCCCTTCTTCACCCGAAGTGGCCTCTAATCATTTCCTTAGTTTCTCTCCCCAGTCTCAAATTTCTCAATCCCCTCCATCATGCATCATATATTCCATCAGATTCCTCTTTTTTGTCCCCTACTCCTGCATCACCATTTTCCATGCCAGCTTGCCATACTTGGTCTTGTGCATTTCAGTCACCTAGCAGACCATATGGTTCTCAGCAGCTCATGTGGAGGACAGCTGCCATTTTAGGCCATGTGACAGAGAACTACCATCTTGCAGTCCCTAATCATGGGACCAACAGCAGCCATCAAGTTGTGGGTCTCATGGTAATCAGTCACTATCTTGTGTTTCCCTGTCACATGGCAATCAGCAGATGTTTTATAGTCAGTTACCTGGTAATTACCCACAGACATCTGCTGGGCATTTGGCCATCTACACCTCCCACTCTAATCTCCTCAGCCTCGGTCCCTATTCCTGCTTTAGTAACAGGCTGGGCTTGAGGTATTAGTTCATATTCATGTTCTTCTTTTCCACTCATGGACCTATCTCAAAGTAAACACAAATTAAGTTCCTTTGCTTCTATTCTTGTTTCAAGAGATCTCCATTAAATAATCTACTGTACAGATCACCTGTCCATGTTTGTCCATTTGTCTGCTCTGTAAACAGCTGTGCCTTTCAATTCGAGCTCAACAATCTTTTTTTTTTTTTTTTTCCTTTTTCCTTTGCATTTTCAGACCATTCAATCAAGGTTTTTTGGGGTTATATGTTTAAAATGCATGCTTCCAACTTGGTTGCCAGCTGGACAAAATGATGTTAAAACTGGTTAAACAATAACCCTGAGGATGAGGAGACACTGGGCAGGACTTCAATTGGTGAATAAGAAAGTTGTCACCTGGTAATTTTAACCAACTCTTGTTCACTAATGAGAGGCCTCAATAATCTCCATAGCTTTATGGGAGACACCCCAACGAAAGTTCATATGACTAAGAAAATTCATTGTTGCTGATCTGAAGGGTAGATTCATGCCTTCAAAAATAGAATTAGGGTTGCTTATGATGATAAATACTTTCTTAAAGATCCATACATCTGACTTTTCCTTGTGCTTCAGCCAAGAGATTCAAATCAAATCAACATGAAGTCATCAGTCAAATGATGGTTTTAAACAAAAATTTACATAATGTCCACCAACAAAAGGACCCAAGACCAGTGAGTTACAATTGCTATAACCTAAAAGCACTTTCTAAACTTAACTGTCACACCTACTGCTCATGCTTTGATTATGCATGCTTTATACTTTGATTATGCATGCTTTGATTAAAGTTTATTCTTGCCTAAAAGGTGCCAAACCCCTGAGGCATCATATCAAATATACTAAATTCTCTTTAGATTCCTCTTACTGGAATCCACCAGTTCTTTTCCAGAATAAATGTTATATGAAACATAGTGGTGCCATAATTAACTATACTCAATTGGCCTTAAATGACATCACAGTTTATCTCTCCCCTAAATAAAAAGGTAAAATTAATAAAACACACCATCCTCCAAAAATCAGATGTCATTAGACATTCTAACAGCACAAGAGGTACTTATAAAATTGTTAAACCTAAATGTGTGTAATGACAGATGAATGACATTTCTTTTTCTAAAATTACATGGACCTTATCGTTAGTCTCCTTATAGGAAGCCAGTACTAAAATTATACTCATAATTGATTCTATTATTTCACTCTTGCATATTTAATTGATTTTTTTACTTTGTCTCCTTTAGAATTAAAGCTGTACACCTACCCAAGTTGAAAATGTCTGCTATCTACTGAGGGCCACTAGTTAAAACTCTGCAGAGTATTAATGACTTCCTTTCAAAAACTTCAAACCCTTTCAGCCTAAAGAAGTCTGATCAGTCTCTAACCTTTATCCCTCATGTCAATTTAGGTTACTTCTTCAGAGAAAATTGCTATAGGCAGATAAGTCAGTTAAAAACGTTATAGGCAGTCAGATAGTGATAGATCTTCAAAATAGCCAGAACAGAGAAGCAGATATCTTGTGACTGTGGAGGAGACAGATACCTTCCACGGTGAGTCAGACAAAAGACAAAAGGCTAAACTTGGCCCTCAAACCCCATAAGGAGACTGTCTTAATATGGCTTTTTGTGTTTTCAACAAAAGAGATACAAATCAAAAGGGAAAATAACAATCTGATATTTTAGCAATGATACTTGGAGCTGTAAGACAGGTAAACTGAGCCAAGTTGGCACTGCCCGACCATTTCCCAGATCATGCTTCAAGTGTGACAAAAAGGATGCTGGGAAAGAAAATGCCCCTCCTACAGTCTCAATGGCCATTGGAAGAGCGACTGTCCTAGCAGCCAGACAGCGGGAGAGCCATCCTCTAAATTCCTGCCCTCACAGGAGATCTCATCTCCACTGCATTCATTGCTGGCTGATCTACTTGGACTGCTGAACACTGATTGGGCTCAGAGTCTACAGCCTTTCATTAAGGTATCCTCAGAGCCCCAAGTTGCACTTGAGGTCTCAGGTAAGACATTCTCTGTACTTGTGGACATAGAGACCATGTATAGTGTTCTTCCTGAGTTTTCAGGCCATTGTATTAAGTCCTCAGTCTACGTAGGAGGTGTTGATGGCCAGTCTACACAGCCCCTGCAGACAGGGCCCATTTCATACAGGTTCTAGACTCTTCTTTACACATAGCTTTCTAGTAATTCCAACATGTCGCACACCCCTTTTAGGTAGAAATCTTCTTCAAAAGCTTAACCACTCCTTTACCTTCTTCCTCCGTACATTTCTTATCCTCCAGACATCCCCACAGTGAACCACAAAGTCATCCCCTCCCCTCCCTTATTCTCTGGTTGATCCTATAGTTTGGAATACCTCCAATCCCACCCACGCTACCATGCCATGCCTATTTTACTTAGTCTCAAGAATCCTTCAATTTTTCCTTGCATTCCCCAATATCTTATAACATCCAAACATTTATGGGGACATAAACCTATAATTAAGCATCTTTTAGACAATGGTTTTCTTAAACTTACCCATTCACCCTACGATACTGCCATCTCCTGGTATGTAAGTCTAATGGGTCCTATAATTTGATACAAGACCTTAGGGTAAGCAATGAAGCAGTTACTCAATTCACCCAATGGTGCCAAATCCTTGTACTATGTTCTCTCTCATCCCTGCCTCCACCACCTACTTCATAGTCATAGACCTTACAAATTCCTTTTTTACCATCCCCCCCTAAACCCTGATTGTCAGGATTCCCTTGTGTTTATGTATTCTGACTCAGACACTCTGAGGTCTCAACAACTTACACCTGTTATCTCTATAGTAGAATCTCTTCTCAGGGACACATACCACTCCGTTTCTTTCCTATTCATCAATTTCACAGACACACTCCTAGACAGAACTGACAGATTTTACACATGCCCCACCACAAAACTCTCAAATATCTTCTCATCTTTGTTTGTACTTTTTCAGGATAAAAACCCTTCCCACAACCAAGAATACTGCTACTGTAGTTACTAAACTTCTGTTACAGGAAATCATCCCAAGGATTGATTTATCTCAGAATATTCAGTCAGATAATGGTCCAGCCTTTATTTTTCAGATCTCTCAACAGGACTACAACCAAATTGGAGTGGCCCCTATCTGGTCTTGCTCAGAACTTCAGCAGTCACTGAAATGCCATCCTGGTGCCACATAACTCAAGCTAAACAGTGCCCTCCTAACCTTAACAACCCTGCCTCTAAACATTATGAGTGGTCATCTCATCTCCTATCTCCCATCTCCATCTCACCAAAGCCCCACAGCCATAATTTTCAGGCTAGGTCATGTTTTGTTGTCCTCTTTGGTTCCTGATCCCTTACATTCTATTACTTATTTTTTTCACTGTAAGTATCTTAGTTATTTCTGCCCTTAGCTATTTAGTAAAACATGAGAGGTCTAAGGTCTCATGTCACCTATAGTGATACAGCCATGACCCTACCCACCCCTACTCTATAATTTCCCAAATATGATTCAATCATCAGGCCATATATTTCTCATGTTTTTATTCATTCCAGCTCAACACCTAAAACAAGGACAATTGCTACATACACTTTTAAATGCTACCTTTTCAGGTGAGGGAATAATTACCTCTAATAACTCCATCCCTCCAAACTCCATGCTTATTTTTCAGATTCTTCCTCACCCTGGCCCTGAAGCAATGACACATTTGAGTCAAGGGCACTTTTCCTTCTACCTTTCCTGTGTCCTTTCATCATGACGGTGATCTGCCTCCTCATAGCACCTTGTGTTTTTTATTTCTCCAATCTAGTATGTGAGCATTCACCAATGAGTAACTCATTGTCCTGGCTAAAACACCTGGTACCAGCTTCTACATGGACATCAACTATCATCCCATCAACCATCAACCTTCCTAAACCCCAATGTGGTGCCCCCTTCCAGCAGAAAGAAGTAATAGAGAGACTCCACCCTTTTCCTAACAATAAAATGAAGTGAATGAAAGAGTTTTGCCCTAGAATAAATTACTGTACAGTTATGGCTGTGATCTAATATGGTGGAAGGCCAAAGCAGGAATATCTACCAGTTCCTGCTTCTTCTTCAGCCCTAATTGCAGCTCCCCTTACTGCTTACATGCAAAAAGAATTCCAATCAGTTCCTCACACATCAGCAATATCCACCCCATGTACCACTTCAATCAGAGGTCATACCATTCCCTGGCTTTCTGTATCTGGTAGAAGGAGACAGCCCACCTGCCATGGGTTGTGTGCTCCTTTCCATGTCCTCAATTCAATAAACCTGTTCATTTTGTACTTTTGATTCTCTATTGTGTCAGAATACTCTAGTAGAAACCATACCAGTTGAGTTCACCACCTAAATAAAGCTGATTCTTGCCTCCAAACCTTGGTGCCGGTCAGTTTTTTTTTTTTGTGTGTGTGTGTGTGTTTTTCTCATGGCTGTTGCATTAGCAATACTTGATAACAAATAAGATACAAAAAACAGAAAGGGACCAAGAGATGCAGAAAGAGAGGAGGAAGGTGCATAGGAAATTTCTTGCTCATGCATAATATTCTATTAATATAATCACAAAATGTCCCCTTTCTCCCATTAAGAAGGATCAGATAGGTTTTGCAGCTTCCAGACCCCTGCATGAAGCCACCAAAGTTCCATGTGCCTTCTTGACAGGGTATTAGTGCATATTGCTTGGCACACACAGTTGAGGTCGGGAGAACATAATTGCCATTGGACATAAATCTCTTTTCCACCTGTAGACTAAAGATTTATTCCACCTCTCTGACATTGACCTCAGGTTCTTTCAAGACCAGTTCTGCTTCATGCTCTGGCATCTATGTTCAGTTTCATCACTGATTTCTCCTCATTCCTATGCCTCACCTGACAGTGAAAGAAACTTATAACCTGGAGCTTGGCATTCTTACAGCAACATTGACTTTCACTACTGTGTGGAGAGCAATCTGAAAATGAGGATTGCATTTTTGCTTCCAGCATCAGTACCCACCTGAACAGTGACCAGTACACATGACTTGATGATTACAGAGTTTTCTTGTGTGGAATCACATTCTGTGATGAATAATTTTCCCCCCAATCTCCCCTCCAGTAGCACACAGATTGCAGACACAGCTCAGATTATTTACCCATGTTTCCATTTTCAGGAGTCACTAGGGTCAAAATTGAGGACTCTAGTTGTCATATTATGATGCTGAAAAATTTAAACAATGAATTAAAAGATAGCTATTAACATAAAAAGTTAAACAGATAGTTATTAGCAGTATTGTCATTCTGTGCTGAGCTCGTTACCCTAGTAAACACGCACCAACCACACAATTATAGATTAACTGACCGTGTCATCATGCTGTTCTGTATGTGTCGTTCTCCCACCCTAGTAACCTGTTTGCTGTGTCAACCTTTGTTCCCTTTGTAAGAGAAAAATGATGCTGTGTCAACCATTGTTCCCTTTATGAGAGACAAATGTTCCTGGAATTGGCAGAATGAGGGCTATGAATTGGCTAACCACCTACTGTAAAATGCCTCTGACCTCAAGCAAAAGGGAACAAAGACCCACGTTGTTTCTGTTTCTCATCAGTATGTACTAAATGATCAATGAGCTAATCATAAAAGAACTATAAAAATCAGTCAAAATTCTAACCCAGTCACACAGCTTTGCAAATTCCATATACACTGTGTTGCTGGGCCAGCTAAAATTAAAGCTCTTCTTTTAAAAACGATGTCATCTTGCCCCATTTTTCATCATGGGGCTATGTTTTTTGGGGGATTACAACACCAGTCAAGACTGTCCCTGTGTAGCTCAGTTACATGTAAAGAGCTAACAGCAGTGACAAGGGTGACACTGAGACACCACTGACTGAGCAGCTCACTCTTCCCCTTGACACTACCCGATTCCCTCTTTCTGATTCCTTGTCTCTTTAAAAAATATTTTTCTTAGAATACATCCATTCTCTCTTTAGATTTATTTTCCCCTTCATAGCATGACATGGTAAGATCTTTTTCTGCTATTTGATTGTTTAAGTCTAGGTTTGCTGTACAGTTAAGGCTGACCTTGAACTTACTATGTACTCAGGTCAGCTTGGAACTCAAGGGAACCCTCCTGCCTCAGTCTTAGGAATGCTGAGATTACAGGCGTGCACCACCATACCTGGTGAGACCCCTTACACAAAGAGGCACCAGGATATTCTTTAACAAGCATTGTAAACTCACATTAAAGTCTATCAGAGCTAAAACTTGCTCTGTTTCTCATGTTTACTGATGATTAAAGTATCATGTTTGGGGAGGTGAGATAGGGGGTGTGGTGGGTTTGTGTTAATATCCTTGGAGCCACCTGTCCCCTGAAGTCCCATTCTCATTACTAATGAGTTGTAGGCACACCTTGGGACTCATGTAGATTATCCTGTAGGCCTTCTTACAAGATGGGCAGTGGGAGCAGGCCAGTGGCATGGACCACATACATTCAAGGATCAGAGGAACCCTGGTCAGGAATGTCTCTGTATATAGACTATCCTTAGCATTTGAGGGCATCTTCTGTCTTTAAATATCTGTGCTCAGTCCTGTTAGTTACTTGGATTTTCTTTCATAAACATAATTTACTTTGTACGTGTAAGCTTTTATTAATTTTTTTACTTAAAGAGAAAAAAAGAAAGGACATTAAAAAAACAAAGCAATAAAAGGGTACAAGTAATACAGGATGTCAAGAAAAAATATACAATAAGATATCACCAGTTAATAGGTTACATATTATCTTCCCAGGAGCAGTTGTCCAAATTACAAAATTAAAGCATATAAAGTGGACATTCATACAGTGAAACTGGAGACAGTTCCGTTCAATGATCCAACAAAAGCTCACCAATATGGTTTTCCATCCTACACTCTCGAACATACCTGCAGTTATATCCCTTATTCCACCTTCCTTTCCTCTCTTTTTCACAATAAAAATTAGTCATTTTGGGTTTTATTACTCCCACAGTTCTTTTTACTTTTTTTGCAGAGAATAAAACCAAACGTGATTAAGCAAAACAGAATCAGTTCGAACAGAAGGGTGGGCATAGTACATGATGCAAAAATAGAATACCAGGTGATCAAAAGTGGTTACCATTGTGTCTCTTGCTATTTTTAAATTGAGTTGCCTATAATAGAATTGATCAAAACAGTACAGAACAAGACCAATAAAACCTACACTGGAGATCTTACAGGACTTCAAAAAGAGGATAATAGTCAAACCATAATGGGTATCATAGTATACCTTATTGCCTTCAAAGTGGTTGCCTATACTCTCAAATTTGATACTATCAAGCAAAATAGAATATAGAATAATCAGACAGAACAAGATGGGGAGAGCAATACTGGGGTTCAAATCAGGTTAATAGGAAAACCAAGAAAGTTACAAAATATGTCCTGCTATTTTTTAATTTAGTTTTCCCTTAATTAAAAAAATGAGAAAAATACATTAATTTAAAAAGGGTGAGAGATTGAGATAAGAGAGGACATTGTAACAGAAAAACGCAGGTCAGAACCAAACAATTCAAGCATCATTGTGTTTCACCACCAGATAATCTAACATAATAGTAGTCACCATAGTGCCTCTTTCCTTGAATTATTTGAGTGTAACTTCATATGCTATAACATCAAGCATATCAAGACAGTGTGAAGCCATTCAAGAGAATGCAAGAATTACAGGGTATTTGGAACCAGCTAATAGAAAATGAACAATGGTTTCTATTATTATCTCTTTGCCTATAAAGAATTTGTTTATACTATAGTGTATACTAAAATATAGTAAGACACAACATGTTAAAACCAGTGGAAACAGATGTACCACAGCTTGATGGGACTTCAAAACAAGATGATATTAAATCAACACTAGCTTTTATGTTGTGTTGTTTTCTTCATAATAGCTATTCGTACTATCATAGATACTAAAATTGAACAACCCAGGTTAAAACCATTGCAAAGCGTTGCATCTGTGCTAAGCTGGCCTTCTCCCCAGGACAGTCCAGTGTTAGGGTTAGGAATCACTGGCCCAAGTGGCATCATGCTGCTGACTGACCAATAGTGTCAGCCAAGAGACTCCCATTCCCATTTATATAGTCATGTGTCTACAATGCTAGATGGTTCACTTTTATGTGGTCTTTGTAGAAATAACATAAATTTGAGAATAGCGACACCATTTTGAGAGCTTTAAAGCAAACTGCTTTAATTGGCAAAGCACTATCAGTACTTAACAAACAGAAGAGCTGAAGCTATACAGGATCATATGATCTATAAAGTACCAGACAGTGATGTGGCTAAGGAGCTGGGTCAAGAACCCCACATTCTGAATCTAAGCTCCATGTAACTTTTCCTTTTGTTTCTGTGCTTGAATTTTTTAAAAATAGACTTGAGGGCTTGGTGTCACATGCCTATAATCCCAGCACTTTGCAGGCTGAGGCAGGAGAATTGCTGAGAGTTTGAGACCAGCCTGGGCTACAGAGTGATTTCAAGGCCAGCCTAAAATGCACAAGGAGAGCTTATCTAACAAATGAACATACAAACAGAAATAGACTTGATTTTGTAGATCAGTTTATCTTTAAGTTAAAATCGAGTTGAATGTACAAAACGTTCCCATATAACAATGTGCACAAAATTTCTTATATTATTAATAATTTTCATTAACATGTATATGTCTTCCAATTAATGAACCAATATTCATAAATGATCACTAACTAAAATCCATAGGTGATTCAGGGATGTGAGGAACCAGGCCAGAGGAGGCTAATGCCGTGCACAGGGAGGGTGCATCTAAGTCTGCTCAGCCTCAAGGTGCTGTGGCCCAGTACACCACTACCTCTGCCTTCAGTTATCTTACTTTTCTTCCTTTTCCTTCCATTTCTCCATTTTTATTTTTAAAAAAGATACGCTATTGATGATGAGGTAGTTCCTGGCTGTTTCTTGTCACTGTAGTGTCTATTATACAGAGTGACGCTCAGTACTCCCAGACTACAGAGCCACCTTGTCTGGAGGACAGCCAACCCATCATTTCCTAGCTCTGTGACCATGAGCAGGTGACCTGGCCTCTCTGAGCCTTGTGGCTTCTCCTGTCATGGCAGATGTGCTGCTGTGTGATGATTATGTGACTGCCTGGAGACCAGGTCAGCATTGCAAAAGTGCCATGCACACTGTGATCTCACCAGCCCCTGTGTCAGCAGAGAATGGACTTCAGGAAACCACTGAGTGCTGACACCACAGACAGAATTGCAGAGAGCAGAGGACAATTCCTGCATCTCTGGGATGTTTTCTTCTCTGAAAGATAATTTATTGAGTGTGCTCTGAGAAGGCCATAAGCCTGAAATGCATGGGTCTCACTGAGCTGAAGCCAAGGTGTGAACAGAGCATCCTGGTCCCCCCCTTTCTCAGAGTTCTGAGTCAGAGCTCATTTCCTCCCTTCCAGCTTCCCAGGGATGCCCCTTCTGTGTCTCCTGCTTCTTCCAGCCACAGAGCCAGCAGCTCAGCCTCCTTCCATCCTCCCATCCCTCTCATCTTCCCATCTCCTTCACTGACTCCCATCCTCTTGCCCCCTCCCACAGCCTCCTGTGCGGACACTGGGCCCCCTCAATCCCTGAAGGATTAGATGCCCATTTCAGGACCCTGCTTTACCCACACCCACAACTCAATGCCTTGTGTAGCTGCCCTCATCGACTTTTTCCACTGGCATCTTGGTCCAGGAGCCATGAGCTCTTACTTACAGGTTGGGCCTGGCTCAGTGCCAATCTCTTCTGCTGCAGTTTTCATGGTGAGCACATTGCACCCTTCTCCCATCACCACCTGCAAAATTCTGAACTGCCAGCTCACCAGGACAAAGACACGTGTCCTCCATGTTGGCCCCTGAACTCCCTGTGATCCACTCCACAGCCCTCAGTGCTCTCTAGTATAGGGTTTCATGGCTGCTCCCACCTCTCCCTTACCTTCACGGCCCAACTCTGAGAGCCATTCCACATTCAAGACAGATCACTACACACAGTGGCCTCCACTCTTCCCATTTCTAGGACTTAGACTCCTCCTTTTTGTCCAATTAGGATAATTTTCCTTCAAAGAACCCCTCTTCCCATGTGGCATCCTCTCTGCAGCATGTGTCTGCAGCTGCATCGCAGGCCTGTTCCATCCCTTCTACATTTGTCACTTCAGTGTCTCCATCTCATTCCAGAGGGAATTTTCCTTGAGGCTGAGGCATGAGAGCTACTCCTCTTCCCAGCACCCAGAAAGGTTTGTGTACATAGTAGGAGCTCTGCACAAGGCTTCCCTGCACATCTCTCTGCAACTCCTAAGGACACTACTATATTGCATTAGGGCCCCCTCTAGACCTCACCTGAGGTTGATGACCTTTGTAAAGATCCTGTATCTCAGGACACTCTTATTCTAATGATCTGGGGATGATTTTGACATGAGTTGGCTTTTTGTGTGACACAATTCATGGGAAGGAGGTTGGTGTGATGGGGAAGGACTCATCCCACTGATGGTTATGGGGATGCTTGAAGAAGCAGGCAGGGAGAGGGAAGCAAGTGAGACTTACCAGGAAGGAGGCAAGGAGCCACTTAGCAAACTCCAGAGCTTTCTCAAAGAAGAAGGGAGAAGAGATGGAAGTAGGGGACTGGGAGAGGAGAGAAATGAATGCAAAGGGAATGCAGATGTTCTGTGACCATGAACCAAGTCTGCACTAGGAACAGAAACTTTATGTACTGCAAATGTACAGCAGGATGGCGATGGAGAAAAGAGGGGCAGTGGAGGGAGTAAAGGGGAGGAAACCAGGAATTAAAATGTATTATGTACATGTGCCAGCTCCATACAAATAATGTAAGCATTATATACTGTGTACTTATATACTAATGAAGAAAAAGATGAAAAATTTAGAAAGAAAGGAGGAAATCAAGAAAATATTTGGGACATAGCTCTGTGTAACGACCCTAGATTTAATTTCCTTTATCTGCCTGCCCCAAAATGACACTTTCCTATAATGGCCAATTATATGCAGCATAAAATTTACCATCCTTTTTGAAATATGAATCACCAGAATTCAGTACCTCTAATAATTTCCCACAGGAGTACACAAGATATTAATATCTTCATATTTTTACTCACCTTTCAATTTTACATCTTATTACATGTTAGAATTATCTTTGGAAAGGCTTTTATTCAGGCTGATATGATATAAGGGGCCTAGTGTTTTATATTCTTTATCTGCTTCTATCACTCAGGCTGAATTTGGTAGATGCCACCAAGGAGGACATGGGTAGCCATTATTGTAATTGACCCGAGAGTCATCTCCTTGTGGCTACTTTTGTTTTGTGATACTGAGGATGGAATTGGGCCTTGCCTTCGAGGCTCTGGAGTGGGCCAGGGTAGGGGGATGGCTCTAAGAGGAGGGCAGGGTGCGGACTGCTGCAAGTGACACTAGAAATTGCTTCAATGGCCAGAGTCATCCTGGTATGTGCATATTCATAAAAGTCCTCTCATCATCCTGCCATACTGAAAAGTTTTTAGGAAGGGACAATGTAAGTGGCAACCAGAAATCCTGAGTGGGTTTAAGTGACTGTGGGCATTTCTGCTGAGATCACAGTAGGTATTAACTTTGAGGCTGCTGCCCTTGGAGCTCCTGCATTGGTGAAAGCATTGAAATGTGGCCATTGGAGGTGTTGTAGAACAGACAGATTTACCTGCATAGGAACCAGAATGTTTGCTGCCTTGGCTGCTTCATTTGGAGAAGGTGTCACCCTCTACTCTCCAAAGGCTCAGGCAACCACTCTGCCCCTCTGCTACCCTACATTCATGAGAACAGTACTTGGCATAGTGTGAGGGTGAATGAAAGTCACAGGCTCTCTCAGGTGTCTCACGGCTTGGTCAGTTTAGGAGTGCAGGGTCCTTGTCCACGGAAAAGTGCCATAGGTGTTGTCCCAGCCTATGCAAGAAATCACTGTGTCCCGCCTCCAGTCTGCAGCATCTACATGGCAGCCCTACTCTGGTCCTCCTGCAGAAACCCCAAGAGGAAGCCATTTCCCAACACAGGGCTCCTGAGCCTTAGGAAGAGGATGTGAGTTAGAGAGGGCTGATATCATGGGAGTGGTGGAAGCACATCCCAACTAGCAAGGGGACCAGAAGGGCAGAGAGGTTTACGTGGCTGCAGAGAATGTGATAGCATAAATGATGAGATTACACATTTTTTAAAATCCAGCTATATTTCAAAATAAATGTGGTTCTCAGAATTTTTCATTCATTTCCAAGTTTCTTTGTGGAGCAGAGTCCATAGGCTTCCTACGCTGAGGAGGTCTGTAGCAAGGGCAGAGAATCAGGCCTGGCTTGCATGGGACAGCCGGGCTACAAGCAGTCTCCTGGATTGACAGCCACTGGACATAGAAGGGACACTGGAAACTTGAAGCATAGAGAACAGTGCACATGTTCACATATTCACACACACACACACACACACACACACACACACAGGCACCTATCCACACATATCTATAAGTACATTCATATGCACAGGTGTGTGGGGGCACACATGCCCACAGCAAGGATGAAAGTTCCATTACTTGAGGCCTCAGGAAGTTACAACACACCATGCATTTGTCAGCCTCTCTGGGTATGATTTCCATGTGTTTTTCCACACTTGGGAGTATGCGCAGAAATATCTGCAATGACAGCACATGGCACCAGAAGTAGTCTCTGTGAAAGGCAGAGGGGGTTGGAGGTGACAAAGTTTTGTCCCATTCATAGAATGTCTTTCTGTACAACTTACTTGCCTTCACTTGTGAGGTTTCTAATGAAGAGATAAGAGAGACAGCAACACAGAGACAGACTCACAAAGAGACTGAAAGACTCACAGACAGAAGCAATGGCATACACAGAAACCGACAGAGAGAGAAATTGGAAGAGTGGGCAGGTTCAGAGACAAACTGAACACGTGGAAACTTCCTGAAAAAGAGAAAGATATGTAGGGTGGATAGGAATATCTCGTGAAGAAAGCTGTTCCAAACTCATTGCTTGATAATTATCGGCTGGAGAGCACTGTGTAGAAATCATTCCATTTTCAAGTAAGTTAAAGAAAGGGTACATAACAGAACTTTATGTAAAAACACACTAAATACAAAGCATATGTATATGTAGACAATAAGCATTGTCGCTTTTGGGAGGTATGGAACAGAAGATGGGGACACAAGTTGGGTGAATATCCTCTTTGCCCTGGACATCTCATCTTTCATGACTGTCTTCACCAGCAACCTGGATGACACTGAATATTTGAACCCATAAATTTCCAGAGAAAATCCAGAGAAAATGAACAAGAACAAGAGAAGGGCAGGTCCCTTCAGTCTTGCTAGGTAAAGGGAGCAAGTCATAGAGATGCCTTCAATGTCTGGTGACAGGTACAGGGAAGGAAGGGGCTGGTCAGATGTGGGGGCAGCTACATACCCTGTGGGTCAAGCTCAGCCCAACTGGACCAGCGCTCCCAGGGCAGGAACAGGTGCCAGTCTCTTCAGCAGAATTCCCCAGCCACAGAGCTCTCCATTTCTACTGGGGAACAGTCCTGGGTACATGAAAGGGGGTCTTCAACTGGTGACAGGGGCACAGGTTGGGAAGATAAAAATTCTCAACAGGGATGTTGGATGATAGAGCTGGATCCATAGGAATGTTAAGGCACTTATGCCACTGCACTGGGCACAGGAAGGAGCCATGTGCCAGTGCCAGACGAATGGATTACCACAATCTGTGTCCAAAGCTCCTGGGATTAATACACAGCTATTGCCCAATAGCACCACTGGCATAGAAAATGTGTAAAACTCATCTCCCCTCCTGGCAATCCTAGCTTAGCAACACTGCACACTAAGCAGAATACTGGGGCACACAAGAAATGAATCAAATTATCCCTTGGAGATGCACTGGGAACCTGGAAGCTGCATGTGAGGACTGCTGTCCAGCTTGGAGAGAGGAAGAGAGAGAGAGAGAGAGAGAGAGAGAGAGAGAGAGAGAGAGAGAGAGAGTATGTGATCCCAGCTGGATGAAGCTCAAAATCAAAGTTCAAAGTGCATGTTCTACAGAATGTGATCTGTCTTTCACGCCAGAGTCAAGTTGAGAAACCATCTGTAAAATCATCAAAAAGCAAACCTGCAGAATGGGGTTCTCTCTGCAAAGGCAATGGGATTTCACTCCTTGTTACCTTTATAAGAAGGAGCAGTACTGGTACACAGACTGCAACATGGCCTAAACAAGAGAATATCGCGCTGAGGGAAAGAAACCAGGCAAAAAGTTCAAACCCTGTATGATTCCACTCACAGGGTTCTTAGAGAGTGAACTCCAGAAACAGAGGGGACAGTGGTGCCCCTGGCGTGAGGACAGGGAGGAAAGGGAGATGGCATTTCATTGAGAGTTTCCCATGGGGAAGGGAAGAAGGTCTAGAGAGAAGTGGGGATGACAGTCACATAGCCATTGAATTGTAATCTGACTTCCACAATGAGAATTGCATAGAAAGACAAATTTTATGCTATGGATGCATTACTACAATAGAAAGAATGCACAAGCATGAAGGACAGGACTCCCATGAACCACGTGAGGTCTTCCAGCACCTGATGACAGGACAGGATGATGGCTTGCTCACTGGGCTAGCAGGGTAGGCAGACACAGGTCCTCACAGTGTCTCCACCAGCTCCTCATGCTGGCATCTTGGTCCAAGAGTCAGGAGCCCTCACATATGTGATGAATCTGGCTCTCAGGGCCAAGCCCTTCTGCTGCATTTCCATAGTCACCACATTCCACCCCTCCCCTGTTCCCACCTGCCAATTTCTGAGCTGCCAGTTCACCATGACAATGACACCCATACTTCATGTTTGCCAAGACACTCACTATCCATCCTTCCTCTGTAGCAGCCTTTAAGAATATCAGGGCTGGGGATTTAGCTCAGCAGCATAAGCGCCTGCCTTACAAGCAGGCAGTCGTGAGTTCGATTCCTGATACCGATAAAAAAGGAAAAAGACAAAAAAAAAAAAAAAAAGAATAGCATTTTCACCTGTGGAACATAGAGATCCACATGACAAATGCTGACCCACTTCCTCTTGATTTGTTTCCCAACAGAAATAGTGTGTGACCTGCATCACGTTTAGATCAGGTCATTGTAAAAAGGCAGTGACAGTTTACAAATGTGAGGGTTAGCAGAAGAAGCACCCAAGTGGATAGGTTTTCCATGTGAAAGGCTACTAATGCCCAGCACACTTGGATAGATGCTGTCTGCTTAGGGGAAATGAGCTCTTCTGGTCGGGCCTTGACTCACACTTGTTCAAGAAGGTGCACATGGGGAAGACAAGAGTGTCAGGTGGGCAGGGCTCTCCTTCGTGAGACACTGGCCTGCTAAGGTTGGGGACAGCATCTTCAGAAGGAGATTCTGTAAGAAACAGAGCTGCCACAAAGCCAAAGAGTGTCAATATGGTTCTATTTAGTACTAAATGTCACACAGAAGTCACAGCACCAGTACAGTCAGTTGCCTATAGTGCTTGCATAATGAAAAATTTCTTCTAAGCAAGTGAGTGGGATGTGTACAGAGATTTGAGTGCAAAGTACACACAATAAGAATATATCTGGAACCAAAAACTATTTTTAAAACTACACACTTCAAATACAAATTCAATCAACCATTTGATATCTGTTCAATAGGATATTGCCAGCACCTTAAAATTATGTTGAAGAGTAATCAAGAAAGTAGTTCCAAATTTCTCTGAGTAAAAAGTACATTTCAAAACTAGGTGAATAATTTTGTTTCCTTAAAAAATGAGCCAGGCATCATGGTGCCTACTTGCATTCCCAGCATTAGGGAGGATGAGGCAGTACAATCTCTGAGCTTGAGGCCAGTCTGGACTACCGAGAGAGAAGAGAAAACAAAAGACACAAAAACAAAATAAAAGACTGACTCAAATGAAAATCAAACCCACAAAAACAAAACAAAATGCGATGAACAAATGAAACAGGGAGGGACAGAAGGACAAGGAAAAAGGAGAAGTGATGGTAGAAGGAGGACAGAGGGGTAACATGCATATCAGGCCTCACTGCACAGCAGAACCTTTGCAGCTGTTATTAAAACAGGATCCTCTGACTCCCAATGATGAAAAGCAGCCAGTTTATTAAGAAATTGTTTTATAAATTATATCGATAAATTACATTTTATGCTATTTAAAATCAGTTACATTTCTACTAATGTATAAATCTGTCAAAATGTTAAGTGAAAGAAATTTCCTTGTGATTGTATTTATGTGTACAACTTTAAAATTCAGAACAACATTATGTTGTTTATGGAACCTACTTTTGTAAACTCTGAGATACAGGAAAAAAAGGTGCACTTTAACTCTTGACTAAAATTTTTCTATCCCCACCTCTCAGAAATTTAAAATAAAGAATCCCAAGATCCAGTTCATCTAGGATGTGATGGTTGACTGTTGTGACATCTTGAGTTAGAAAAGCTCAAATTAAATTGGCTCAGCAATTCCACAGAATAGGGAACTGGACTGGAAGACCCACTCTTTTGTGGCTTGGTGCCTGGAAGGTATAAAGGGGAAATTAAGGACAGATCTGCTTCTGTCTTTGTAGGGGCTCCTGCTTTGTTTTCACCTTGGTCATCAACTCCTAGCTTCCACTGCATGCTCTTCATCCCCTAGTGAAAGTCCTTCAGCCTTCCACCTCAGACCTATCCACCTCCTCATATGGACTGGCACAGGTCACTGCAGTGAGCTCCAGGTTTTGACAGGATCCTTTGGTCTCCAGTATGCAGGCAGACCCTCTGCACTCTCCCACATCTGACACTGTGGGTGGTCATTGTAAGCCAACATTATAAATTCTAATATACATGTATAGCTTATATTCATTTCTCTAGTAAATACTGACTGACACACACAAGTAACTTACACATGGGTCTTAGAGAATGAGAGTAGATTACTATAAACTGAATCAAATGGTTACTCCAACTGCAGCTCCTCTACTAGCTTCTTTTCTTTTTCGGGCAGATTAACACATCTTGTACATAAAATGCAGCTATTGATTTGGAAAATGCATTCTTCTCCATGCCCATCCTTGTCCCGGCCTGCAGGTGAGTCAATGTAGATGCTAGAGGGGGAGTGGGGATGAGAAGAGACAAGAGACGTGAAGAATGGATACAAGACAGGATTCTGATGAAGTCTCATTTATTCAAAGAAAGAGTAACGAATACATAGGGTAATGCGGGAGGAGGGAGTTGGGTTCTGAGATGTCAGCAGGTAATTTAGCAACAGTGGCAAGATCGAGGTTTATAGGGTAATTCAAGTCTCCCACACAGGCTGGCACATAAGGAGGGCTAATTAACATAACCCGTGAAAGGGCCAAACAGGCTAGGCAAGGAGAGAAGCTTAACTACCAAACTTAACTCCTAAAGGGGGTTAATGTGGCTGCTGCCTGCAGATATAAGGTGGCAGCCAATTACAGGGCTTCCCATACATCCCCAGGGACCATGAGAAAGATTTGTTTTCATCTGGTAAGGCAAGCAATACACCTTTACAGTCCTACCTCAGGATTATACTAACTCTCCTGTCCTGTGTCACAACTTAGTTCATAGGGATCCTGATCACCTTTCTTTCCCACAAGGTATCACACCCATCAGTTACACTGACAGTGTTATGCTGCTTAGGCTAAGAGAACAGGAGATATCAATCACTCTGGATTTGTTAGTTAAGCATTTGAGAGTCATAAAATGGGGAATAACTATAACAAAAATTCAAGGTCCTTCTAGCTCAGTGAAATTTCTAGGAATCCAGTGATGTGGGGCATGACAAATATCCCTTTAATGGCGAAAGATGAGTTGTTACATCTGGATCCCCAACTACCACAAAAGAGACATTATGCCTAGTGGGCTCATTGGTATTTTGGAGGCAACACATTGTTGTCTTAGTGTCTTACTTTGGCCCATTTGCTGAATGACTTACTGAGCTGCTAGTTTAGGGCGGGGGGAGAGCTCTGCAGTCAGGGGATGCTGTGCAGGCTTTTCTGCCCCTGGGGCTACATGATCCAGCATATCCAATGGTACTTGAATTGTCAGCAGCAGAGAGATGCAGTTTGGAGTCACTGTCAGGCATCCATACGTAAATTGCAGCAGACACCCTTAGGATTTTGAAGCAATGCTCTGCTATCATCTGCAGCCAGCTATTCTCCCTCTGAGAAACAGCTCTTGGCCTACTACTGGGACTTAGTGCAAATTAAACACTTGACCATGGACACCAGGTCAACATGTGACCTCAGTTTCCTATCGTGCCATGGTATTATCTGATCCACTGAGTCATAGGTGGTTGCATTTGTACAGTGACAGTCTATCACTAAATGGAAATGATATGTGTATGATGAAGACCAAGAAGATCCAGAGGGTACAATTAAATTACACAAAGTTGCCCAGATGCTTATGTTTCCAAAGCTTGCTCTATTGCCTTGTTTCCCACCATGCACCTATGGCCTTGTGGGCTGTACCACATGATCATCTGTACAAGGAAGAGCATACTTGGGCCTCATTCATGGATGGCTTTGCACATTGGGCAGGTATTACCAGCAAGTGTTTGGCTGCAGCATTGCATCTCTTTTCCTGGACAACCCTGAAGGACAGTGATAAAAGGAAATCATCACAGTGGGCAGAACATCAGGTCATACACCTGGTAGTACCTTTTACCTGGAAGGGGAATGGGGCAGATGTGTGACTCAACACTGATTTTAGGCTATAGTCAATCATCTGGCTGGATGGTCAGGAAATTGGAAGGCACATAACTGGAAGCTTGCTGTCAGAGATATTTGGGGAAAAGATATGTGGCAACACCTCTCCATAGGGGTGCAGGATGTAAAAATATTTGTTTCCATGTAAACACTCACTAAGATGGTGACTCAGCAGAAAAGGACTTTAATATTGATGGCGATAAGGTGACATATCAGGGATTGATCAGGGCCCCATCACTGTAAAGAGTTATGGTAGATGATTAAATAAAAAGAGACAATGGAGTATGGTTTTGGAGAATCCAGGAAGGTCAGAATTCTCTAGAAGCTAAGATCCCAAGTTTTCTCAATCACTCATATTTGTTGGGTTTCCACAGGTTTTGTGGGGTGCAGGAAGAGCAGGACACATCAGAGGCCAAAGCCCTGTGAAAATGACCACAGCCTTGAGAACAAAAGGTATAAATCTTGCTAATTAAGAGAACTAACTGATGACTAAGTTTGACAAATTTATTGCTCTGGAATAGGGAGTATGGAAGGCCTGCAGCTGCAGGTTATTTTGTCTGTAGAGACTGTGAATGTTAGTTTTACCAACATTGACAGAAGTCCCTTTGTAGTCAGCAGCCTTGTCCCCAACAGTTGGCAATTCTGTAGATGGTGATCAACCTCCTACTTCATCCTTCCCTGTCATTGCCCCCATGGGCTCATGAACAGAGTGTCCCTGGTGGCAGAGATAGAGGTCATGCATGGGCTTAGCAACATGGACTCCCACTCACCAGGGTTGATGTGGCTTCAATCTCTGCTGATTTTCTAATGTACTGGAAGCAGCAACCAACACAGAGTCCCCTGTATGGCACCATTCCCTGGAGTGATCAAACTGGAACCCAGCGACTGATTAATTATGTTGGACCATTTCCATCATGAAAGAGGACTGTGCTTTGTCTTCACTGGTATAGATGCTTATTCTGTATGTGGACTTTGCTTCCTTGCTTGTAACGCTCTGTCAAAGTACCATCTGTGAACTCACAGAATGCCTCAGCCATCATTGTGGCACACATAGCACTGCATCTGATCAGTGAACACATTTTACAACCAAAGAAGTGAGGCAATGGGCTCATCCTCACAAGATTCACTGGTCTATCATGTTCATAACCATCCAAAATCAGCTGGATTTATAGAAAGCTGGGATCCTCTTTTGAAGACATAGTTACAGCACCAGCTAAGCATCTGTACCCTACATGGCTGGGGCAAGGTTCACAAAAATCAGAATTTGTTTTGATTCAGCACCAACTGTAAGGTACTATGTCACTCATAATCAAGATTTATGGGTCCAAGAATCAACTTGTAGAAGTGAGAACAGTATCACTCACCATTATCTCCAGTGATCTCCTTACAAAATTTTTGCTTCCTTTTCCAATATTATGTTCTGCTGGCTTAGAATTCTTAGGTGCAGAGTGGGGAAAATTCATACCAAGCAACACAGCAATGATGCCACTGAACTGGAAGCTTCCACTTTGCCCTGTTCATTTTGATCTCCTCATGCTTCTGAGGGAACAAACTAAAGCAGGAGTCACAGTATTGTGAGGGGTAACTGACCCAGGCTGTCAAGAGGAAACTGGACAGTTACTCTACAGTCAAGTAAAGAAAGAATACAATTGGAGTGCAAGAGAGCCCTTAGGGTGCCTTCTTGTATTACTGTGTTATTAAAGTCAGTGGAAAACTAAAGCAACCTAATCCAGGCAAAATGACAAATGAGGTGGAACCTCCAGGGAGGTTCCACAGCTCCCAGTATCATGCAAATGAATAGTTGGATGCAAAGATGATAAACCATTAATATGTATCAAAGTTGGATAGTGATCTATTGGGTCATGATACTACTTTTCACAAAATATTTTGTTATGGACAATCTTGTGTTGATTTTAACCAAGCCTCCTAAATAACTAATTTAAATCAGTTAAAAAATAAAAATGAAATGCAATGTAAACACATTGTTTTGCATCCAAGAGACAAGTATCACTGCTCTGCTGGTGGGGCAGCCCAAGGGAATCATGAACCAAATAGCAATAAAACATTAGAGGGACTGAGTTTAATGACAAGAAGACACTTTATTTGTAAAGAAGAAAGGGAGTAGGGGGTGGAAAGATAGCTAACATGATAGGAAATCATCAGTGAAGGGGGCTCTGAGAAGATGGAGGAACTGTGGACATTTGTTCTTGGCTGTTTTCACGTGGGGCGTCAGAGACCCATTCTAGCACCAAGACATAACCTGACTGTCTTCTGGTCACCTCTGTCCATGTCATCTGTTCTTGTGGTCTTCATGTATCTTCTTTCTGTCTGTATAATGGTTCTTGTCCCACTCTTCAAGGCCTTAACCTTGTGGTGGTAGGTATGTTAGAAAGCAGGTGCCTTATTCACAGTTAGGTTAGAGTTAGTAAAGGGGCTTGTGCATATGTAATGTAATCTCTAGTTATGTGATGAATATAGCAACTAAGGTAAATAATCTGGTTACCGCAAAGGATATATATATATATATATATATATATATATATCCTTAAAGTTAGTCAACTCCCTTGCTTACCTATATGCTACTGGAGGAATGGTGAGTGACCTGTGACCTTGGGTTTTTCTGTGTCTTGCTGTCAAGTTTCTTTCTTGCAATTCCATAGGGCATTTGCCAACCTTCAATATCTGCTGTTTTTCTCTTTCTCTACCCCTGTCCTTGACCTGCAATATGGAGGAATTTCTGTATTTAAAGATTCTGTGTAACTTCTAGCCAAGATTTAGATGGAGGAGCTAATGAGGCCCCTATTCTATATTCTTCCTGCTTACACACAACTTCCCCTACATTTGCACCCTCAAAAATATCACCATATTAAAGTAATTAGGTAAAAGACTGCGACTGTCAAAATGCAGACTAAAAACCATAGTATTCAAGGCATATTTTGATTTGTAAATGTATGGCTTCTCTTCCCATCAAATGCCTCTGAGCATGAAGATTAATGCCAGGTTGGTAACATTGTCCAACCCAGCTTGCTACAGCAGGCGATTTGTGTTTTTCTTCTACATACCAAGCTTACAATGAATACATGCTCATTTTATCAGAAGCAATAACAATTTAATGAATAATTTGTGCAAGACATATGTCAGAACTCAACCAAAGCATTAACACTGGGGTTCAGTTTCACTACTAACACTAACTGATTTGCTGCTGTGATTGTGAGGTGTTTTTTCCGTCATATTGTAGAAAAATGGAAGAATACTTTTGAATGTGGATTAATAAATCATATTTATGGCCTCTTTTTGTACTGCTGAATTCCACGTGTCTTTGCTCCCACCTTATGAAGAACTTGTAGAATGTTTTTGACTATGATCTGATAAACTGTATGTATGGCATTTTTGTGACTTGTGTATTTTATGCACATTTGCTGACAGCATTTGCCAAATTCGTAGAATATTTTTGGATGTGTTACAGAACATTTCTATACTTGCTTGGTAGCTAGTATAGTTTTATTGGCTTTTTCTGTCATCTTGTGTTGATACCCAGGAATGTGTTTGAATGGAAAAGTACTGACAAGCTTTTTCTTACTGTGGTAGTTAGTATGCTTTTGCTGCCATTTTTTAAAGAACATGTAAGATTTTGAATGTAAAGTGAAACTACAGATGGGTTCTTTCCATATTGATAAAGATACTGTGTATAGCTCCTGGTATGAAAAATAAATACATGCTTGGAAGATAAAACATAAACCCATAACAATTAAAATCATTAAATGAGTCTTTCTACTACTTAATAAACTCTCTTGTTTTTCAATTTAGAAAGAGTGTCAGTTTTCAGCATGTACATCTCTATGTAGCTATGAATGTAGAGCAATTTTATTGTACTATAATATGCACAAAATATATTGCACACATCTAATGGGTGCAGAGTAATGATCTCTGTTATGTTCACACTGTTGTGCAGCTATTGCCACTATTGATTTCAGAAGATTTCCCTCACTGCAAAAGAATCAGTGACTCAGTGTTACTTAATCCCAATTTCTTATCCCCTGGCCCTGTTAAACATTACTTTATTTCCTGTTTCTATGAATTTATCTACTCTCATTTTTTTTCTCTCAGCTAAAATGTATAGTTGACATGGCTTTCACCTAATATGGTATTTCCAATGGTCATTCCTGTAATGATAGGAAAAAAGCTGTTTCCTGATTTTTTGCAATTCAGTTCATCTATCTTGGTGACACAGTAAGGCAGATTGTGAGGAAGAGAATAGTGTCATGGAGGAGACATTCCACACTCCTGGGTCCTCAGTGTCCAAGATGATCTCCATTCCCAGTCCAGGGTTATTGCCCTTCTAAGATGTCTTTTTGTTACATCACACTGAGTGGGGAAAAACTGAAAAACTTCTCTAAATCAGGCCAAGAAAATGCTGTGCACTCTCATCCCTCCTGGTCTATACAGCACATGAGTTTGAGCCAGAAATTAGGCAAGACTAAGAAAGGCAAATAGGAAAGGAAGAAGTCTAATACAATTATTTGTAGATGATGTGATCCTTTACCTAGGAGAGTGATTCCTCACATTTTTGGCACCATCGACCCGCTTCTGGAAAATAAATTTATCACAGACAAGGGGGTAGACTGGAACAATTTCAGCATAATTGAAGGAAAATTCATATTGTTGCATGCATTATTTTCTTATTGTTACTACAGAATATTAGGTGATACAATAATTGTACAACTCATCACAATGCAGAATCAGTAGAAGTGTGAGTGTGTTTTCTCCCTACTAGACAGTGCCATCAGGGACAGGATGTTACAAGGGATAGTGACATCCTAGGATGTTGCTTATGTCCTGTCTGCATTCTAATCTTGTTTTGGTTGCTCGTAATGCAGAGAACTCTGCTTCACAAAGATCAGATTTTGCAAATGGAAGCAAGATAAGATAGTCAGTGATCTTGTGGCACTCTCAAGATATGCTTCTTTGACTTTAATCTAGAATATATCGAGATTTGAAGTTGTCTCAATGATACATTTTAGGGCCACCACTGTAGATTGTGACTTGTGGAATATAAGGAACCCATACAACATTGTCTTCTATAATTAACATGAAATCATGATAAAACATAAACAAAAAGTGGAGGGCTTCAGGCCACTTGTAGTAACACAGCCAATCCAAGAGAACATAATGCTAGATGAAATAAGCCAGTCATAGATAGGGAAACACTACAGAATTCCACTTGAAGGTAGACTCCAAAAATGTGATTCCATAGAAGTAGAGAGGCTACCAATGGTTGAGATGAGGGAAGATGTTATCAATGGGGAGAAAATTTAGAAATTAGACCCAGTGATATTTCATAGAACATGTTGACTATAATTAGTAAGAATATATCATGGAAATTGCTTGGAGTGGATCTCAATCCTTCTTGCCACAAAACTACATGAAGCAATATATACCGTCAAGATGCCTTAGTCATTCCACAAACTACGTGCATTTCAAAACCACAATCTCAACATGGTAAAAAATAAAATTTTTGTTACTGTATTAAAAATAGCAAAAAATGTAAAGCTTTGAAATGAGCATTACACAAGGTCTTGTTTTTTTTTTTTTTTTTTTTTTTTTTTTTTTTTTTTTTTTATACTGGGGATGGAACTTATGACCAGGCATTTGCAAGGCAGGGCTTATGCAAATAAGCTAAAAATCCCCAGCCCTACATGTGGTCTTTTAATTACACCTCATAGATATGTCCACCATTAAGCTCTGGGCACAGAGTTCTTTAATTTTGCTGGATATTGCATGCTCGAACTCAAGCTTCTGGGGAAGCTCAAGCAGGAGATTCACAGGTTTGAAGCCAGTCTTGGCAACTTACTGTGACACAAGCTCATTTTTTTACAAAAAATTAGGGCTGTAAATCAGTGTTATATTGTCTCCTGGAGATGCATTCTTACACTTTTTAACCTGTTTTAGTTCATCTCTGTTATGAATAATGCTGCCCACACATTCTTTATTTCAAAAGGTTATAGGTGCCATCTGGCATAGCAAAGTACATTTTTTTTTTCAAAAGGAAGGACCTACAGACAGTGGTTCTAGTTGTCTAGTCCCAGGTCAGTAATCACAGAGGAGATTATTCTTGTGTCTTTCTTTGGACTCTCAAAATAATGATCAGAACCCTCAGGGGGCCACTTGGGGTTCTTCACGAAACCTGTTCCCAGTGCCCCTTCCTGGGCTAAAGTCTCTTCAATCTCTTCTCCGTTTGTCTCCTCCTCATGAGCTAAGCTCTCTCTCTCTCTCTCTCTCTCTCTCTCTCTCTCTCTCTCTCTCTCTCTCTCTCATATGTCCAAAATTCCTTCCTCAGTCTATTCTCTCCTGGAGTGCTACAACCTCATCTCTGCCCATGGAAAGGTGGCCTGTTTTGGAAGCCCTTCCTAAATGACATCTGTCTGCTCTTCCAGACAGCTTCCCATGTATAACCGCCCATTTTTGTCTCTCAAAGGGCATGAATTAGCTCCTTAAAATGAATTAGAGACATTTGGAGTTAAATATCGTGCAGTTAATTTTAGACTGTTAACTATTAGAGCAGAGTGTCAGCCCATCCATATAGGTGACACTTAGCTTCCCCCGTCATCATCAAGTGTAGAACCTGTGTAACTCATAATTAAAGCGAAATTATTGCAGCATGTGCATATCCCATGGAAACAAACATTTCAGATGCATTGAAATTAAAAAGGAGAGGTTATAAGAAATACGTATTTTGCTCTTGATAGAATTTTAAATAAATGGAACAATATAGTAGGTAAAGTTGACATTTTAAGACTTACTTCTTTACTCAGCATAAAGTTAGAGGGGTTCCCTGAAACTGTTGTACACATAACTTCTATGTCCTGTTCTATCATAGCAGTGGTGGGTTTCATTCACTGAAGAAAGTTTCTTTTCTCTGTTTTTTTTTTTTTTTTGTTTGTTTTGTTTTTCCTTTTCTTAAAAATCCTGGTACTAGGATTGTCCCAGAGATTTTGTACAATTAAGCTGCCTCTTTGTCTCTTTAGTTTTTTGTGGATTTTTTTTTTGTTTTTGTTTTTGTTGTTTGGTCTCTCTCTCTCTTTTTTTTTTTTGTCCATCTAAGATCTGGTTATGTTCCATGATGATCTGGAACAACACATCCTCCTACTCCAGGATTCTGACTCACAAGAAATGCAGAGGGTCACCTAGAATTTTTTTTATCTATTCCTTCAAAGAAGAACATTTGAAATTTCTTTCCAGGTTTGGTCTTTAACACATAAAACTACTAAGAATTGCCATGCACAGTTTCAAAGCATGTGTGAGCATGAATTTTCCATTTTTTTCATGGAAAATAAGCAATGAATATCCAAGAAAATGTTTCTTCACTTACTTTAAAGTTCTTGGACATTTTTTAGACAGGGACCACGATATATTGTATTTACACATTCAATAAATGAGAAAACGATCTACCTCATCCATTATTAAAACGTGGTATTTCCAACAACTGGTGATGGCATTTTAATAAATCTGTAATAGCAGCTCATATGGATTTAATTTGGTTTTCTTTGAGGAAGCCTTCTATATTGTTGGTGTGTTTTGTATACTGGTTCAACCACTAGAGAAAGCTGAGTTCTTGAAAAGCTTTGTAAACTAGTGTGAGCATTATGGAAAGCAGTATATAGAGTTCTTTCAAAACTCACAAGAGAGGGTTGGGGATTTAGCTCAGTGGCATAAGTGCCTGCCTGGCAGGTGCAAGATCATAAGTTTAATCCCTGGTACAAAAAAAATTCACGAGAGAAATTCCACATGACCCAGCAATACGTTTCCTAGTTGTAATCCCCAAAATTTTGCAGACATATTATACAATGAAGCACTTGTACGTACTTTTCAGCAATGCAACGCACAATAGCTAAGCTCAGGAGGCAGACTACATGTGCATCAATAGAAACATGGATAAGGAAGATGCTGTATGCATCAACATTGGAGTAGTGTTCATTCATGAAGCAGTCATTTCATTTGCTGAATAATTGGTGTCTTAACACCATAATGTTAAGTGACTGAAAAATGAGACAAGAAAGTTTAATATTCCATGATTTCAATTGAGAAATTAAAAATATAAAGAAAAAAGTAAACTACATGTGGTAGGAAAAAAGCAAACAATAGGAGAAAGTGAAATGTACCAGGGATGGGGAGGCTAGTTTGTCAAGTAAGATATCTAAAATTATTATGATATTTTATATACATGTACACATTTCTCCAAACCAAAGTAACAAGTAGGTATTGTAAACTTACAAGTGCAAACAGTTCGTAATATTAAACATTTATATTTCTTGTGCAAATCATGGGGCATATTTGCTAAGTATGTGTTCAAGTCTTATGCTCTTGTCTATCTTTCCTCTTTGCTTTTTAATATTGATTTATTGTTACATGTTATTAGGCAAATTACTCTTATCTCACATATATGATTTGCAGCCAGGTTCTCTCAGTATGTAGATTGTAATTTTCTTCTTTTATCTATGTCTTTCCTACTGCAAATGTTTTAATTAATGAAGAATACGAATATGGAGTTGTTTCTTTTCATATTTCAAAGGTCAGATGTGTGCACCTTTGACAAAGGAGCAGAGAGCATCATGCCATGGATTTGAGTGAGTGTATAGGTTACAATTGAACACAATGACAGGACACATTGGAAGAAGTGCTTAACCTTCTGCTAGTAATTCCCCAAAATGCCTAGTTCGTTGGAATTCTGTTGCTCCATAGCAGAAATCTCACCCCATATATGTGAGCCAGCATAAATGAAGATATAGAAAAAATCACAGCAAAATATGGTTGCTAGAGGCAGCGTGAGTCCAGAGGCTAAAGGACTTACTTCAAGTCCCTTAACAGATGATTTGCAATTATTTATCAGACTGTTAAGGTTTCTCTAGAAACAGAATACCAGCAGGAATCACTCCCAGTAAGGCTGTTTTTTTTTTCATGAAATTGAGAAAATGCAGATATTTTTACACATTCCTGGTAGACATTTCATGCAGATCTTTACTACTCACAGAATGAATGATGGTGAAAATAAATTCACTACCCTTGACATAGTCACATTTGACAATATTAAAAATTCAGATGCTCACAAAACTTGCTTATCAGATTTTCCAAGCAGTACATAAATCTTGAGGCCAGATGGTTTTCAATAATCTAATCTTCAAAGGTTAAGAAAAGGAACTGACCAGTATGTTTTGTCTCTAACATTCCACCTGTTGTCCTCGAGCCCGTCTTATGCTCCGGCTTCTCCATGACTCAGTTTTATGAGTTCCCCAAAATATCAGCTTTTAAGGGAGATGTTATTATCCAGAGAGACTTTATTCAGAGAGAAAGATTCCAAAGCAGAGACCTCCATGAAAGAAATCTGAGAAGACCTCAAGCACTGCCTCCAATAGTGCGAGACATTAATTCCGCCCCTCTGTAAGCCTGTGGGGTCTGGGGATTGTTGTGGCTAGATGTGACAAGTGAGGCACAAGGGCTGGGAGTGGGTCAGATTAATGTCGCAGATGAAGGTGTGCACTCTCCTTTCTTTTCTCACTGCCTCTAAGATGTTGCTCAGACTTCATGCCTTGCAAACACATAGTAATTCTACTGGCATGTAGAGCCCCGTTAATACCATACTACTGCTGTAGGCTTGTGCTTCATGTGCAAGAACTAATAAAGGTGTCATCAGAGACAAAGGGAGAAGAATTGTAACTCCCGCTGGAACTAACATGTCAATTAGGACTTGGGCAGACAGCTTCTGGCAATTCCTGGACACTATAAATACAACAAAATGTAAACTTTCATTTATTTTCCATTCTCTAGTCAAATTCAGCAGTAAAACACTGAGAGCCTTCATACTTTAGAAAACTGTCTGAGTCTATTTTGCTTTGGGTATTCTTCTCATAAGCTTTAAAACTAGAATAAATTCATAATCTGGATATGTATAACCGGGAGTCTGTAGATCTAATGGAATAATTTTATATCCTTTGAGTTTAAGTAATAAAATTTGATAATGAACATAAAATGTTTCTCACAGTCATCTGAGGATCTAGAGTTATTCTGAAACTTCCATGAGCAGTTTGTTACTTGTCACAATAACCAGCATGAAAAATAGTGCTTTTATCAATTATCTGCTGTCATTAGACTCCCAGGTTCTGGGAACACAATTGTTCTATTGATGAACAGTCACTGGTAATGACAATGAAGATTATTCAAAAATTCAGCAAAGGATAAATTCATATAATAAGAAGTTCCCTTTAGTGTAATCAATGAACAGCAAAGGATGAGCTCCAGTGAGGAGGATAGAGATTGGTTTACACCAGGAAGATGTTTGACTTCTTAGGTCCCAGATGGTATTCTAGCATTTTGGTCACTATAGCTCTCCATGGATGAAAACAAAATAAACAAATAAGGACTAAGAAAGTAGCTTCATTTTTATGATAATACTGTACAGAGATTCATACTTGAAAAAGTGCATGTGAACAATAAGCTTGGGAAAATGATGTGACACTGGAATGATAATCAGAAGAATGGAATTATTAAAAAGTTATTAGAGGATTTGTTTTATAAATTAGGAAACATGCTATTTCAGTATAGTTTGACAATTAGCACTATAAAAGCATTTCTTTCTCTAAGGACTTAAGGAAATGATATCACAAATTCATTTTGTATTTTTAATGAATAAATTTTTGCTAGTAAATTAAATGTGAACACTTGTTCTCCCTGATTAAAATGCAAATGTAATTTATTTTGAAGTAAAAACTTAGGCCTACTGTTTTTTTAGAACACAGAGTGGTGCTTTATTTTTCATTTGGAGTTATTGTATCAATTTATATAAGTATGATTTATGGTGCAAAAGCCATATTTGTGATCAAGAAATGTGTTACATCTATCATATGTTTCAAATTGTTCTGTATTTTACTTGTTATGTAACTACAGTGCTATGTAGTTGATGACTATAAGTTTTGAAGGTCATTTAAACTGTGGTGAATAGATGCAGCATGACAAAGACTCTAGAATCATGATAGTCTTAATTTACAATAAGGTATACAATTTATTTCCAGAGTCCTTGCTGATAGTGATAGGAGATCAAATTAATTGAAATGGCAGAGGACAACGTGAATTTCATATTGAAATCAACAAGTGCTACTACGAGAAAGTTACCATGATAGGTACTACATAAATATTCTCTGGGCTAACCAATTGCACAAAGTAAAGCACTAGATTTATATAATTATTTATGACAATATCCATTGATAAAAATTATATTTTTGTGGCAGAATTATTTAAAAATTTGTAGCTTTCCAATAGCCATTGATAAATATGCATAACTTGTTTAATAAATTAAAATTAAGTTTATACTCAGTAAACAACTTTCACATTAAAATAACCATCTTTGAAAAGTTACTAATCTTCTCATGCTTTTCTTTCTTTTTGTCTTTATTTTTTTCTCTTGATTATTTGAGACAGGGTTTCACTACATACTTCAGGCTGGCCTTGGTCTGGCTGTTACCCAGGTTGGCCACTAACTCCCGGAGATTCCCCTTCCTCAGCCACCCATGTGCTGGAATTACAAGCTTGCACCACCACACCTGGCATTTCTTACACTCTTCTAAGTAACTGGCTATCAAAGGGTTTTAATACATGAATTTCAACTGCTTCACTTTGAAGACCATATAAGACACACACCATGACTTCGGATTGAAAGATTCATAAAGAGTTTGAGGCATGAAATGCAGTATTTAAAGAATCATTGCAGAAAGTGTGAGGTAGAAATGGTAGAAGGCTATTTGATTTTGCACTCATCCCATACTAAGCACGGAGTTGGCAATGGATGAGTTTCTGGTCACTCAGATAACGTTCACCTCTATCAGAAGTCCATTTAGGCAGCTCAGCCCCAGAATACATATATGGTATATATGGTATTCAATTCATAGGACCAAGAGCCAATCAATTGCCATTCCCCACTGCCACCACCAGGGGCACCATTCGGCCTCCAGGCCAGGGCCCCTCTGGCCCTCCGGAAATTCTCAGTTCCTTCCTGGATTTCCTGCTTCCATTCCCATAGGGAGTAGTTCTGGGAGCGAGGGAAATGGTGGTCGTCCCTCCATGGACGGTCCAAGGTTTGTCTGTATGAGAAATTCTCATTTTAGATTCAGTTGGGAAAGGGGAATTTGCGAATCTTGGGTGCTGCTGGCAGTTTCATTGGTTTCCTTTCCTGTCTGCACTGGACGAGTCCGTGTCCCGGGGCCCTTGGGAAGGCCACCAGCGGGAAAGAGCCACTGCTCATGGGCCCTGCGTCTCTGCTTCTCAGAGCGCCTTGAGTTTTCAACAGAGCTGATGCTCTTCCTAGTTCAGTTAGGTCCCACATATGTCTCGAAGTACAAAACTATTTTAACGTTTCCTGTCTTATGTGTAGGGTTCTTATAGTCATTAGCATTCAAGTGTGGCAAATATGTCCTGACTGGAATCGATTTATAGAAAATACAACACCTATAGAATAATTATTAGGTAATATGTATATATTTGTGTGAAAATAAAAAAAACTACTTATGTATAAGATTAGCGTGTGTGACAGTTTTGGTATTTCAAATATTCAGAAAATCATGGACTATTTACCAAATAAGTTATGCATCAAAAATTCTGGAAATGAATGAAAAGAAGAACAATATATTGTTAGTTTGCTATAGCAAGGGGATGTGGTCATTATCTTTTGCGTTTGGTGGGATGAAGTGGTATTGAAGGAAATGGGAAAATTATAGTAGAAAAAGTGTAATCTTTGGGGATAGCTTGATGCAGGTAGTATGTTTGGGGAGGCTGAAGCTAGACACAGACCTAGCAGGCATGTAGCATTTTGTATGATGGATTAGAGGAGCATGGTTGGTCCCTTCCACAATTCAGAATGTTGGCAGTTACTGACCAGGTCCCTCTGTTTGACCTGGTTACTGTAGAATGTGTAGTTAGGCATCAGAGGCTTGTTGCTGCCTAAGCTATTGTTATTTGTAGTCTCTCTGTGCTTTCTACATTGTCTCTTACAGTAGATACAAAAATTATTTATAGCAAATTAATGAATTTAACATGATTGATAAATGTAAAGTTGTAAACAAACAGTAAACTATTCTTTCTATCATGATACCAAGTTCCTGAGAGAGGAAAAAGTGTGGCTAGGTTTTGGGAATTGAAATTTTGAAGCAAATTTTAAATTTATGCTACCAGTTATAAATAGTTATTTTCCTTCTAGGACGGTATTTAACAAAGCCACTCACAAGTGTGTATAAAGTTTTGGTTAATAAATAATGAAAAGTCTGTTTTGTGTTTTTTGTTGTTGATATTTGTTTGAGACAGGGTGTCACTTTTTGTTGCAGGCTGGCCTTAAACTCACTGTGTTGACATCAAACTCATGGTAAACCTCCTGCTCCGCCTCTCCAGTGCCATCTTCAGTCTTGAACATCCACACCCAAATAAAAGGTCTGTTTTAAGCAAATTATATTGTGTTCATACAATGAAAATATAGTTTTTAATATTTAAATTTAATTTTGGAACCAGCAAATAATTATGTCCTATTTTCTCATTAAAATACCATTCTTTGAACAGCTACTAATCTTTTTATGCTTTTCTTATCTACCTTTCTTTTTTCTTGATTATTCAACAGGGTCCCATTACGTAGTTCAGGCTCCCCGTAATCTCATATAGTAGCTCATGCTGGCCTAGAAATCATGGATACGTTCCTGCGTCAGCCTTTATAGTACTCATATCACAGGCTTGAATATCCATACCCAGCTAAAAGGTTTGTTTTAAATAAATTGTATTGTGTTCAAATATTGAGAATATAGTTCTTAATATTTAAAGTGAAGCTTATAACCAGTAACAATTATGTCCTATTTTTACATTATAATACTATTATTTGAACAGTTACTAATCTTCTTATGCTTTTGGGTTTTTTAAAACTTGATTATTCAAGTCAGGGCCTCATTACATAGTTCAGACTTGCCTTAATCTCACTAAGTATCTCTGGCTGGCCTAAAACTCACTGGGATCCTCCTCAATGCTAGGCTTACAAGCTTGAACATCCATGCCCAGCTAAAATGTCAGTTTTAAGTAAATTGTGTTATGGTCATTCAGTGACAACATAGTTTTTAATACTTAAATTTATGTTTATATTCAGTAAACAATTATGTCCTATTTTCACATTAATTTTTTAAGCTTCTTATGTTTTTTTTTCTTAATTGTATAAATCACATAGTAAATGAACCCAGGGCTTCATATGTGCTAGTCAAGTACTATACCACTGAACTATGTACTTAGCCCCTCTTGTTTTGAAGTAAGTTTTCATTTTGGATATTTGAGTTCCAGTGCCTGATTTTTAAAGATGCAAAATTTTCCTTAAAGACAAATACTCTTCAAAGAGTGGATCTTACTCATTTTCTTTGTTTAGTGTATTTCTGTTAAATGTTTTCATTGATTTTCCAGTTCCCAGGAGATGTTAGGTATGGGTCACATGGTAGAGGTCCATTATTGAGGGATAGCCTAGTGGAAAGCAAACAAATGAACATGTCATGTGGTTTAACTTTTAAATTTTGTAGTAATTTTTAAAGCTGTATTAGTAGCTGGGCATGGCAGCACACACCTGCAATCCCAGCACAGGGAGGCTGAGGTAAGAGGGTCATACATTTAAGTCCTACCTGGACAATTTAGGGAGACTTTATTTCAAAATAACAATTTAAAAAAGGACTGGAAATGTAGATTTGTGTGACAGTCCAAGTTCAATCCTCAGTACCAAAATATGAGCTATATTAGTAATTAAAATGTTACCTATACCTCTCTGTGTTATGAGTACTGATTGCTGTAGCCATTGGAATATAAATCTTTTCCTTTTCTTGGTCTCCTTAGAGTTAAGATATTATGAATTGATGTAAATGCAACTTCACAAGAAGAAAATACCATTCCCTTTTTTGGTATTCTTTGTGTCATAAATATTATTTAAGTAATTTATTGAAAGATTTATATTGATAATTAGTATGTTCTTTAATATTTAAATGAAATGATTGTATGTAGTTAAGTGTGAGTGTATTAACATAATATTTGAATTTTGCATTTCAGGTTTTATATAAAATACTAAGCAATTTTTAATTACAAATATCAGTTGCTTTATGCAGGTGTGTGTGTGTGTGTGTGTGTGTGTGTGTGTGTGTGTATGTGTTATGGGTGTCAAACCCAGGCCTTCACTCTGACCCATGTCCCTCACCCCTTTATATTTTTTGAGTCAGGGCCTCACTAGATTGCCTGGGCTTGGCCAAAACTTGCCATCCTCATTCCTCAGCCTCCGAGGGTGCTGGAATTGCAGGCATTCACCACCACAGCTGGCTGTCAGCTGTCTTTTAATGTTGTAGTTTTCACCTGAATTTTTGCGTGAATTACTGTTAAACTAGTACTGTGTGGTTTCAGTTCTACATTTAAAAATGTTTTTTTTATTTCTCTTTTATGTTGCTTTCTGTAATAACTTGGACCCTGGTATAAAATCCAAGGAAGCAAGAGACTGAAATTTGGGGAGCAAAGACTTTTATTTAGGCCAGGATTGGCGACAAGTATCCAGGAGCCAATTTGGAGACTGCGCACCAGAGACTGAAGGAAAGGGATTTAAAAAGCAGGAGAGAGGGGGGAGGAAAAACAAAGAAACCCACAGAGCCATCAAACTGTTTACTCAAGTCTGGAAACTGTAGAGCTGTCCACTTAGTTCTGACAACCTCAGGAGCCTTTGGTGCCTTTCAAGTTACTCCCATCCTGCAGATAAGCATTGTCTTGGAACAGCACATCTGCAATAACATTTGGCGAAGAAAGTAGAAAGTTAATTATCTCAGGACAGCTCGTTAACACTAACATGTGGGAAAGGGTCGAAAGTTACAAGAAGCTGAAACTTAAGTTTTTACAAGGATTTGGAACTTAACCCTTTTGGTGTATTAGGGTTAAGCCACAACATTTTCCTGTAATTTCTTTGAAGCTAAGCATTTCTTAAGAAGAGCGCAGGCACATTTTATGACAGACCACCACTGGGTAGGGAAAGGGGGAAGGCAGTGCAGCATTACAGAACAGAAAATATGGCAAGATTACATTCCTTGGGGAGAGCAAGGTCAGGTAAGGCTTGTGCTGACAAGCAAGTCTCCCTGCATACAAGCAAGTTACTTCAAACAAGTTTAAATCAGCGAAACATCTTGGTTTTCCTCAGCAGAGAATGGGGAAGCCTAGGAGTAATTAACAACTCCTGTTAGCTTATCTTAGCACCACATCTGTTATTTGTAGAGGGCAACAATGTTTAACATATCAATTAGGTAAGGTTTTGCAATTATTTACAGAGGAGAGCATTGCTTAACATATCAATTAGGTCACCAAGAGGGAGAAGGAAAACACATAATGAAGCTGTTTTTCTTAGAGTACAACACTTTCTAATTTCAGTTTGGTGTGCAAGAGAACATACATTGTTTTATTTAATTTTGTTTAATCTTTTGCGATTTCAACTGTGGCCTTAATGTAATTTACACTGGAAATGATCCAGGTGTACCTGCAAAGAATACAGTTGTTGGGTGAAATAATCTGTGCATGTCTGCTCAGTCTACTTAATTTATAATGTTCATATCTTGTGTAAGTATTTTAAAATTTTTCTACCTCTATGTTTTATCCCTTTTGAAAGTGAGATACATATGCAGGATGATTCGTAATCATTTCACAGTGTACACAATTACCAAATGTCATACACTTTAAAGGTCAAATTTATTTGTCAGTTATACCTCAGTAACATTGAATAAAAATGTTTCTGTAGTGCTTATTGAGGTTTCCAAATATTCTGTTTGAATTGTCCCTTTTTCCTCTCAGTTTGATTAATTATTGGTTCAAGTATTTTGGAATGGTGTTGTTAGTACGTATCAATTTTTAATATTCATGTCTTGTGAACTCTTGGCTGTATTTATTGTTGTAAACGTTAGTAAAATTTTCTAGGAAAAATTTTAATCTGTCTGATACTAACATAGCCATTCCCGTTTACTAATGTTTGATTTCGTCTGTGTTTTTCCCATTATTTTTCTTTTGGGTATTTGGGTCTTCAATCCAGTGTGTCTCTTATACAGCCATGTACTTGAATCGTATTTTTATTTACTATAAAATTTTTTCCTTTCCTTGAATTGCTTACTGCCTTCACATTTTAAGCTACTCTTGAAGCTATTGGATTTATGTCCACCAGTGTGTTCTCTGTATGACTTGTGACTATTTTGGCCTCCTGCTCCCCATTTCCTAACTTCCTTTCATGAAATACATTTGTTACCATTTTAGTGTCTTCAGTAGTTTTTACCACATCTTCATGTTACTAGTGATTTCTGCCTCTAATTTATAATACAAACCTTAATCTGTCAGGAAGTGTATGCATGTGTATCCAGTAAGATACAGAGGAGTTAGTTCCCTGGTACTCCCTCACTTTGTTTTTTTTTTTTTTTTTTTTTGTATTTGTTGACATATGTTACACACAAAAAATACATTGTCCCAATATTTCTTTTAAATCCTGTGTCAATTGAAGAATGTAGAAAAGTGAAATGTATTTGCAGATTTTAGGTTATTTCATATGAAAATTCTTATCTATTAGTTTTCATTTTTTTTTTTTGCTGCAAATTTGTGTTATGTGCTCACTTTTTGTTTGTTTGCAGTGCAGGGGATTGAACCAAGTGCTTTTCTTTGGTACCGGGGATCGAACTCACAACCTTGCGCTTGCCTTTGCCAGGCAGGCGCTTATGCCTCTGAGCCAAATCCCTGGCCTTGTTTTTGTTTTTTGAGACAAAATCTTACAGCATAATCCAGGTTGGCTTTGAATTCCCTATGTAGCCCAAACTGGTCTTGAACTCAGGGCAATCCTTCTGCCTGAGCCTCATGAGTGTTGGGATTACAGGGATCCACCTCCATGACCAGCAATTTCCATTAGTTCTGTGGATATATTTATAATAGCTGCTGTGAAATCTTGTTCCTGCTAGTACAAGGTGTGGTTTCCCTCACAGGCAATCTTTGCTTGCCTTCTTGTATATAGGTCCATTTGCATTTTTCTTTGCATATGTGAGGGCTATCTGTTGTGAAAAAAATGTACATTTTAGGTAGCATAATGTAGCAAATCTATACACTGTTTTCCTCACAGCGTCAGTGTTTGTTTAGCAATTTGACTAGTTCTATGGTTTGTTTCCTTTGCAATGTGCAGATTTTGGTACCTTCCTCATATTCTGTGTGTTTTCATCTTTGAAACTGCTGTCCTAGGGATACTCCTTTGGCCAGCAGGATACACTTACTGTTCAAAGGTTGTACTCAATTTACTGCACTGGAAAGATGGTCACACTTTACCTCTAAATTGATTTGTGTCTTGTAGACTGCATTCATGCTTCTTGCCTCAAAGTTTAGCTTCCACATTCAAGTGAATTTGAAGTGTGGCTTTATAGGAGTCACCCAGTGTCAGGATAGCTCTGTTGTTCAACCAGCAATTGGTGAGAGAGATTGTAAATAAGCACCGTGAGACTTTAATTTTGTCTCTTAGGATGGATCTGTTTGTGATTTGGGAAAGCTTTCAAGTCTCCCTCCATATCCCACTCTGTAGCTATTAAGGGTATAACCTTGAGACCCTAGAAATAAGTACAATTCGAAAATGGCCCTTGTTGGCTATTTTGTCCTCTGGTTCTCTCTCTTGAATTTCTGGCTGCCCTGCTATCTGTCTTGTCCGTACTGCTACCATGGAGCTACTAGCCTTTTCTTTTCTTTTCTTTTCTTTTTCTTTTCTTTTCTTTTTTCTTTTCTTTTCTTTTCTTTTTTCTTTTCTTTTCTTTTCTTTTCTTTTCTTTTCTCTTTCTTTTCTTCTCTTGTCTCTTTTTTTGTATCGCTCTTTCTTCTCTTCTTTCTTTCTTTTGTTAAGACAGGGTCTTACCATGTAGTTTAGACCAGCCTTGAATTCATTATGCAGCCCTAACTGGCCTCAAACTCATAGCGATACTCCTGCCTCGGTTTCCCAAATGCTGGAATTATAGACTTGCACCACCACTCCTGGCCTATTTGTCCTTTTTTAAATAACTCTACCAATATCTCCATCATTTTTGAAGCCTGTAGACAAGAAATCTTCAAGTTCTATCCCAAAGTCATGTGGCCCAAGTAAAGCTGTGAAATGCTAGTAGTTACAGCCTTCATGTTCCCTGGGTAAAGCCAACCACTGCTAACTAATTCTGTGCTTGGATGCTACCTCTGCCCAACAAACCAGATGGGGAAAGGAAATCAGTATTAGCAGTCCTTTGTCCATGACAGGGAGCCTGTGCCGCACCAGTGGGAACTGGTTGAGGGAAATATACCACAGTCATCCTGACTGTGTTTACCTGTAACAGAGCTGCTTCACTTGGTTAGTGAAAGGTATGTGCCTGTCCTGGTGTAGTGAAATTGGAGACTTACACTGAATGCAGAGAGGAAAGAATTACTATTTTTTTGCCACACTTTCCTGCCATGGAGATTCTCAAACACCTCTCTAGGGTGAGAGTGCATGACAGCAAATCAGAGTTGAAATACCCAGGACTCTTGCTATTTATGTACACCAAGATTTGGCAGGCTTTACTGAATGTTTTATCATTTTCTGTGTGCCCTTAGATTTCTTTCAGAGGTTTTCAGTGTTTGAAATTTCATATTCACCCCTGAAATGGTTGCTTTCTAGGAGATTGTGTTCACCCAGTTCTACATGCAACCATTAGTAAAGTGCTGCTTCAGGTTTACTTAGAGTAAATTTGCGTAGTCTTGTTATGCTCTGGTAAAACAGTAGTGACTATGAGTAGGTTTACACAAACTATAAGAATGTCATTAGCACCTTTTTTTTGGTACATGGGATTTAACTCCCAATCTAATGCTTGCCAGGTACGTGTTGTGCCACTGAGCTGTATCCCTGGCCCTATCATTAGCAATTTTTTAAGGCAGTTTTTCTTTTTACTCCAACAGGCATATCCATTAAGAATAAATAATTATACACTCGATGTATTTCGTTTTTATTAGAACATTTTGAGTATACAATCATTACACTAATTGTACAGAGTTGCTACATGTACACAGCTCAAAATAATTCTTTATATTTTTATTCCCTTTCCCCATCTTTCATCTCCTTCCATGTCTTGGTCTCATTACCTTCTGTAAAATATCTATGTCACTGTTTCCTATTATCTTGTATTTTGTTATTTAATTTACATGCATTTTGGGATTCTCATACATGAGAAACCATGCAACATTGAAGTGTGTCTGATTTCTTTTACTTAGCATTATGTTCTCAAGATATATAAACTTTCCTACAAGTGAGTCAACATTATACTTCCTTGTGACAGAGAAATATTCAGTTGTGCAAACATGTGACATTTTTTTATCCCTTCATCTGTTGGTGGACATATAGGCCTGTTCCAAGGTTTAGCTCTTATTTGTTCTGCTTCTCCACTGGAAAGCAGTTTAAAGTAGCTATTTGGGGAAGTCAACTCGAAGGGAAAGAGCTGGCTAAACTACAGTGTCTCATTTTAGTATTTGAGAAATATCCACACTGACTTCCCCAGTTAGTATATAAGCTATTCTTTCTGGAGTAAGGTGGAAAATCATGTTTGTTTTCATTGTGATTTTTCTGCCAGCCAGATATGTTGAGCATTTTTTCATGCCTTTATTGTCTATTTGTACTCCTTGTTTTGTGAAATGTCTATTCATTTCAGTCACTGTTTTGTGCTTTTGTCTTTTATTTTGGCTGGCTACTGTTTTCTGAAGTCTTTACATATGTTAGATATTAGTGCTATGTCCAAGGGATAGGTGTGACATCTCCCTCCCACAATTTTATAAGCTTTTTTCTGCCTTGTATATATTTTTTTGCTTTGCAAGAGCCTTATAATTTTATATGACCCACATTTTTATTAGTAATGTTTTTCTTGAGCAGTTGTGATATGTTCAGAAAGTCACCTATGTTATTGTTCCATTGATGGTGTTTCTATTTCAATATACAGATATTTGACCATTGATTTGATTGCAGTGTATAGTGAGAGATACTGGCCAAGTTCAGTCTTCTGCATGAGATTAGCCAGTTTTCCCAGCATCAATTTTTTTTTCTTTTTTGAATCAGGGTCTCACTATGCAGTTCAGGCTATCTTTGAACTCACTTTGTAGCCCAGGCTGGTCTTGAACTGGCAAAAACCTCCTGTCTTGGCCTCCTGAATGTTGGGATTACAGGCATGTGCCAGCGCACCCAGCAAGCACTATCTTTTTTTAAAGAGTATATCTTTCCTCCAGTGTGTAGTTTTGATGCCTTTATCAAAGATCAAAACGTTGGGTGGCCTGAGGTTGTTTCTGCATCCTTTATTCTGTTCCGCTAATTCTTATGTCTGTGTTTCTGCCAGTGCTATTCATTTTTATCAGTGTGGCTCTGTAGTATAATTTGAAGTCCATAATTGGTGATTGTGATACTGCCTGCATTATTCTTGTTGCCCAGGATTTCTTTTCTGTTTCCATATGAATTTTAGGATGTTCTTGTCTAGTTCTGTGAGGAATGATGTGGGAATTTTGATTGTGAATGCATTAAATCTATCAGGTTTGGATCTATGACCATTCTGACAATATTGGTTCTGCTTATCCAGGAACAAAGGATGTCTTTCCATGTTTCGATGTCCTGTTAGATCTCTTTTTCACTGGTGCCTGTTTTTTGTTATAGAAGTCTTTCACTTATTTGTTAGGTTAATTCCAGTTTAATTTTTCTTGATGATATGTGAAAGTTATTGTCTGTGTAGTTTGTTCCTCAGTGAATTCATTGTGGTTGTACTAGAATGCAAATGATTTCCTTCTGTGAACTTTGTATTTTACTTTACTACTTAATTTGGTTCAAATTCTTGAGAGTTTCTGAAGGACTTTTCAGGTCTATGTACAGGATCATGTGTCCTACAGATAACAGTAATTTGACTTCTTTTTCTCATATGCATTTCAAGTTTTTTTTTTTTTCTTTCACTTCACTGAGTGCTCTGGGTAATATTTTGAGTAACACACTGAACAGGAGTGGAGATAGTAGGTATCTTTCTCTTGTCCCTAATTTAGAGGTAAAGCTTTTGGATTTTCTCTGTTTAATATGATGTCAGAAGTTTGAAGTAAAAGGCTTTCATCACATTAAGATAAAGCCCTCATGCCTATTTTCTTTGGTTTTTGATAATGAATGGATGTTGCATTTTGTCAAAGGCTTTTTCTGCAACTATTGAGATGATTATGTGACTTTTGTTCTTATTTCTTTTGGATGCACTTGTCTTCTTCCAGATTTTACAGGGCAAACTTTCAGGTTACCTCCATTCAATATGATATTAGCCATAGAATTGCCATAAATTTTTATCAGAATACAATAGGTAGATTTATACTAATTTTCTTCAGTGATTTTATCATGAAAGATGTTGGAATTGTTGAAAGGCTGTTTCTGCATCTATCAAGATGACCATCTGTCTTCTGTCCTTGTTTCTGTGTATGTGATGTATTATATTTGTTGATTTGACTATGTTGACCCAGCCTTGCATCCCAGGGATGAAGTTGTCATAATATGTGATCTTTTGATGAATTGTAGCATTCTGTTTGCTGTTTTTTTGTTGAGAAAATTTTCTTTCATGTTCTTTTTAGAAATTGGCTCCCAGGTCTCTTTTCTTGTTGGGTAGTTTCTGGTTTTGGAATCAGGTTACTGCTTGCTTTCAGGAATGACTTCTGGAGTACTGCTTCCCTTTCCAATTTTATTAGACTTTGAGGAGTACTTGCAATTGATATTTCCTGAAGTTCTTGTACAATTCAGCAGTGAGTCCATCAGTATGTGGTTTTTTCTTCCATGATAATTCTTTAATATTATTATTACTGCTTCAAATTCATTACATGTTTTGAGTTTCTCAGGAATTCATGTTTTGTACTTTGTATTTACATAGCAATATATTCACTGCTTTTGGATTTTCGAACTGATTGGAGTATGGGTTTTCAGAGTACTTGCTGTTTATCTTCTAGTTTTTGATGATGTCTCTTTCCTTTCTAATTGCATTGGTTTGGGTAAAATATTTCTTTTTTCTGGTACTGTTCTCTAAGGCTTTGGTCACTTATTCATTCTTTTCCATAATCTTTTCCATAACCCTTTCCATAATCACTTCTTTGATTCTTTGTATTTTTTTGGTTTCAATTTAATTTATTATTGCCCCTAATTTATAAATTCCCTCCTTGAACTAGCCTTGGATTTGCATTGTTCTTATTTTTCTAGGACCTTGAGGCATAGCATTGTTATATATCTGTACTCAAGCTATTGTTGTGATGTAGACATCATCACCAATAAATGACATTCTTGGACTGCTTTTGCTGTGTCCCACACGTTCTAGCATGGTGCACTAGCATTATCATTTGATGGAAATTTCTGACTTTTTCCTTGATTTCTTCTATCTCCTATTGATTACTCAGGAGTACTTTATTTAAGCTCCATGTATTTGCAAGTTTTATGTGGTTTCGTCTACCATTGTTTTCCAGTTTCATTGCACTGTGAAATATTAATTTGCATGGGATGATTTCCGTTGTTCTGCACTTATTGACATGGTGCTGTTGGACTAGTGTGTGGCCTGTTTTGGAGAAAGTATACATATTGTATTGAGAAACTCAAGCCACTGCTATTGACTGGAACCCGTGGAGAGATACTAATTCAGTTCATTTGTTCAAAGGATTATTTGAGCTCTGATATTTCTTTGTTGGGCTTTTGTCTAGTTGATTCACATGTGTGTGACAGTGGAGTGTGGAGGTCCCCTGTTATAACTGTGCTGAAACTTATCCACTCTTGTATGTCCATTAGTGTTCCTTTAATGGAGTTGCATGCACTAGTGTGCAGTGCATATATTGTTAATAATTATTATATCTTCCTTTCGGATTGTTCCCTTAACCAATATGTAGTGACCTTGTTTGCCTCTCTTAAGCAGGTTTTGGCTTGACTTCTACCTTGTCTGAAAATAGGAGACCTACTTCTTCCTATGTGGGATCTCAATTACTAAATAGAATACCTTTTTCATCCTTTGATATTTGGCCTCTGAATATCCTTTTGGATTAAATATGTTTCTTGTATACAGTATACTCTTTTTTTTTTAATCTGTTCTTTCAGTCTGACTTTCTCAATGTGACCATTCACACTGAGAATTTGTACTGAAAAGTATTGACTTACTCCTGTCATTACATTATTTTTCTATTGATGATTCTCTTTTCTTTTACCCTTCCGCTTTCCTACCTACCCTTTCTGGTATTTTCATTACACTCCACTGTTCAACAGTGTTAACTCCATTATACCTTTCCAGGATAGTCTTAAGAAAGTTTTGTAGTGTTGGTTAGGTGGCCATGAATTTGCTGAGGTGCTTTTTGTGATTTACAGACCTTATTTGTCCTCCAGTTTAGAAAGAGAGTTTTGCCGGATATGAATTGGAAGGTTTTTTCTTCTAGGACTTGAAACACTTCTATTCAAGCTCTACTAGTCTTTAAATTTTTTTTTTAGCTAAGTCTGCTGTTACTCTAATGACTTTTCTGGGTTAGTTAGATTCATTGCTTTTCTAAATATTTTAAAATTCTGCCCTCTGTTGGGCCATTAGGAATTTGAATATCATGTGCTATGAAGAAGTTCTTCTCTGATCTTGGCTGTTGCTCATTGCATCTATGTCACTTTTTTATGTGAAATCCTTTCCCCAGATTTGGAAAGTTTTCTACTATTATTTCTGTAAGGAGGTTTTTATGCTATTTGTGCTGCTTTCAAAGTTTTCACTAATTCTACTTAATCTGAGATTAGTCTACTTTTTGTCAGTCTAGCAGGTGTGGTGGAGGATAGCGAGTCATTGCTGAGCCCTGTCCTGTTTTCATGCTCGTTTTCCCATGTGAGTGAGTCCTGCTTTTGGATCCACCCATCCTGCCTTGTGCAGGCAGTCAGCTCATTAGCACTAAGACTGTAGTCATTTTTGCAGCTCCCCGTTTCCCTGTTCCTTTGCCCACTGCAAGTCATGGGTTCTCTGAAGGGCTGTATGGCCTAAAATTTGTGAGATGCCCCCAATTCCATACTACACATTCCTGTCTCTGTGTAGATTGGGCTTTGGCAGTGAGTCAAACTGGGCCATGACCCTGTTCACGTTGGTAGATGTGGAAAGAGGAGGGTCCTTTAAGTTCTGTGTTGCTGTAGGCAGCAGGGCAGGGGTTCAAGCTGTCTATTGGACTTAATGCCAGCACTTACAGGCCTAGCTGCCTCACAGAGCCACACATGCCATGCCTGGCTTCTCATCATAGTGGACAGGGTCCCCAGCTTATCCCCAAGATGAGCTTGAATTTCTCAGGGTCTCTATGTTTGGCCTGCACCCTATTCACCACTTTCTCTCCTGGTCTGTTTCCGCCCTGTTCTGTGGCTCGGGAACACCATGAACCCTGGTTAAGCCACTCTGCAGTCGCTTTATGACCCAGACCAAATAACTGCTTACTAAAATGGCTCCTGATGAAACCCTCTTCAGATATAGCAGCCACCTCAGTCTGTCTTGTGGGAGGAGACACTGTAAGAGTAAAACACGGTGATGTTTTTGTAGTTTACAGTAGTCGTGGCTTCTCTTGCCAGTCTGGTTTGGCATATCGCCCAGCCACTGGACTTGCCTTGTGTCAGTAGAGACCCTGTTACCTCCAATATGTGAGCGCCAAGGTGAGCCTTTCAGACTGCCTTATTCTTTCCTCTGCACTTTGCTCCCTCTCTCTAGATTCTTTCTGTTTTAGTCTTCCTCTCAGCTCCCTCAAAATTCACTGAGATTCACTCTCTTCTTGTCTTCCCCAAATTGTTGTGCTTCAACTCTCTCACTTTCAGTCCCAGACAGATCACACTTTGCTCCTCTTCTCTGCTCTCTTTAATGTGAGAAATCTTTGCTTTCTTTAAATCTGTCAGAATAAGCCTAAAACAAAGTGTTTTGTATTTAGGGTAGTGATTGATTATGGGAAAAAGTTAGGTAATGCAATGGGAGGCAGTAAGTCAGGTAACCACTTCTACACTTTGGGAGCACTTAGAAGTGTTTGGAGTGCTTAGCAGTGTTCCATTTTGTAGCTGGATAGTTTTTATTCAATTGAATTATTTCTGGCTAACCTCATGGGTCTGATTACTTGTTATTTTTTTCATTGTTCTATATTCGCTTTATTTGTTGAGGTATTAATATGTGTCATGAGAATATAATTCACATCTAGAAAAGTAAAAAAATGATATATCCATGAAATTTTGATATGTTTTTCATGCATATTTGTATAATTTGTGTGCTTGTATGTGTGTATGTATATTCAATAGAAATGTTCTCTTTCCAATTATTAAGGAAATGCTATTTTTGCAGATAAAACACTTATATAAGGCAAATTATTACAGTGTCCTATTTAAAATATCATTCTATCACTGGTGAAAACATCTAATACGTATTTCTAATTTGCTATGTTCTTTGTTTTATATCTCAAACATCTCCTATGGAGCATCTGCTCTTCTCCAAGTATTTCTTTATAAGGATAATTAAATGTTAACTTTTTCTCTCACAGTTTAGTGGGAGAATAAAAACGTAAGCACATGACACCCATGGAGTCAGAAATGAAAGAAGGGTTTGTAATATCTTGGAAATACAGAGCAGGAGTAATTGCAAGGGTGCCTGAGGGTCTGTGGTGTGTTCCCAACACATAGCATCAGTACAAGGTAAAGTGAATACATCTGTATGGGTATGTGACGTGATCCATCAGGGTGCCAAGAAGGGAATCTACACAAAGTGTTCTTTAAAAATAATGAGATAATATAAAAGCACAGCAATCAAATAATTACAAAGTTAAATTATGCAAGATATTTTCTCACTGACACCCAGTGAAGTTCTTGAAAGTTACACTTCTTAGTGTTCCATATGATAGAATGTCTTACATTTTCCCTTTGTGAATGAAGTGTTTGTACAAATTTTCCATATTTAACTGCCTTATGTTCAAACTCTAATACTAATGCACTCCTAAAGTAGCCATATTTTAGGATAAAGTTATATTTTTGAATGATTTTTAATTGTCCAAATGTTGATATTAGTGTTCACTATTTTAGGCTGAATCTAACAGACCTCTGGAAGCCAAAGTGACAACCACCTCACTAAGGAATGCTTTGTAAGTAGTAAATTTACTCAGTAAAGCCTTATTGTACTTTACTTTGCACACTTACACAGAAGTTTTATGGGGTGATAAATAGTTAGATAATAAGATGTACTTATACACAAATAGGTATCTTTTCCATCTTTACCCATTTCTTCATCATTGACTTTTTCACTTTAGTCTCACCCAATGAAGCACGATATAAACAATCACAAACGCAGAAATAAATTAATGTAACCACTTACTAGAATCCCCAACAGATTCTCGCCTCATACTGCTCATCACCATGTGGCCACCAGAGCTTCAATGTAACTTCTAGGATGGTTACCTAATGATGAGTACATGAAGACAAAGTGCAAATGTACCAATGAAATGGACTTCATTTTTCTGAAATTTTCTCACCTAATAAATTTATGACTGAAAATTTTTCAGTATCTTATTATCTCTTTGATACTTTAAAAATGTATACTTTTCTCATTGATAGAGATAATGTATACAGTGTAATCCACCATTAGCAGGACACGTTGATGTCTCCAAATGAGAGTCCCTCTGAACCCCACTCATCTCATCCCAACCAGTCACATGCAAACATACTCAAAGGCTAATTTTTCTTTGTGAATTTTTAATATCAAAAACAAATATTTGGCTGGGGACATACCTCAGAGTCGCAGCACAGGCCCTGCAAGCCCAAGTTTATGAGTTTGAGTCCTGCTAATATATATGTATGTATGTATATATATATATATATATATATATATATATATATATATGAAATCACACATTTCAAAATCCATGAATAATCATAGACTTCTTTGTGTACCTGTTAAGTTCATTTTCATAAGTTAACTAGCCATGAAATTTATAGAGTTCTTCCCTCTTCTTGTCTTACACCTTTATCCCATCTCCATTCTCGCCTCTATGCCTCAAATTTGAGCTCATGCATTTTCAAATTGAGGCACTCATCACCTCTGGAAAGTCCTCCTGAATGTTAGCACCAGATATTGTTTGAATGACACAAGCTCGTTCCTTCTTCTGCTTTTGTGCTCCATCTATCCACACTATTCTTACTCATTGTTTTGTTTGTGGATGTACATTCTATGTTTCTCAAATTAAGCGTCTCCAAGTTGTTTTGTAGTCCTTCTTCCCCATGCCTGCCACTATCTGGTATAAGGAGTACCTGTTGATTGTCTCAAATATACCTGTACTAAGGCCTGCATGGGGAATCTGCTCTATCTACTGTGTTTGAATCATGACACGTTGATCTCAGTAGTGGATGACACTGAGTCTATGCTGGGATTCCTATATATGAGCAGCCTCAGCCTTTCAGAAAATGATTGAAACACAAAGTCTCAAGCCACTCAACTAAATTACTGCATCAGAAACAGTGGATGTTTATGTTTTCACTGGACCTTGAGGCTCTTCTGATGCAAAGTAATTTTGAGAAACATGAATAGATAATACTTTCACATTTTCTGTCTGTTCATAGCAAATTTTAACATCTATATGGTGCCACTTACATTCTAACTTCTGAGTAATTTTGTTAAATACTTTATTCTTATCTAAGTGGCAAACATAAAGAGTACATATCAGTAATCCTTGTAATCTCTTTATGTTCACCACCATCAGCACATGCCAGAATTTGCCTGCTTTCAGTATACTTCACCAGCCTTGGAAGTAATGAGCATATTAAAAAGTCACTATTATTCTGATTCATGTTTTCCTCACAGGTGAGAAGGGACTATCATGACCATGAATCCAAATTTCTTCCACTCCAAACCCTTGATGACTGCTCTTATAATGCCTATTTCATGCCTCTCAACATGTTGGCAAAGATGGATTGCTCGGCACAAGATCATTCATACTGTACTGAAGACCTTCAACATTTTCACATTGGCTACAACTCTCCATGATCTCAGCTTCTTCACCTGACATGTGAAGGATAGCTGATATGTCATTTCATGAAGAGTTGTTCCTGGTAATCCTCTGGAAGTGATAAGGTCCATGAACACATGCTGTGCTTTAACTACCTTTGGTGTTTCTGAAAATGTCCATAATTGGGAGGACTGACTTTGTTTTGCCTGTCAGTCATGGAATTGTACCCATTTTTGCCCAGATTCTTTATGCAAGGCTGTGGCCCCTTAGCCTATTATGTCCACAACTGAGGACTTGGGGGAAATCCATCCCATCACAGGCATGAGCAAGTAATGATGATGTGCCTGTCTTCAGGTGCAGGACAGTGTGGGGTGTTGCCTATGTTCTTCTCATGTCCAGAGTTTTGCAGTCCTGACAATAGACTGTAGCAAATGAAGTAGGTAGTCAAGAGTGTGATCTCGAAGGGAGAAAAATGTGGTGATAAGGTGGGATGCCCCAGACTAGTTTCCTTAGAGTGAACAAGGGCACTTTGGCCATTGGTTTCTGTTCCAAGTTACAGCAAGCATCCCCTAAGTAGTTCTTTTGTGGTTGTGGTCCCTTTAGGAATAGTCTTTGCCATGAGGGAAACTCTCAGTGCCTAAATGGACATTGTTCCTGGGATGCATATTAAACAGTCCATCCAGAAATTTGAATGGCAAGTACAGTGCTGTTTCGAATGCACTGAGCCCATTTTAATCTCTGTGTAGGCTTTGTTGTCCACAACACTTCTGGCTGTTTTACCAAAAATAGATGTGATGGTCTCCTTAACCTTGCATTCCTGGAGAGGACATCCTCTTCAAGTTGTGCTTTTGGTCTTTGAAATTGGTATTTGAATGAAAGTCATTGGTATCTTTGGTTCTATAGACTACTCTTACTTTAGAGATGCAGCCTGAACTTGAATGAATGGAGGCATGTGGAGTTTTGCTCCTCACTACACTAGGTGAGCTCATCTTGAAATGTAGCCTAGGGACTGCTCATTTTTGCATTGCAATGAGGAATGCCTGGCCTGAAATCCCAATTCCTTTCCCATAGTATCAACTGTGCATTGTCTGTCAGCTTCTGAATAGGCCTTTCTGTGAGGCTTCTCTGATATGAACACTAGTGTCACAAGTCACGCTGCCTGAAAGAAAGGGACTGGGGACATGGTATAAATGAAGGCATTATGGGCCACAAACATGCATCTTCACTGACTCCCTTTGGTATGTGCTGTGCCTGCCCATATTTAGGAGTCATTTTGCTTTGTGCTTCATTCGTGGTTATGTTAGCTTCTTGGTGTGGCTTCTTGTTGGTGAAAAGGTCCCTAACTCCATGGATCACCCTTACCATCACCCCTCTCTGTGAATTCATTGATACTGAAGGGATCCTCTAGGAACAGAGTTTTTTCCTACACTTTCCCTAAAGTAAGGCCACAAAGCTAGCAACGTAGCTGGATGGAATTACTGGACAGGTGCCCGCATAGCAAGGAAAGGTACTGTTTTCTTAGCATCCTAAGTTAAATATTTTCTGTATCTGTTAAACACGATACAATGTGGATGTATTTCCTTTCTTTTGCATATCATTCATGGTCACTTTGGCCTTTTTCTCTGAACTCTTGGCCCCTGGATGTAGCCCGTAGCTATTTTGCAGCCTGAGTTTGGCCAAGACCTTGGAGAAAATAACCCAGGGAAGGCAAACTCTTACTACAGGAGTATGTCATTCTGCCTTGAAGAGGTACTTTGTGTCAGTGCCTGGTCTTGTCCCATGCCCATTGTCTGTAGAGGTGTTGTCAATCCCAAAAACCAATCTTTGGTAGTCCTAATTTGCATAACACAATGTGATGTTGACATGGTGCCCAGCCCCATGAGCACTGGATTGTGTTGAAGGTTGCACCACGTTGGCTTTGCAGCACTTTTGTGTTGGTGAGACACATTCCACTTTACCATATGGACTTGCCCTTTGAGCAGAGCTTTTTGTTCCTAGGAAACATTCTGCTCTTTGGATTTGGTAACCACCATCATCTAGTGCAGAATAAACAATCCAGAGGGCTATGTGAATGGAAATTACATGGCGTGCTGTGGATAACGTTCGTTCATGTGTGAGAATGGCCAGGCAGTTGAGCACAGATGGTCTCCTTGCTGGGACCTCCATGGATTAAGCATGCTGGCATGGACCTTGTCCCTGGTGACTGCCAAGGTTGCAAGTATGCCATGCTCTGTGGCTTAGAAAAAGAGACTCTGTCCTTGAGGCTGTCTGGCTTCTGTTTGTAGAGCTGCTAGAGTCTTCTGCATGTAACACATGCAGGTCATTACTACTATGGAAGATGCTACTTAGATCAAGATTTGATGTGAAGCATCTTACTGGGAGTGTTCAGTGAGTGTCATTCTTGGGGCCTAGCAACACTCAGTCACCCTTCATGACACAGTATGGAGGCCTAGGATGCCTCCTGCAGTTACCTCCATTTGACAAGGTGATATCCTCTTGTTGCTCTCCTCATCCATGCATGGAGCACCCTGTTGTCCTCCTTGAGCTCAACCAAGGCCATGGGATCTGGCCCAGAGGCCTATGTAGATACCTCCCAGAAACTCACTGTGTGTACACAAACTGAGTCAGTGTTGTTGTGGACACAGTTTCACAGGCTTGTCAGGGAAAGTGCTATTTCCGAGCCTCTAGGGAATAGGAACACCATCCCGGCCTGCGGGTACGTGCACGGAGACCCTAGAGGGGGAGTGGGGATGAAAAGGAACAAGAGACACAAAGGATGGAGACAAGATGAAGAAGTCCAATCAAGTCTCATTTATTCACGGAAGGAGTAACAAATATATAGGGTATTGAGGAGGAGAGTTTTGGGTTCTGAGACATTAGCAGGTAACCTAGCAACAGTGGCAAGACCAAGGGTTATAGGTCAATTCAAATTTCACGGACACGGGCTCATATGGTGGGCTGATTAACATAATTCCTGAATGGGCCAAACAAGCTAGGTAGGCAAGGTACTGCTTAACTACCAAACTTAACTCCTAGAGGGAGTTAAGGTGGTGTGGCCTGCCAGAGGTTAAGGTGGTATGGCCTGCAGATATAAGGTGGCAGCCAATTATAGGGCTTCCCACAGGTCCCCCTTTACTTTAAAATATAAGAGGCATACAAGAGGCTGCATCCTTGAAGAGACTGTGCCTGTCTTGTGTCAGGGCACTTCCACAGGGTGCCACCCTAGCCTTACTCATCATTAGAAGGCAGGGCAGCGAGAGTTCCAGTTCTTGTCCCAGAGGTTGGCATCCCATGTGAGGCCCAGTTGCCCATCTCTGGCTATCTAGTCTATTGCACCAAGGCAAGAGAAATGGAATGGGCAGCATATTTCACAAAGCATTATCATAATATAGTTTTTCAGACTCCATATAATTTATCAGTCATTCTAAGCCCGTGGTAATAGACCTATAGGTTGCATTTTTATGGCATCCACCTGTTGTTTGACAAAAGCCATCAACTTATTCCCATAATCCCATGAGACAGGATCCAGGCTGTTGGTTCCATCATCTGAAAAACAAAAGTGTCTCAGTGGTCAATTTTCATCCCTGGAGTCATCTGTAACATTATCCTCTATTGGTTGCATTTGATCTATTTGTTTAACCAATTGTTCTGGTAGCCATCTCGCAGATTTCATCTCTTTAGAGTAAATGCATACTGATCCTCTTCCTCAGATAAGGACTGGGGTCTGGACCACGCCATGAGTTAGTCGGGAGTCTCTCCATAGAACAAAAGCAAATTGCTTTTGTGTTTCAGTATGCCAAAAACAGGTGGCTGCTGATTGTCCAGCAGCATTCAAATTTTAAAAAATTAAGAATAAATAAGGCATGTGATACAATACTTTTAGGTGTCCCCCTTGTGAGGTACCATTTCCCCTTTTTTATTTTATCAACAGTTTTAGGGAGAGATGCACCCTTTCAACTATGCCTTGACCTTGAGGGTTATAAGGTATGCCTTTTATTTGATGGATATTAAGATGTTGACAGAAACGAGCAAAGGCAGCACTAGCATAGCCTGGACCATTATCAATCTTTAATTGTTATGGGCATCCATAATGTAGTTAACATATGGCTAATAACATGTTTGTTAGATTCGCCTGTCTAGGGATAGGCACAAATGAAACCACTAAAGATATCTATAGTTACATGAACATATTTAAGATTGCCAAACTCAAGAATGTGGGTGACATCCATTTGCCATAATGTATTGGGGATAAGTCCTCTAGGATTAACCCCAAAGTTTGGAACCAGGAGGCCCATGGTACAAGAGGGACAATTTTTTACTATCTGTCTGGCTTGCTCTCTGGTGATCTTGTACATAAGACTGAGGGTTTGAGCATTGAGATGATGTACTTGATGACTCTCTTGTGCTGAAGTAACATTGTCATCGTGAGTACTGGAGCTAACATTAGCTAAAGTACAAAGGAGAGCTTCTGGTTGAGTGGCCAGGTCTGCTGTATGATTACCATTGGCCAGAGGCCCTGGTAATCCAGAGTGAGCACGTAGATGTCCGATAAAAAAAGGCAAGTTTTTTCTATAATAAGCACCTGTATTTGCTTAAACAGTTCTCCAGTGCTGGAGGCACTTTTGATTTGGCCAGCTGTTTCTAGCAGGGGCACAGAGTATGCAGTATAAGTGCTGTCAGTATATAAATTCACGGACTGATTGGGAAATGCTGAAAGGGTTGCAGCGACAGCATGCAACTCTGTGATCTGGGCTGAAGTACTGTTTGTTTGGAAAGATATAGTTTGGTTTTGAAAAACATAGGCTGCTAAGCCAGTTTAGGAGCCATCAGTAAATACCAACAAAGCATTTTTTAATGGTTTGAATGATGATACCATAGGGAAGATAAATGAATGCCGATTGGCAAATTCAGTAAGCTTGTCTGGGGGATAATGGTTGTCTATAAGCCCTGTATAGGAGGCAAGAATAGTAACTGAGTGAACCTTTGTCCATAAGTGATAGTAGCAATGTATTTAGGTGAGGATGCCATGACCTTTATTTCTCCAGAATAATCATTATCAACTATGCCTGGAAAAATCTGTAGTCCATTAAGCATTGTGCTACTGTGTCCTACTATAAGGCCGAATGTATATTTTTGGTAGGGGCCCAAAAACTCCTGTAGGGAGAGCCTGAACTCGCATTTCAGGGGCTAATACTGTGTGGGTGGTGGAACTGAAGTCCAATCGTGCATTCCCTGTTGTGGCTCTAAAGAGGTCTGAAATGGATTGTTGTTTGTTTGAACAAAGCTTACCGCCCCAATGATTTGTTTGGGTTTGGGGGCCTGGGGCTGGCCCCAATTCCCATTTCCCTGCAGTGGAAGCAATTTTTCTCCATTAATATCCCCTTTAGGTTTGCATTCATTAGCCCAGTGGTACCCCCTTTTACATCTAGGGCATAATTCTGGTGCTTTGGCTTTTGCAATGACATTGGAATCTCTGTCTTTGGAGTCTTTTTTGCAGTTCTTTGCAAACTGATTAGTCTCTCCACAGGTAAAACACTTTTGTTTATGCTTTCGAGGTAAGAACTGTTTAACTGTAAACCCTTGTAAGGGGGCAGCCACAGCAAGGCCTTGATGATAAGCAGTTTCAGTGTCAATGGTACCAGGGATTGAACTCACAGCCTCTCATTTGTCAGGCAGGCGCAGAATAAACAATCCAGAGGGCTATGTGAATGGAAATAACATGGCGTGCTGTGGATAGAGTTTTTCCATGTATAAGAGGGCCCAGGCAGCTGGGCACACACGGTCTCTTTGGTGGGGCCTCCATGGTATGAGCATGCAGGGACCAATCCGGGCCCTGGTGACTGCCAAAGGTGCAAGCATGCCATGGCCTGTGGGTAGGAGAAAGACTATATCCCAGATGCTGTCTGGCTTGTGTTCTTAGAGCTGCTTGAGTCTTCTGCATGTATCACATGAAGGTCATTACTGCAATGGAAGATACTACCTAGGTCAAGAATTGCTGCCTAGCATCTTACTGGAAGTGTTCCATGAGCGTCACTCCTGGGGCCTAGGAGCATTCATCCTCCCTTCAGGATACAGTCTGGAGGCCTAACATGCCTCCTCCAGGTTCCTCCAGTCATCGAGGTGGTCTCTTCTTGCTCTCCTTCTCATCCACGCATGAAGCACCCTGTTTCTCTCCTCGAGCGCAGCCATGACTGGGGAGTCTGGCCCAGTGGCCTACATAGACATCTCTCAGAAAGTCACTGTGCTTAGGCATCCTGACACAGTGCTGTCATGGCCAGAATCTCACAGCCTTGTCAGGAGAAGTACTGTTCCCAAGTGTCTAAGGAATAGGAACACAGGAGCACTGGTGATCTCAGGAAACCAGCTTGGCTTTTCCAGATTTTTTGCTGCCTCCTGTCAGAGTACAGTATGGGCCTCTACAGGTGTTGCAGGATTTTGACAGAGCTCAGCCCCTTCTCTTGGCAAGAAGTTGGATGAAACTTATCCACAGGTTGCCATCTTATTTCCATTCATATAGCACTCTGGATGGCTTATTCTGCACCAGAGAGGGTAGTGATCCACTTCTCTAGGCAATGAAGTTGTGCTCAGCCCATTGGAGTTGGTCAGTGTAATTTTTCTTGTCATTTATCCATTCAGGGCTTGGGCCTGTGAGTTCTGCCACAGTCTAAAAGGTGTTAAGGAACTAAAGAATTACTCCATGCTGAACACTCTGCATTGGCTTAGTTGTTCATGAAACTGAGGACTGGCTTCGCACACATGTGTACCTTGGTTTCCCTGGCTTAGCCTTCCTGGATAGCACATCCTCTGAGAGTTTCCTTTTCTTTTCAGCTGCGGTCTGAATGGAGACTCATGGATTTTCCTGGTTCCTTAGGCTGCTCTTATTTTAGAGCTGCAAGTTCACCTTCATGGAGTTTTATTCCTGGCCATATTGGGTGAGCTTATCTCCAAATGTAGCCTCAGGGGGTGGGGATGGGCTCAGTGGCATAAGCTCCTACCTGGCAAGGGCAAGGTCGAGAGTTCAACTTTTGGTTTCCACTCACTAAAAAATCCAAAATATACACTCTGAACAATTGACTTTTGCAATACATGGAGGAATGTCAGGCCTGGAACCCCAATTCCTTTCCCATATCCTAACTGGGGCATTGTTTGTCAGCTTTTGAGTTGGCCTTTATTGTAGCCCTCTCTGCTGTGAACATACTAGTCTCTCAAGTCATACCACCTACTGAATAGGTACTAGGATCATCCTGTAAAGGAGGGTTGTATGGGCCACAAGGACTGGCATCTTCCTTGACTTCTGTGGTGTGTGCTGTGCCTGCTCATGTTTGGGAGCTGTCTTCTTTTGTCCTTCAGTGGTGGCTGTCCTGCCTTCTGGGTTTGGCTTTCTGTTGCCAGCGGGAGCCCCAAAGGCATGTGCTGGCCCTGCCCTCATGCCTGCCACTTCATTCCTTGAGTGGGGTGCACTCTGCCAGTGAACCACAGTTTCGTCCAGCACTTTCCCTGACGTGAGGACACACACCCGGCAAAAGAGCTGCATGGAAGTTGTGGGCAGGTGCCCATGTAGCAATGAAAAGTGTTACTTACCAAGAACCATACTTTCAATGACTCCCTGTCTGCTCAACATGACCCTATTTGGAAGTCCTACCCCGCTTTTGCTCATCATTATTGGTCCTGTTTGCAACATTTGTCTCTGAGTCGTTTTGTCCTGCATGGCCCCTGAAGCTATTTTGCACCTTGGGTTTGACCCTCAGACCAAAAGGCTGAGCCTTAGGTAGAGTATGTCATTCTGCCTTGGCAGGGTATTGTGTGTCACTGCCTGGTCTTGTCCTATGACCCTTGCCTGTAGAGCTGTTTTCAATCACAGAAAGTGCTCATTGGTATGCCTAATTGGCAGAATAGGAAGTGATGTTGACAGAGTTCCCAGCTACTCAGCCACTGGATTGTGTTGAAAGTTGCACACCGGCTGGCTTTTCATCATTGTTGTGTTGGTGAAGCACATGTTTACCAAGTGGACTTCCCCTTAAAAGGGAGAATTTTGTTCCTAGTGAACATTTTGCACTTTGAATTTGGTAACCACTGTGTCCTAGTGCAGAACAAATGACCCATAGGGCTATAAGAGTGGAAGTAACACGGCATGCTGTGGATAAGGTTCGTCCATGTGTGAGAAGGCCCAAGCATCTGGGCACACATGGTCTCCTTGCTGGGCCCTCCATGGTGTGAGCATTTAGGCACCAACTTATATGCACTGGTGACTGTCATGGGTAAAAGCATGCCATGTGCCATGGGCCAGAGAAATACACTCTGTCCCTGAGGCTGTCTGGCTTGTGTTCCTAGAGCTGCTTGAGTCTTCTGCATGTATCACATGCAGGCCATTTATGAAATGGATGGCACTACGTAGGTCAAGAATTGATGTGTAGCATTTTACTAGAAGTGTTCTGTGAGTGTCACTTCTGGGGCCTAGCAGCATTCACCTGCCATTCATGACATAGTCTGGAGGCCTAGGATGGCTTCCTATGTTCCCCAAGTCATCATGGTGATCTGTTCTTGTTCTCCTTCTCATCCACGCATGGAGCATCCTGCTGCCCTCCTTGAGATCAACCACAGCCATGGAGTCTGGCCCTGAGGCCTAGGCTGACACCTCTCAGAGAGTAACTGGCATAATCATCTCGACTCAATGATGTCCTGGCCAGAGTCTCACAGGCTTGCCAGGGGAAGTGCTGTTTCCAAGCCTCCAGGCAATAGGAGCACAGGAACATTGATGCTATCAGGAAACCAGGTTGGGTTTTCCAAGTTTGTGCTGTCTCCTTCCAGAGCAGTGTGGCAGGGCCTTCACAGGCCTTACAGGCTCTGGACACAGCTCATCCCCTGTTACCCACTTTTCTTGGCAAATAATTTGCATGCAGGGTGTTGCAGTTTGTGAGCGTCATTTGTCTTGTGACTTACCCATTTAGGGTTTGGGCCAGTGAATTCTGCCCCTATTTAAAAGCTGTGAAAGGCCTAGAGAATTACTCTGAGCTGAGCACTTTGCATTGGCTTAATTGCCCACAACACTGTGGTCCAGCTTTGCACACATGTATGTCCTGGTCTCCCTAGCTTTGCCTTCCTGGGGAGCAAATCCTCTGCAAGTTGCTCTTTCCACTCTCTTCAGCTGCCATCTGAATGGAGACTGTGGGGTATTCCTGGTCCCTTAGGCTGCTCTTATTTTCGAATTGCAAGTTCACCTTTATAGAGCTTGTTCCTGGCCACATTAGGTGAGCTCAAATACAGATGTAGCTTCAGGGGCCAGGGATGGAGCTCAGTGACATAGGTTCCTACTTGGCAAGGGCAAGGTCATGAGTTCAATTGTTGGTTGCCACTCCAAAAAAAATCCTAAATATAGGGTCAGAACAGTTGACTTTTAAAATGCAGGAAGGAATGGCAGGCCTTGAACTGTAATTCCTTTCTCGTAACCTAACTGGGCTATTGTGTGTTAGCTTTTTGGTTGGCCTTTATTAGAGGCCTCACTGGTGTGAACATACTTGTCGCTCAAGTCATAGCACCTGCTGTTATAGGGACTGGGGTCATTCTGTAAAGAAGGGTGCTATGGGCCACAAGGACTCGCATCTTCTTTGACTCCCTTTGGTATATGCTGTGTCTGCCCATATTTGGAAGCCATCTCCTTTTGTCCTTCAGTTGTGGTCATTCTGCATTCTGGGTTTGGCTTCCTCTTGCCAGTTGAAACCCTAAAGCCAAGTGCTGGCCCTTCCTTTGTGCCGTGCCACTACATTCCTTCAGTGGGGTGTGCTCTGCTAGTGAACCAGAGCTTAGTCCCACATCTTCCCTGAAGTGAGAACACATACTCAGCAAGAAAGATGGATCCAAGTAATGGGCATGTGTCCATGTGGCTCTAATTTCCAAGCACCCCACTTTGGGTTTTTTTTTGTTTGTTTTGGGGTTTTTTTTTTTTGGATTTTATTACTCCTTAGTTCTTATTACTTTGTTTGGGGGGAGAGAATAAAGTCAAATATGGCAAAACAAAGCTGTCAGTCAAAACCAAGGATAGACATAGCACACAATATAAAACAGAGTACAAGGTTATCAACAGTGGTTATCAACGATGTCTCTTGTTTCCTTAAAAACAATTGTCTATCTCATTAGATATTATAAAGTTGAACAAAACAGTAGAGAACAAGACCAATAAAACTTAGGCATTGTAAACATTACAGGACTTCCAAAGGAGAAAATAGTCAAACCAGAATGGGCATCTCAGTGAATCTTATTGCAGCACCCCACTTTGAATACCTGTCTGTCTGCTGAACATGACAATATTTGAAAGTCCTGCCCTTCTTTTGCACATCATTCAGATTCAGTTGCCATTTGTCTCTGAATCCTTTTGTCCTCCATGGACCCTGCAGCTATTTTGTGGCTTGGCTTTACCCCTCAGAACAAAACTACCCCAGAAAAACTGAGCCTTTTGTAGCAGACTTTGTCATTCTGCCTTGGTTGGGTACTGTCTCACTATTTGGTCTTGCCCTGTGACACTTTCCTGTAGAGGTGTTTCCAATTCTAGAAACCATTCCTTGATATTCCTAGTTGGCAGAATAGGATGTGATGTTGTGTTGAAGGTTGCACCCCCAGGCCTTTGTGGCACCCTTGTGTTGGTGAAGCACCTGCTTTTCCATGTGGATTTCCCCTTCAAGGCGAGCATTTTGTTGTTCGGGAACATTCTGCTCATTGGATTTGGTAACCACCTTATCCTAGAGCAGGATAAATGATCCAGAGCTCTATGTGAATGGAAATAACATGGTGTGCTGTGGATAAGATTCCTCCATTTGTGAGAACGCCCAGGTAGCTGGGCACACATGGTTTCTTTGCTGGGGCCTCCATGATGTGAGCATGCAAGCAGTGGTCTTTGGCCTGGTGACTGCCAAAGGTGCAAATATGCCATGCACAATGGGCCAGAGAAAGAGACTGTCCCTGAGGCTGACTGGCTTTTATTCCTAGAGCTGCCTGAATCTTCTGCATGTGTCACATGCAGGTCATTACTGCAATGGAAGGCACGACATAGGTGAAGAATTGATCCGTAGCATCTTACTAGAAGTGTTCTGTGAGTGTCACTCCTGGGGTCTAGTAGGAATCACCCGCCCTTCAGGACACTGTCTTGAGGCATAGGATGCCTCCCCCAAGTTCCTCCAGTCTTTGAGGTGATCTCTTCTTGCTCTCTTTCTCATCCATGCATAGAGCACCCTGCTGCCCTACTTGAGCTCAACCTTGGCCATGGATTCTGGCCCAGTGGCCTAGGTAGACACTTTTCAGAAATTCACTGTGCATAGGCATCCAGACTCAGTGATGTCCTGTCCACCGTCTCTGAAGCTTGTTAGGGGAAGTGCTGTTCCCAAGCCTCTAGGGCATACGAACACACGAGCATTGCTGCTGTCAGGAAACCAGGTTGGCTTTTCCAAGTTTGTTGCTGTCTCCTGCCAGAGCACAGTGTATTAGAGCCTCCACAGGCCTTGCAGGCTCTCAACAGAGCTCATCGCCTGTCACCTATTTCTTTTGGCAACAAAGATGTGAGTAGCACGTTGCAGTTGGTGAGCATCATTTGTCTTGTGACTTACCCATTTAGGGTTTGAGTCTCTGCATTCTGCCATGGTCAATAAACTGTGAAGACACTAGAGAATTACTCTGCTCTGAGCAGTCTGTATTTGCTTTGTTGTGCACAATGTTGGCCAGCTCCACACACAAGTGTTCCCTTGTCTCTCTGGATTTGCCTTCCTGGGGAGTCCATTCTCGGCGAGTTGCCCTTCCTGCTCTTTTCTGCTGTGATCTGAATGGGTACTCATGTGTTTTCCTGCTTCCTTAGGCTGCTATTATTTTAGAATTACAAGTTCACCTTCTTAGGGTTTTGTTCCTGGCCACATTTGGTGAGCTCTTCTCCAGATATAGAGTCGGTGGCTGGGGACAGAGCTCAGAGGATAAGCTCCTACCTGGCAAGGACAAGGTCCTGAGTTCAACTGTTGGTTTCCACTCAAAAAAAGAGAAAATCCTAAATATACAGTCAGAATAGTTGACTTTTCCAATTCAGAGAGGAATGTCAGGCCTGGAACCCCGATTCCTATCCTGTAGCCTAACTGGAGTGTTGTCTATCAACATTTCATTTGGCCTTTATTGGAGCCCTCTCTGTTTTGAACACTATTCTCTCAAGTCCTACCACCTGCTGAATAGGTACTAGGATCATCCTGTAAAGGTATGGGCTGCAAGGACTCACATCTTCCTTGACTCCTTTGGTATGTGCTATTCCTGCTCATGTTTGGGAGCTGTCTTCTTTTGTCCTTCAGTGGTGTTTGTGCTGCCTTCTGGGTTTGGCTTCTTGTTGGCAGCGGGAGCCCCAAAGCCATGTGTTCGCCCTGCCTTCTCTCCTGGCCACTTCATTCCTTGAGTGAGGTGCCCTCTGCCATTGAACCAGAGTTTTGTGCTTCACTTTCCCTGAAGTGAGAACATATATCCAACAAGAGAGTTGGACAAATGTTGTGTGCAGGTCCCCTATGTAGCAATGAAAAGAGCTACTTTTCAAGAACATACTTTCAATGTCTCCCTGTCTGCTCAGCAAGACCCTATTTGGAAGTCCTACCCCACTTTTGCTCATCATTAGTGGTCCTGTATGAAACATTTGACTCAGATTCGTTTGTCCTGCATGCACCCTGCAGCTGTTTCACAGCCTGGGTTTGACCCTCAGAGCAAAAGACTGAGCCTTAAGTAGAGAGCTACGTCATTCTGCCTTAGTTGGGTACTGTGTGTCACTGCCTGGTCTTGTCCTGTGACCCTTGCCTGTAGAGGTGTTTCCAATCCCAGAAATGGGTCGTTGGTATCCCTAATTGGCAGAATAGGAAGAGATATTAATAGGATGCCCAGTTACTCAGCCACTGAATTGTGTTGAAGGTTGTACCACAGGTGGCTTTTCAGCATCTTTGTGTTGGTGAAGCACCGACTTTTCTGTGTGGACTTCCCCTTCAAGAGGAGCATTTTGTTCCTAGGGAACCTTCTGCTCATTGAATTTGAGAACCACCATCTCCTAGTGCAGAATGATCCATCCAAAGTGCTCTTCAAATGGCTGCTAATTAGGTTATTAGCAATAGAGTGCATACGGTGTCTTCTAAACAGCTAGTAAATGTGTTGGCCCCACTTAGCTGTGCACACACAGATTCTTGGTCACTTTTAGTATAAACTGATAAGCATATGACCATGTGGTCTCATACTTCTTTTATTGCAGTACAGAAATACTCTTGTCAGTATCATTTCCATGTTAGTCCTCTGAATTTGTAATACAATGTTTTACTGTGCATACTGAATCACACATATAACTTGTATGTGCTGAATGATTCTTAGTGGTGGCCAAGTGTATTTCTAAGGAATGGGGTGTTGGGTGACACAGTTGCCTGAAGGAATCTCAAGTAAAATATGTGTGCTTGTAGCTATTGTGAACTGATAAAAAAATTATATTAGTGATTGTTTTTCATGATGTATGAATGATAGGAATATAACCTATCTTTATTAAACCAATGTATATTTAAAAATTTTTAATAGGTGGCCGATCTAAATGAATTCAAAGGATCATGTGTATCAAGCTAAATCTTTTGTGCATTTATTTGTTTTAAGCATAGCCACAATAAGCATGTTTCAGAAAAGAATACCTTAATTCATTGTTATATCTTGTGCAGTTGTGCTTAGTACCTGCTAGGCATAGATAGGATAATCCCCAGGGCTGATTATGTGCAAAGCTAATGTCCTTTGAAGATCTCTGATGAAGTCATTCTGCCTTATAACTGAGTGATAGCTGGACCTATAAAAAGCCCCCTTCTCTCTGCTCTTGAGGCATAACCTTGCCCACTTCTCCTTCAGAAGAGGAGCCCTGCAGTCTCATAGCCTCTGAATAGTCTTGTGCTGTGAGGACTTCCCCCACATGCAAACTTGTCAATGTGTCATCCAAATAAATTTGTGTTTGCAGACCTGCTGTGGTTTAATCTGTTTCTTTCATCATAATGTAGCCCCCTCACCTGCTCTGCTAAGGAATTAAGAGATGGAGGTGTCACAGTGAGTGGCAATGTTGGCAAGGAGGATGAAAATGATTACTCTGGGATGAGACTTAGTTCAGTCCACCAAGACAGACGCCCAGAGGGGCCAGTTCTCAAGTAAGAGCACCTAGCCATCAGGGAGACTCTGGGAGAAGAGACACCACGCTGAGACCAACTAACTTTTATTTAGAGTATCAGTGTAAGAGAAGCAAAGCAGGAGAAAAGCAGTTTGGGCACAAAGCCACCTTTAGGTGGGGCAGTTTCCTTCGGGAAAGGTGAAGGGAAATGACTGGACTCAAAGAACTTCACTTAATCTAAACTTCGGGGTTTTCAGCCATTCAGTTCTCACATAGGCTATGTGCTTTTGACACAGGTTAATTATTTATGGCTCAGAGAGCCCCATGCCTGTTGCTTGGGATTTGAATTATTCGAGTGCTTTTGTCTCTTCTTTACCCATTGACACCTCATAGAGGGTCTCACTATGCAGTTTATGTTGGACTTGAGTTTACTTTATCTCAGGCTGATCTTAAACTCTGAATGATCCTCCCAAGTACTGGGATTACAAGGGTGTTCTACTATGCCCCATTTGAATATAGTTTTATAGTGACTGTACACTCGCAGAAAATTATTGAATCCAGATGCTTCCTCTCAATTATTTCCTGTAGTGCTACACTTTCTAAAGTCTTCTCAACAAACTTTCAGTAGGTGCTCTTTAAATAAGCTTAGGAAGTCTTCAGTTGATGTGTGAACTCCGGCTGGAAGGAGCATCACATGACTTGAAAGACTGAATGGAACTGGAAGCCCAGGATGTGTCTTGTCCCATGAAACAAGGTTTCACATGGGCAAGACTTTTTTTCAACTGTTGCCCACTCACATGGCTGAGTATATTATCTATGGCTCAGGTCTATTCTGATGGATCTGCTCCCATGCCTAACTAATCATGAAAAGTTTTAATATCATTCGTATCTGAAGGCAAAGATGTCATCTTCTAGGACAGTTGTTGTCCATGTTAGAAATCTTTCCAGAGAAGTTAAGCTAGGAAAAACTTACAAATCTAAAAACTTCACAAGGAACTTTTTGGGTACATCTGAGCTGATCCAATTTGATTCATAGAATTTTATACAAGATAAAATAAATACCATTTTCTGGTGCACGCTAATGAGCTTCTCCTTGTTTCCACTGATGGAATACACACTCTGTTTTTAAAAGACAGCGTAGTTTTCATGCTAATATGCCTCTAGCTCTGGCAGAGAATGAAAAAATGATGTTGTTGAGATTTGTTCCTCTTTCCCTCTTTAGATCATAGAATAAAGTACTGAATGTGTTCTTGCAGCCATGCAGTTTGGATATACATTACCTCTGAAGATTCAAGGTGAAAACACCAAAAAATAAATCTGTATCACTAAAATTCCTATGGGAAAATATGAGGACACTTTACAGTCATGAAAAAATAATGGTGAGTACAGTGAGAATAACCAAAGCTGTGAGGTGTGTGTGGAGCTGACTGCACATTTTCTGCATGTGAGGGTGGCCCAGGGTTCCAGCAGCTGAGTGGAAGAGGATTCATGAACCATACTAGGGCAAGGTCAGCTGTGAGTAGGCTAAAGTGAGAATCATGAGATTGTTTACGTGAATTAGTTGGGGATTTCTAGCCTGAAACTTGAAACAATGATATAAACAAATACTCTTTATAAGTAATTAAGTCACAAAGCACAGAAACAGGAAAAAATGAAAACAAAGTGAATATAGGAGGTGAAAGTAATAGAAATTGTTTGTCTATAAAAGAGTTAGTAGATACTGTTTTGTTTCTGATTTCAATACTAACAAATACATTGTATAGAGATGAAAATGTGTATTATCAAAAGTATAAATAAAACATTATTTAGAATTATACATTTAGAGCTGGGCATTTATCTTAGAGGCATTAGCACCTGCCTTGCAAGGATGGGGTTTTGAGTTCAATCCCTGGTACCAAAAAAAAAAAAAAAAAAAAAACAAACATTTGATAGAAAAAATATAAGAGATAAAGACAACAAAATACGTGAAATATGAAGGAACTGGCAAAAAATATAATAACATTAAAAATTAATCATAATGAAATGCATTTATCATGTAATGTAAAAGAACAAATTATTAGTAAGTTAAGTGCCTGTAATGGTGGCAAATGCTTGTAAAAGTAACAGTGAGGGAGGCAAAGGCATGAAGATTCCAAGATCAGACCAAGGCAGACCAACTTAGGGATCTAACCAGACAGTCTCAAAATAAAAATAAAATCTTAACAAGCAGCTGTAGATGCACCTCAATGTGAAGTACATTGTTCAATTTCCAGTATAGTAAAACTAAATAGGAAAGCTCCAAGCTATATATTTTTAAAAGTTGAGAGAGAATTCTGTGTAAAAAGAAAAATGCAATGAATAAAAACAAGTGAGGAACATAAGACAAAACAATACAAAAGGAATAAAGATGATCAAAAGAAGGTGGGAAACACAATTGCAGACTGAAAAAAATAAAAACTGAGTGAACCTCACAAACATTGCATTAAGGGATGGAAGAGCTCACTGGTGGTCAGCAAGAGACAGGTAATCTTCACAGTGCATGAGAGAAATTTGCAAGAGGGAAATGTGAGGAAATCTCCACATACTGAAATCTTATATATGACCAGGAACTTGAAGACTATGCACGATGATCTGGAAGTCACAAACCAAGAGAGTCCAGAAACCTCCATTATCTGAGGCTTTGCCAGCAATCAATCTGCCTAGTCTCTAAGATAATCCCAAAATTCTACAGCAACACTTTGCAGTGGTGGTGACTAAAATCTCCCACTTGCCAAGCTGTGAGTGTGTGTCTGTGTGTTCTCTGGGGTGGGGAGGAAGAAAGGAAAGATGGAGCAACAGGAGGCCATGTGAGAAGGGAGGAAAGTGGGGTATTCCCCCCAGGGATGGATATTTGAGAGTAAGAAGTGAAGGAAGGAAAGAAGGAAGAGAACAAGAGGAGGGGTGTGAGAAGGGAGGAACTTGGGGTGCTCTTCCAAATGATTGAGATTTGAGGGTCAATGTTCAGGTACATACTACTTTCTAATAGAACTTTCTAATAGAACTATAAAATCAATAAGGGTATTTTAATTTCTATTCAACCCAGTGAGCTCACTCTCTTCAGATCCCAGGCGTGACTCACTGATTATTGATGAGCTCCTTAAGAATGGCCAGTATTTTGGCATTTGTGGGAGGGAAGGAGTTAGATGACGAAATCTCCACATGGACTTAGATATGGCCAGATTAGCAGGAAGGTGTTTCAGGTAAGACACAAACTAGGAAGTGGAGCATGCGTGGAAGGAGAAGAATGTAACACTGAAAGAGGTGGCCTTGGTAAGACTGGTTGTTCCTGATGCCCTGGTATTGAGGGTAGAGAGAGAAGAGGGCTGGAAGATGAGTGCAGGAGAGCTGGGTTGGAGTGCTAAGCATATTCACACTTCTCCACAGTGCGTGTTGAACTCATGATACCCCTTTCCCCTTCCCCTGTCCATACAGTGCTTTGTGGTGTCTAAGCCCCTCCCTGCATGGCTAGCATGGATTGGTGACTTACTGCCCACAAAGCCAAGGGCATGGTCATCTTTTCAAAAGCAGTATAAGGCAAGGTGAGGACTTTCTGAGGTAGAACACTGGGAAACAGTGAGTGAAGATTGGCTGAAAATGAGCAACACTATGTGCAGATACTGAAGAACCTGATCCAGGCATTCTAGTGAGGGAGAGAAGGGCTCCTCCACATAAGTTCAAACCACCAGCACCAAGTGGAGGATCTGAGGAAGCATCCTTGTGAGGGAGAAAAGAAAGCAGTGTTCAGGTCAGTGTGACAAGACCATCCACACTCCTGCCTTGGTCTTCCTTGACACTGTTTTAAGCCTCCTAATCTGTCCTCAGGCTCACCCCTTCTCATGAAGTCCCTGCTCTCATTGCTCCTTCTTCCCTAAAACCATTGCTCTTCTGAGATCTCCCTGCATCTCCAGGAGGGACAGAAGAAATAAACCCCTCAGCACATTCCAAGAGAAAGTCTGCATTAGATCTTGCAGCAGTACTCCTAACCAAAGAATAGGGAGCAGCAACAAGTTTGAGACATTATCACCAGCTGGATAAGACCCTGGGTGAAGCTCATCTGAGAAGGTCAAATAGAGTAGGTATGGAAATCCATCCCCAGGAGTGATAAGCCAAGGATCCAGGGAAGGAGCAGCTTGAAACCTCAAAGATACCCACCAAGGTTCCAGAAATATGGGCAGTGGCAAAGAGGCATTAGTATATGGGACCTTTAGCATCAACAGATTACAGTGATAGGGGAAACAAATCAACCCCCTATGAATGTATGTGTGTGTGTGTGTGTGTGTGTGCCCTGATTGTGGAGCCACAGGAGATCAGGAAGACATGCAGACATTCTCAGTACCTTCTGTAACCAGAGACCATCTGTCAACTTCAATTTCAGGTATGGACACTTGTAAAAGTTTGGGTACCATTAGCCTGAGACTTATCCATGGATCCATAATTAATTTAGGTTACTATGAGGACAGAAGTGGTTGTTTTCTAAATAGTGACACTGCAGACTATGTACAAGACTATATGCAGAACTTAGTCTTTTGTAGAATTCTGGCTACTTCTCTACTATTTAGTGCCCTCAGATAATTCTTTAAACCCCTGAGTGCATTTTATCATGAGGATAGGAATAACAACTTCAGCAGATTATTGTAATTCTGCAGTAACAGTTTATAAATAAAATTTATAAATAAAAGCTATAATTTCTTTATTAATAAAAATGCAATTAATAGTAATCAATGCAAATTCTCCAAAGGAGGAGTGTATTGTGATTCCTCTTGAGGACACACCTATCCTGGTTGAGGCCACAGTGATTGAGTGCTGCTCAGGAAGGTCTGAGAACTAAAACAGGGAAATGTGTGGTTAGTCTGTGTTCAAATGAGAACTGGAGTATCTGTGTGTAAAGGTGATTCCAGGGAATGTTAATTGAGAATAGCTAGATCAGTTTTGTAACTGAGAAAATTCGAAGCAAGATATGGTGAAGAAATCTAAAAGAAGTACTTCACTGTGAATAGTAATTTTAAAAACACTATCACATCCCCTTTTGTGCAAAGTTTCAAACTCAGTAACAACTCCGAAGCTCCATTAATTACATAACATGTTTGAGTGACTAAAAGACCAATGCCACTCATAAAGGAAACTAGAACTAGTCACAAACAGTGCCACCTCCTCAGAGTCAGAGAGATTAGCAATATACGGAGGACATGGGCAATAGTAGGTTTGATTCAATTGTAATTATTTCAAAGAAATGTTATTCATTCATTTAAAGCTAACTCTTCTGGTTTTAAAAACATATTTTAATATTCATTATTGCCTCCAAAATAAAAGGCCCTGCCAAAAGTGTGTAATCTGAAGGAGCAGAGACTTCATAGAAGACATGTAAATGAGGAATAAACGTATTAAAAATGTTCAGCATCTTTAGCCACTTGAGAAATATGCATCAGAAGAACACTGAAGTAGTCAGGAAGTAAGTAACATTCAAAGTGGATGAGAGAAATCAGTAGGGGGAAGGACGGTGCACATCTCTGCATAGTCTTAGATATGACCCAACTAGCAGGAAAGATAGATAAATTACAAATAAGGTGAGGGTAGGAGAAGTGACAAGACAGAATGGATCAGTGAATGGGGGTGGCCTAAGGAAAACTGTGGAAATAAGCTTTCCCTGGAATGTGATCCTTGAAACCTGAGCCCAGGTTGATGGCTGGGAAGTAATTTTGAGAAGTAACTTTCCCTTCTCTAACTATACCAGGTTGGATTCACCCTACCCTTCCCCTTCTCCATGGAACTGTCCAGCTGTTGTATTGTGATGTCTAGGCCACTCTGTCCACCCAGGGCTACCATTGGCTGGTGACTTGTTCACCAGAGAAAGCCCAAGGGCTTGGCCACATCAGGGATAGGTATATAAAAGGTCAGGCCCATGTGGGGCAGACCCCTGGAAGGAGCTTCTCTATAAGGATGGCCAGGTATCTGCCTGGTTGGTGGTGGCTGTCTAGATCAAGTGACAAAAACAGGATTAAGAACCCTCCCAACAAGGAAGAGATATATATTTGGATATATATTCCAACTAGCAGGAAAGATAGGTAAATTACAGATTAGGTGAGGGTAGGAGAAATGACAGAATAGAATGTACCAGTGAATGGGGTGGCCTAAGGAAAACTGTGGAAGAAGACACTTTCCCTGGAATGTGGTCCTTGAAACCTGAGCCCAGGTAGATAGAATTGGTGGGAAGTAATTTAGAAAAGTAACTTTCCCTTCTCTAACTATACCATGCTGGATTCACCCTCCCCTCCCCCTTCCCCATGGAACTGGTATATTGTGATGTCTAAGCTGCTCTGTCCACCCAGGGCTACCATTGGCTGGTGAATTGCTGACCAAAGAAAGCATAAGGGCATAGCCACCTCAGGGACAGTTATATAAAGAGAGGTCAGGCCCATGTGGGGCAGACCCTTAAAGGAGCTTCTCTATAAGAATGGCCAGGTGTCTGCCTGGGTGTTGGTGGCTGTTTAGATCAAGTGAAAAAAACAGGGGTAAGAACCCTCCCAATAAGGACTCGCGCACCTCAATTGAATGTCAAGGTGAGTAGGCAATCATGCTCCTGCCCTTGTCCCCTTGACAAACCTCACAGGACCCTTTCCTGTCAGACTGTGCTGCTTCTCATGAAGCCCGTTGCCATTGCTGCACCCCGTTCCCCCAAACCAGTGCTATTGTGTGATCTCCTTATTTCTTCCAGGCAAGCAAAAGGTCTATCAGCGCAGACAGGCATCAGAAATGCCAGAAGATGTCTATCGCAGAGTTCCTACTCGAGCTGGAAACCCAAACAGAGGGGAAGTGGTAGCGGGATTTGGTCAGTGTCTCCAAAAGGATGACAAACTCCAGCCAGGCGCCCGGAGTCGAAGTATATCCCAGGGACTGCGTGGAAGTACAGGCCCACGCTTGCCGCACCAGAAAGGCCAAGCTACAGGAGGCCACAAGAAAAAAGCACCAGGGTGGGCAGGAAGAGGCCAGCCCCAGGCCGTGGAAGCCCAGCCCCATGGCCTCAGTGGCTACATACTTTAGTATCACCTGACAGGTGGCCAGTGGCCAGTGTACCGCATTTGAGCAACTGAGGTAGCCCTAAAATTGTACACCAACACTTTGTGATGATGGTGCAATAAAAATGACTTCTGTGAACCTTCCAGTGTGGGGCTGTGTGTCCTCTGGGGGTGGGGGGAAGAGGTGAGAGAGGGAAGGGAACTGCGGGAGGTGACGGGGAGGGAGGAAGGAGGGATCCTTCCCCTATTGATTGCATTTTGAGGAAGGAAGAGGGAAGAAGGGGGGAGGGAGGGAGGAAAGAAAGAAGCAAGGCAAGAGCATGGTATGAAAGAAATAAGTGGAAAGGAGGCTAGGAGGGAGTGAATATGCAAAGAAATGAGGCAACCAGGATGGCAGGAAGGAAGGAAGGAAGGAAGGAAGGAAGGAAGGAAGGAAGGAAAGAAGGAAAGAAGGAAAGAAGGACAGAAGGAAGGAAGGAAGGAAGGAAGGAAAGAAGGAAGGAAGGAAGGAAAGAAGGATGGAAGGAAGGAAGGAAGGAAGGAAAGAAGGAAGGAAGGAAGGAAGGAAGGAAGGAAGGAAGGAAGGAAAGAAGGAAGGAAGGAAGGAAGGAAGGAAGGAAGGAAGGAAGGAAGGGAACAGCAGGAGGGCCTGAGGAGGAAAGAGTGATCCTCCTCCCACGGAAGGGAATTTGAGGAAGACAGAGAGAGGGAAACTGAGGAGGAGGAAGGAAGCAAGGAAAGGATACAGGGACAGTGGGAGGGAGGGAAGAAGGAAGGGAACAGCAGGAAGGTGTGGGGCTCACAAGCAGGAGGGGCATGAAGAGGGAGGATGGTGTGATCTACCTAATTGGAACTGGAAGGTGAAAATTCAGGTAGATACTATTGTCTAGTAGAACTATGGAATCAACTACAATGAGACGCTGATCCAATCCAATGAGTGCACTGTCTTGAAATCGCCCAATGTGACTCATCTAATTTATTATCCTCCTAAAAATTCCCACCTTTTGGACAGTTGTAAGAAGGAAGTATGTGGACATCTTCACAAACCGTTAAGTGTGGCTAGGTTAGCAGTAAGTAAATCAGGTAATTGTGGAGACAGGGAAGGAAATAATGTACCACTGAAAGGGGTGTCCTTGGGAAGAGTGTGGAGGAATCATCCACTCCCTGATCCCTGATCCACTGGTATTGGGTTTAGGGAAATAAGCAGGGCAGTGTGAGAGACATTTGTGTGAATGCTGAGCAGATTCCTCCCTTCTCCCCCATTCATGCTGGGCTCATCATTCCTCCCTACTCTCTCCCCTCATAAATGATGCTTTGTGGTAAGATCCTCCCTGAATAGCTACTATTAGCTAGTGGTTTCATGACCAACAAAGCCCAAGGGCATGGCCATCACAGGGACATGTATACAAATGGAGGTCAGGCCCACCTAGGGTAGACCACTGGGAGGCACTTAGAAAGATGAGCTGAAAAGTATAAGTGCCTTAGGCAGATACTTAACAAGCTGGTCCAAGCACTCTCATGATGAAAGGACTCCATCACCACATGGATACATACAGCTGACTCTGAGTGCAGATGCCTCACAAGCAGGCCCAAGCACCCTCAGGAGAGAGGAGAGAAAGGCTGCATCACCACCTGGATTCATAATGCCAGCTCTGAGTGCAGATGCTACAGAAACAGGTCCAGGCATGCTTGTGCAGGACAACAGAGGGGCTCCTCCACCACCTGGATTCAAGGGCAAGTTGAATGGATCAGCTCAGCTCCTCCCTTTGTTCCCCTTGACACTTCTCAAGACTCCTACCTTTCCAGCAGACTGTACCCCTTCTCCTGAAACCCCTGTTGCTATCCTCTTCCTTATCCAAAACAGATCACTCCTGTGATTTCTTTGTGTCCTTTCAAATGCCCAGGAAAACAAGGAAGGCTTGAAAGTCCCTTCAAGGTAATTTGAAGAAAAATGCATCCCGCAGACTTCCCTCCTACTCTGGAAAACTGAAGAAAGAGAGAGAGCCAACACAATATGGGGACCTCACCCTATCGTCATGATCTGGGAATCCAGGGGTCAGAAGCCAGAAACCTCAAGTCTACCCCCAAGTTCTCTAAAAATATTGGCAGAGCTAGTCAGGAAAGTTTACATCAGCAATTTGAAGTGCTCATTGAAATAAAATCAACCTCTTGAGAAATGTGTGTGTGTGTGTGTGTGCGCGTGCGTGCGTGCGTGTGTGTGTGTGTGTGTGTGTGTGTGTGTGCATGCTCTGATGAAAGGAGGAATGAATGGAACAGGCAGGTGTGTGAGAAGAGGGGGAGGTGTCTGAGACACAGGAGAGCTGTCTCACATACATCCTGAGCCCTGAGCCTGCAGAGACTAACACAGAATGTAGGAGTCCCACAGCACACAGAGCTAAGCGCTGCCTACTGCTGTGGTGAACTTGTGGCCCAGGGCTGCTGCAGCCAGTCTCGGGTGATGCTGGCTAGAGTAGTTTGAGAGACTGGGGCAGCAGGACTCCTCCCCACACCAGTGCTATTCTAGAGATGTATCTGTGGGCACTGCCTGAGGACAGGGCCTGGTAGGGAGCTCCCTGTATTAGGTTTCACCAGCCTGGCACTAAGGTCTAAGGAAAAGTCCTGTGCTGACTACCCTTGCTCTGCCTCAGTGAAGGGAGTATTGCTCCAGGCTGTGTTTGCTGAAGCAGAGGTACTGCTGTTGAAGGCAGTTCCTTGGTAACGGAGGACAATACTAAGCCGAGTCATTCCTGAGTCCCACAGGTACAAGTCATACAGGCCAACAGCACAGGTGACACTGATTCAGGCCATGGCACAAGTCCACTTTCCTAAGGGCATCATGAGAAGTTGGCACAGGGTTATGGGAGCTGAGAGAAGGAGGTTTTAGAAACAGGCCAGGGCAAGGTCATATGTGAGTACCTAAAGGGAGAATGAAGAGATTGTTGAAGTGAGCCAGTTGGGGATTTCTAGCCTGATTCTTTTAACAGTGATATAAACAAACACTTTTCCTAGAAGTAATTAAGCTAAAACTCACAGAAGTAGACCAAAAATCAAGATAAGCAAATATGCGAGTTGAAAGGAGTGAGAATTTTCTAGCCACTATGAAGGTGTTCATAGATGTATTATTATTGGTACCAGGGATCAAACACATGACAGCTGTTCATAGATTTTTACAATTAAGAAATATAATTCAAGAGATGAAACATGTGTATTGTTAACATTATAAAGTTATCTAGTACTATATACCCAGATTCGTAACACCACACAAGCTAGATCCAGCCAAATCTGAAAAGCCTTATCTCTGAGCACACAAGCTTTTTTTGGAGACATCTAACAACAAGCCATAACAGTCAGTATAATGATATTAGTTTCCCATGTAATTAATATAAACAAATGACATTCTTGCATAATGTTTGGTCATCAATGCTATTTCATATTTTTCTTTACATTTTCATTATTTCTGGGTATATATATATATATATATATATATATATATATATATGTAACAATCACATTCATTGGAGTGACCTTGTAACCTGTATAGGATATGTCTCAGTTCTTTTTTTCTGAAACCCTCTTTGTATCCCTTTTTCCCTTCTATTCTCTTTTTATCTTTTCTCTTCTTTTCTTTATACTGCGCCATCCTTGATTCCTTTCCCATTTGAATTTCATCTTTTTATTTCCCAATATGTATTATATATTTTACTCCTTAGTTACATTTTCAGTTTCTCACATCAGAGAAATAGTGTGGTATTTTAACATGTGCAGCCAACTTACTTCACTTAAGAGTATGGTCCCTTTATTATCCTTTTCTGTCCTAGAACCCCTTCTTCCTAGTTCTGCTTTCTTTTTATCAATTTCTTCCTATTTTATAATACCTTTTAAAAACTTTCATCCATATTTACACATTTGGCAGCCCACACCAGAGAAATGATATAATATCTAGAGGTGTCTGATTTATTTCACTTAAGAGTGTGATCTGAAGGCATCAATTTACCTAGAAAATTCACAAATTTAACCTTGTCTATTTCTGAGTAGTTCTCCCTTGTACTTAAAAATCACATATTTTTTGTTTACTCCTTGGCTGATGAGTATCTGGGTGGTTTCCAAATTTAGCTATACAAATCATAGTGCTATAAACATGGGCACACATATGCTCCTGTGCTGTAATGTTTAGGAAAGATACCCAGAAGGAAAATAGGAGGATCAAATGGGACCTCTTATGCTAGTACTTTGAGAAATCTCCACATTGATTTCCACAATTATTATACCAGTCTACATTCCCACCAGCATTGGAGAGATGTTCCTTTTACACAGCAGCATTTTTTATTGATTAATTGTTTTATAGTAGCTATTGTTTTGGGGTTTGTTTAGACTTTAACACAAATTCACTTTCAAGAAAATGTAAGTGATTGTGAGAGAATCGACTCCCCGTTTGTAATGTAACCCCCCCCCCGAGCTATAGAACAGAGCTATAAGGAATGTTTCACTCCCTAAACCTTTCCCAGGAGATAATCAGAGCAGGGCAGAAAGGAATGTCTCTGCTAGTCATTAACCACTAGATGTTCTGTTCTCTGTAAAGATAGAGATAAGCAAAAGAATGTACTGCATAAACAGGACCAGGGGGCACCTGGCACTCTAAGGTCAACCCAAGACCCTCGGTCTCCATGGTTACTCAGCCCCAGACCCTCAAATCAGCGTTAGCCAAGTCCTGCGCCGTTCAAAATTAACCAATGCGATTTGCTTCTGTAAACTTGCTTGCCTCCTGCTTGTACCTTTAAAAACCCTGCACAGATTCCCCTCGGGGCCCCTCCGCACACGTTTGCCTGAGGGACCCCATGCGCATGGAAATAAACTTTTTTCCCTCACCAAGAGTTGAGTCCTTGGGGTCTCTTTCCCTGCGGCGTCGGCCCTAACATCTTGGAGGCCCTAGCGAGATAGCACGTCTCACGGAAGGTGACCTCAACGGCTCTGCGGTGGGTGAGTACGACCGGTCGCTTCTTATTTTTACTCTGAGGATCAATCTACCGGTATTTTACGCCCCGAGCCAAACGGCTCCGGTCTAGGGGCAATTTTTGTTACCTGTTTTTGTTATCTGTTCTCTGTTCTCTGGTGACCGGGGGACGCCCCACACGGTTTTCCGTGGCTCACCGTCTGCGATAGGATTTTCCTATCGGTTTGGGGCCCAATCTGTGGTCCGTCAGGGCCAATTCGGAGACACCCTCTGAGGTGACTCGTTCGGGGAATTTCATTCCCAATCTGTGGTCCGTCTGGGCCAATCTGGGGAATTTCATTCCCAATCTGTGGTCCGTCTGGGCCAATCTGGGGAATTTCATTCCCAATCTGTGGTCCGTCTGGGCCAATCTGGTGAATTTCATTCCCAATCTGTGGTCCGTCTGGGCCAATCTGGGGAATTTCATTCCCAATCTGTGGTCCGTCTGGGCCAATCTGGGGAATTTCATTCCCAATCTGTGGTCCGTCCGGGCCAATCTGGAGGCACCCCCTAAGGTGACTCGTTTGGTGTGAAACTAATGCGTGAGAGTGAGGTGGCCGGCCTGTTTGTCCTGTGTGTTGTGACTGTTGTGAACGGTTATTTGTTGTGTCGCGCGTACGCTAACCACTCTTTGTCTTCAGAACACCATGGGACAAATGACATCGTCCCCATTGTCCCTCACCCTCGACCATTGGTTGGAGGTTCGAGAGAGGGCTCACAATCTCTCCTTACAGGTTAAAAAAGTAAATGGCAGACTTTCTGCTCGTCTGAGTGGCCCACATTCTCCATGGGTTGGCCACCGGAGGGGACTTTCCACCTTCCCCTCATCTTAGCAGTTAAAAACATCATCTTCTGCCCCGGACGAGAGGGCCATCTCAACCAGGTCGCCTACATCTTGGTATGGCAGGACATCAGGGAGGAGCCCCCACCGTGGGTAAAACCCTTCCTTCCTCCGCCCTCTCCTTGGTTGCCTGTTTAAACTTGTTACTAACTTAGGGGCTTGTTGCCCATTTCTGTTACAGGATCCATATGGCTTATTAGATTCAATTACTTCCTTTAGCTCACCAAACTATGCAAGAAGCTCCCTTTGTTTGTGTCTTTAATGTTGTGGCACCTTGTTTAATATGTAAGACTTCAATTGATTGCTTTCAACCTCGGCATGCCTTTTAAAAGAAGTATTTTTTCTCTCTGGTGAAAATGTAAACATGTGCACATATATATGTATATCTATGGTTGTTAAGAGTCATGTCAACTTTGCCAAGTAAAAACCAGGCGGTACTCTATTTGAGCCAGTTAAAAGGCTATAGTTTTGTTTTTAAAATACAACATTTTTATGTGGTAAATAAGTATGTTTTGGACTACTAAAAGGTGACTTCAAGGGTTTTGTTGAGAGTTTTGATGTTGTCTGAAAAGTGAGAGAAAAGGTAATTGACTGGTAATAGTAAAAAGAGGGACAAAGAGAGTGGTCTTCAAGTAAAGGTGTCTGGCTATGCCAGAATGTGGAAAAAGATTAAAGCTTAGTTTGAGAGGTATTATTGTAAGTTGTAGAAGGCTCAAGAGGATGTAAATTTTATTTGTCTTGGTTTATAGTACTACAAATAACAGGTTTGACAAGAAGTAAATGTGTTCAAAATTTGACAGTATTAGATCAGTTTTGGTAGAAGTATACATAAGATTGTACTTTGCTGCAAAATGTTTTCATTAAAATGAGATTATAGGTGATACTAAAAATAAGATACAAGTTCTTACATGTGCTGTGAACATCTGGGAGATTATACAGCACAATTTTGTTACCTGTAAAAAAGCCCTTTTTGTTAAGAATATAATTTTAGTAAAATGATGGCCTGTCACGTGACACCCTTGGACAAGAAACAGTGTGCCATCCAGATGAAGCCGGCTCTCTGATCCGGAATGCCAAAACCATGTTCTCCTTTTGTGCCACCCTGACTGGACATCCAGAGGTAAGAAGGTTTCCCAATATTGCCAGTTGTTCTCTTTGTAACTCAGTGGGCCCCACATGTTAGACAAAAATTGCAAAGGTTTAAGAGGTTTAAAAAAATGCCCCTCAGCCAGTTAATAGAGATAGCACAAAAAGGTCTTTGAGAACTAAAAAATTTACAAAAAGATAGCCAAGATGTTAAAATTGCTCTATGAGAGAAGACTTTTAAAAAACAGACAAGACTTTCTGGAGACAGTTGGATACTGTAGGCTAAATTTTACTGAAAAGCTTGCCTCTATATGACTCCCATAAGGGAGAAACTCAAAATTCGCTGAACTGGACTGATAAATGTAAACAGGCCTTCCAGCAGCTCAAGCGGGCCTTGACAGAGGCCACAGCCCTGGGACTCCCTGACGTTACCAAGCCTTTCACCTTGTTCATAGATAAACTCAGAGACATTGCCAAAGGAGTCCTAACTCAGGACATTGGCCCTTAAAAGAGGCCTATAGCCTACCTCTCCAAAAGACTTGATTCAGTAACAGGAGTATGGCCTCCCTGCCTTAAAATACTAGCTACTGTGACAATGTTACTTAAGGAAGCGAAGAAACATGCTTTGGGCAAGTGATTTCTGTGGTAACCTCTCACAGTTTAGAGACTCTTATCAAAACCCCTCCTAAAAAAAGGCTCTCAAATGCCAGAATTCTACTGTCAAGCCCTGCTTCTAGACCCACAGTCAATGATATTCAAGACTTCTTCAGCTTTAAACCCAGCCACCCTTATGCCTGATGATGATCCGGAGGAACAAAGGACACCTCTCTCCACGAGTGCGCTGACATCCTCGAACTGCAGCAGAACCTACAGGCTGATCTTACTGACCAGCTTTTGGAAAATGCCGACAACTGTTCGATGAAAGCAGCCTCATCCAAAACGGCAAACAAATCGCCGAGGCAGCAGTGACCACTGAAAAGGAGGTACTCTGGGTTAAGCGGGTAGAGCCTGGCACTTCTGCCCAAAAGGCGTAGCTTGTTGCTTTGACTGAGAGGCTAAAACTAGCCACGAAAAAGAGGGTAAACATTTTTTACTGAAGATATCCCTTTGCTACTGTACATATACGTGGAAGCCATCTAAAAATGCTCCACAGATTCTAGATTTGCTGGCAGCTGTCTGGCTGCCTCAATGGATTGCTATTCCTTACAAGGCTCACCCAACCAGAGATAAAAAATAGCAACCACATCAGAGGGGTCAACCAAAAAAGTAACTGCTCTAATACTAGTCCTCTGACCTTGTCAGAACCAGTCTGCACAAAAAAAAGACCTACAGTTGGCATCTCAACTTGGAATAAAGTCTCCCACCCCAAGGAGCTGATACCAGTTACCTGATAAACAAGTACTGTTACTAAAGACACTAGGGCGGGAGCTGTTTCACCTTACAGAATTGTTCAAAACTCAATATTTTATTCCAAAACTCTACAAACTGACCACCTCTTCGAGCTCCAGATGCCCACAGTGCTTGTTAGTCAACTCAGCCGAGAGCTCTGCGTTGGAGACCACCCAACATCAAGAAATTGTTCCAGGAGAACATTGGGAAATAGACTTCATGGACATGGTAAAACTTAATTTACAGGGACACTGCTATCTCTTGGTATTAATAAACATTTTTACTGGCTGGGTAGAGGCTTTCCCTACTAAGTCTGAGTCAGCCTTAGTGGTAATTAAAAGGCTATCACATGAGATCATACCTTAATTTGGCCTCCCACTATCAATGGGGTCCGATAATGGCCTGGCTTTCATAGCCCGAGTCACCCAAAAGTTAGCCCAGACATTAAAGATTAATTAAAACTCCACTGTGCCTATCAGCCACAAAGCTCAAGGCAAGTAGAACATATAAACCAAAGTCTCAAGGACATTTTAGCTAAGCTGTTTTCAAAAACTGGCGATAATTGGATGAGCCTTCTTCCCTTTGCACTGTTAAGAGCTAGATATACCCCATATGTTTCCAAAATTTCCCCCTTTAAAACCATGTTTGGGAGGCCCCCGCCATTGGTTCCAAGATTGTCAGAAGACAAATTAGCTAAAATTACTAATCGAGATCTTAAGTCCCTACAGACACTCCAACCTGTGTTGGCCTGGATCCACCAGCTGTTTAGACAAAAACACCTGGACCTGCCTTCAGAGACGCCTCTCAAGGCCCCAGGGACTCCAGTCTTGGTTCGATGTCACCACCGTGACTCCCTTAAACCCCGCTGAGAAGGACCTTTCACCGTGGTGCTCAGTACCCTCACTGCCATCAAGGTAACAAGAAAAACTGCGCGGATTCACTACACTCATGTAAAGCCACTGGAAACAGCAAACAACGAGGGACATACTCAGTGGACTACACAACAGACTGATAACCCTTAAAGTTAAAAATTGACTAAAACATAGATTATGCTGGTTATAAACTGTTTTAGCTTGCTTGTTTTGATAACATTGATGCCGACCTTACACGGCGGCTTTGGTCCCCCTGTAAACAAAAAAAACCTATTGTTAAAGATCTTTGTATGAGAGCCCCCTTCAAGTAAAACCAAAATGTTCTCTTTCCGGGAATCAATTCTGCCCTATATCCTCCCTTTATTGGGACCCCTGGCCGGATTCATTATAGTCATGGCTATAGCCCCTTGCCTCATTAACCGAGTAACCGGGTTTGTGAGGGCCCAGATTTCTCAAGTAAAAGTTATGGTGCTACGTCAACAATATGATCCCTTACCCATACAGGACCTTTAAGATTAAAAGTCATCCACAAGAAAAAGGGGGGAATGAGAGAATCGACTCCCCGTTTGTAATGTAACCCCCCCCCCGAGCTATAGAACAGAGCTATAAGGAATGTTTCACTCCCTAAACCTTTCCCAGGAGATAATCAGAGCAGGGCAGAAAGGAATGTCTCTGCTAGTCATTAACCACTAGATGTTCTGTTCTCTGTAAAGATAGAGATAAGCAAAAGAATGTACTGCATAAACAGGACCAGGGGGCACCTGGCACTCTAAGGTCAACCCAAGACCCTCGGTCTCCATGGTTACTCAGCCCCAGACCCTCAAATCAGCGTTAGCCAAGTCCTGCGCCGTTCAAAATTAACCAATGCGATTTGCTTCTGTAAACTTGCTTGCCTCCTGCTTGTACCTTTAAAAACCCTGCACAGATTCCCCTCGGGGCCCCTCCGCACACGTTTGCCTGAGGGACCCCATGCGCATGGAAATAAACTTTTTTCCCTCACCAAGAGTTGAGTCCTTGGGGTCTCTTTCCCTGCGGCGTCGGCCCTAACAATTGAACTCAAAACAATGTGATCCAATGCAAAATTTCTGGTAAAGATTTGCAAATATTTTCTTCCACTGTATACCTTGTCAACTGAATGTTGACAGAAAGTGTTACCTGATGAGGAAGATTCTCTCCTGGATTGTGCCATTTAAACCATTAAAAATGGACAGAAGTCAGAGAGGAGCTTGAGATCATATCTGCTAAACCTGCAGACAAATTGTCTGATGTTGGTTTCCATCTGCCAGACACCAGCACAGCTCTCAGAGAGGCCAGCAGTAGCCTTACCCTTCACTCATGTAAAAAAAGTCTATGGCATCCTCTTTGTGTGCCATGGATCTTTCACATGATCCTGCTTTTGGGCAAAGCTGAGTTTCCCAGGGGTACACTCTGACCCAAGCTAGACCTACCCAACCCTTTCCCAGGGGACTGGGAATTGCAGCTATGTGTCATATGTACATATGAACTGGAGAATATCTGTGACCTATGTCTGCTGCCAATGAGCATGGATAAGTAAAGAAAACAAAAATAATCGATAGAGACAAATTCAACTTCTCAGATGCTATTAATAAATACAGAACTCTTCCAGGAAATTGCATTTTGTTTGTTGTGCTCCTGTTTGGGCTTCGACCATTTTCTGTTGTCATTTTTACTGAATCATTCTTTATAGTTGGGCATGATCTTTGGCCAGTGATTGTTTTTTAGTATCCTTGTCCCCAAAGCACTAGATACTGGCTCCATAGAATCAAATAAGTATGGCTATAAAACTGCCTTCTGATATTGCCAGGTTCCTACGTGTGGGCAGTGTTGACTGAGACAAATTTACTTTGCTTTCTCTTTTCTAAAGTTTAGCATGGTACATCACTCATGTGTTTCAGTGTTTCTGGGAAGCACTTCGTACTTTATCTCATCATTTTAGTGGGTTAGCTGAAAGTCGGCTCACCACAAAGAAGCGAAAGCATGGTGCAAGGACCTAGGAGATGACAGCTCATTACTCCATGCTAGACAGGAAGCAACAAGGGTAGAGTCAGGGCCGAACTACTCCCTCCCAGAGCATACTATCAATGTCCTTGCTCTGTTCATGACCCACCTACTAACACCAATTCTTTAGTCATCCACAGCCACATCCACTGAGAAGCAGAGCCACATGGCCCAATCTATGTCGAAACACATGAGAAACTAGTAGGATGTTTTACAGCTAATGGCAAAAACAATCATTTCTGATAAGAGCCCAAAGTGTATGGGCCAGGAATACAGCTCAGTGGCACAATGACTGCCAGGCACACTTGAGGTCATGAGTTCAATTCCTCATACAAAGAAGGTCCAGGGGTAGTGATTCTCAAGGCAGACCAAATAATATTGCCCCAAAATAACTGGGATAGAGAAAAGGAGAAAAGAAAGAAGAAAAAATGAAAAAGATATAAATGTTATACACACACACACACACACACACACACACACACACATATGTTTACATATACCAAAATAGCTAACATGATTATGTTACCAGTCCTATTCTTGGAAAAGAACTGTTAATGTTCATATGATTAGTTGAAATTCACAGGTCTATATCTGGTAATCTAAGCAACTATTCTGAAGTTAACAATGTGCAATATTACAAAAATTGTTAAATTCCAAAGATCATTTTTAAAGCCTAATATTGCTATGGTTTGGGTTTTTAATTTTTATTCTTGTAGTTGAAACTTGTTTGAATATTACTTTTCTATTTTTTCTCTTTAAAATAAAAAAATCAGATTGCCCCCCATTGGGTAAGGAGCTTTACAATGTCCTGGGAACACTTATAGTGGTAACATTTGCCCACAGTATCTAAGCTCTGAAAAACTAGCTTTAGTCACAGACAAATATTGGATGGGTTCCTCATGGCCTCCTGTGTCAGTCACACAGCCTCCTGCCAGCCTCCTCTCTTGGGACTTCTTTGCTGGTCCAGCTGCAAACCTGTTGTGGGAGTGAGGAGAGTGACCTCACAGAATTATGCTGCCTCAGTCACAGATGCTCTCAGTGACCTCACCCACAATTCCCAATCCACCCTTTACCAGAGCTAGCCCTTCTTTCTTTCCAGCAGTTTGGCCAGTCATGTCCCACAGTTCCTTGAAGCTCCTTTTGCCTAGATTGACACACAATCCATGCAGCAGGTATAATAAAGAAAAGCATATATTTAATCATCTGGATGCTTCTAAACATTGTCATTGTTCAGTGTGTTCATAAACTACAGTGCTCATGGATCATCATTTCCAAGTCTGAATATTATTCAAGTAATCAGTTCTCATGTTATCAGTTTCCCTGTGTCTCCCTAATTATTTTACCACTTCTTGAGTAGACAGCATTTCAAACTATAGATACAAAATATTGTGACTGTGTGCTGCCTGGAAATCCAACTAGACCTCTAACCTCGAATCTTGTAGAGAAACAAGATATAAATGAATTTTCTAGCATATGAATTAAAGGATACTTGGGTGTACATAGTAGAGATGAAGACAAAATGAGCAATTGTATGGGATTAGAAGATGTACCTATGAATACATGTCACAGGTCATGAAGCAGAAGTAATGGTAGAGGAAACAAAGTTATTCTGTGCTAAGTGTTGAGTGTGTGTTGAGAAATGTGGTGGGAAACCCTTGTACTGCTCTGTTTGACTGCATTCACAGGAGAACAGCATTTCTTCTCCAGTTTCAGAGGTAGGGTCCTATGGGCAGAGTGAAATATCCAGGCATGAATGCACTGGAAGTGGTTGTCTAGGGAAACCAGCTGTGCCTTGCTTGGGTCATTGAGGCACTGCACACAACAGGAGAGGTATGTGATCCTGATATCTAGAGATTAGAGGCAGGGATGCTGCTGAACATCCTGCAGAGCAGCAACATAATGGTTGGCCTCTGCCCAAGACAGCATCTGACCCCAACTCTTAATAGCACCAAGCCTGGAGACCTGTTTGGGCTCAGGGCAGAACTGAGATGTTTGTATGGTTATTTACACTTGCATTTTCCACAGCGACACAGTTAGAATCTAAACACAGCTAGTTTGCTCCCAAGACCACTGTACCTCAACCACAGCAGAATTCTTTTCAACTATTAAATAGTTTGAGTTGTAGCTACAGTTTCTAACAAGAAATGTCATGTTCTTGTCTGTCATATGTAATAGTAAGTGCACAATTATTTATATGATGTGATTTCATTTTTACCAAAAACCATGTGGGACAATAAAAATTATTTATTCATTCATTTATTCATTCATTCATTTCACTGCAATACTGGGAATTAAACCCTGGGAAATCTAGTTCTGTGCTACATCCAGAGTCCTTTTTATTTTGTATTTTGAGAAATCATCTCACTTTGTTGCTTGGCTGAATTGAAACTTGTGAATGTCCTGCCTTAGCTTCCCTTGCTATTGAGATACAAGGCATACAAATCTGTGCCTTCTGAAACAAAAGAATTTTGTCCCTACAAGTTAATGGTGAACATATATATAAAGTATAATTATATTGCAGTGTATATGGTCAAGTCAATAACACACTTTTGAGAAGAACAATTAAAATCAATTCTCATAGCAATTTTCAGGATAAATTCGTATTGCTATAGTCAAGATTTACAATGTGTCTCTGTTTAATTCTTCTAATTAAATTTTCATGGCTTTTGGCCAACATCTCCCCTATCCAAACACCATGGCAAACACTATTTTCCTCTCCCATTCTTTGAGTTCCACATTTTTAGATTCAATATGAATATGAAACTATGTGGTATTTGTCTCTCTGTATCTGGTCTACGATGATAAGTAGTAAAATCTCCTCTTAGATCCTTCAAGTTACAACAAATGGCAGAATTTCTCACATTTAAACTTTCCGTTTTATTAGTGGATAATATATACACAGATTAGTGGGTTGTCCCCAGGCATATTCACACAAACAACATTCTCTGATTATTTCTATCCCAATTACTCATCAATCTTCTTACCATTCCTTCCATCCTCCTCTCCCTCTCTCTCTTAAACCTCAGCTACTAGTTCAATATGCTATGTGCAGGACTCTGATTGACTCTATTGATTGAGGAAAATGGTGTAGGGATTATAGGATGCCTCAGAGAGTGGCTGTAGTCTTATTCAAAGAAGGATGTTTATACTGATGAGAATGGTGGGGAGAGGTGACAGATTACCAGGGAGTTTGTCCTTTCCCCAAGATAAAATCCATTTCTTATGACTATTGAGATCTCAAGGAAGCAGGATATCTTCAGATGATGTAATCTTGCCCATGAGAACCACAGTATCACTAGCTTCAGCTGTGACCACAAAAAAGCAAGGAGTTTCTGTGTTCTGTTCAGGCTCAAAGAGCAAAAGAATGACAGCCTTGGAGATCCTCTGGATTCAATTAATGATCTGTGGTTCAGAGATTTACAAAGATAGAGGCAGAGTGAGGCAAGGTGTAGGGTGGGCAGAAAGCTGTTTCAAACCATCGCTAAGTAAAAGTATCAGCTGGAGAATACTATAGAGATGCAGCTCCATGCTCATGTGAATTAAAGAAAGTGTATGTGACACAGGCTTATGTAAAGACACTGTGTGTATATATGTAGACAATACATGTTGTCACATTTTGGAATTGGAGAGAGGATGGGGACACAGGTGGGATCAACATCCTCTTTTTCATGTGTTGAAACTGAGACACATGAAGTGCACATTATACTAAGTGACAGAAGCCAGGCAAACAATAGACAGTCCTGTGTGATTCCCCTTACAGGGTCTCTAGTTAGTAAACTCCAAAAACACATAAGGTGGTGTTCAGGGATTGGGACAGAGCAGAAGTGGAGGTAGCATTTTATGGAGACAGAGTTTCCCAATGGGGAAGATGATATGGTCTAGAGATGGATGCTGATGACAGGCACATAACCATGGGAACATATTTAGTGCCACTGCGCTGTACACTGATAACTGGTTACAAAGACAAATTGTAGGTTATGCCTTCTACTACAATTAAAAGAATATGTATCATGAAGGACAGGATCCCCACTAACCTATGTAGTGTTTTCTGCAACCCAGCTGCAGGGCAGGAGAGTGCCCTCCTGCTCACTAGATCAGGAGGACTACCAGATATGGCTCCACACAGAATCCTTAGTGGTCCTGCAAGCTGGTTCAGGTGCTCTCACTTATGAATTGGGCCTGGCTCTCAGTGCAAAGCCCTTCTGATTCAGTTTCCATAATGATCACATTTCACCCCTCCCCTGTTCCCACCTTCCAAATTGTGAGCTGCCAGCTCACCACAACAATGATATCTGTCCTCCATGTTGGCTCTGGCACTCACTGTGTATCCTGCCTCTCTGGAAGTCTTTGATAATAGTATATTCACTTCCACACTACTGAGATCCAAGTTACAGGCTCTGATCCATCTCTTGTTTGCCCTCAGAAGTAGTGTCTCCCCACATCTTGTGCACATGAAGACATTGTAAAAAGACAGTGGCAGTGTACAAACATGAAGGTTAGCACAAAATGCACCTGCTTGGATGGGATTTCCATGTGAAAGGCCACTGATGTTCAACACACTGGGGCCAGTTGCTGTTTCCTTCAGGGGAAATGAGCCATTCTGGTCATAACTTGACTCACACTTACTGCAAGAAGGTGCACATGGGGAAGTCAACAGCATGATTTGGGCAGGGGCCTCCTTCGTGAGACCCTGGCCTGCTAAGTTTGGGACAGCAGTTTCAAGGGGAGCTTCTGTAAGAAACAGAGCAGCCACAAAGTCAAAGGGTATAAATCTGATCTACTTAGTACTAAATGTCACAGGGAAATCACAATACAAGTGGAATGATTTGCTTACAGCACTTCTGTAATGAGGAATTTCTTCAATCAAGTGAGCTGAAATGTGTAAGGAGATTGAAGTGCAAAGTGACTAAAATGAGTGAGCATCTGGGACAAAGAGGAGCATTCTAAAATACATTTAGGAAACAACCAGGGAAACATACTTATATTTTTATGGTGGGATGATATACAGAATCTCTAAATAATGTTGACAAGAAAATAATTCACAATTTTGATAAGGAAAGCAGATTTCAAAGGTATGTGTTTAGCATAGTCCTATTTCTTACCTTTAAAAAAGAAAACAGCAGAAGAGAAATGGAAAGAGAAAGAAGAGAGGGAAGGAATGAAAGAGGAAGCAAGGAGGGAATGAGTGTGGCATGGAGAGGCATGAATGGCAGTGAAACTTTGGAGGTGTGGGTAAATTAGGATCCTGCGATGGGCATTTGATCCTACAGGAATTGGGATGACCCAGTCTCTTCAGAGAGGCCTGTGGCAGGGGACAGGAGAGTGGAAGGCATTGAAGGAGACAAGCATGTGGAGAGGGCTCAGAGAGATGGCAGGAGGCTAAGCTGCTGTCTCTGTGCCTGGAGGAAGAAGCAGGAGGCACCAGTGGGGCAGCCCTGGGAAGCCAGAAGGGAACAATTAAACTCTGTCTCAGAGCCCTGAGAAAAGGGGGTCTGTTCAGGCCTTGGCTTCAGCTCCGTGAAACCAGCGCATTTCAGACTTCTGGGATTCTCAGAAGTCATTCACTAAATTGTCTTTCAGAGCAGAAAACATCCCAGAGAAACAGGAATTGTCCTCTGCTCTCTGAAGCCCTGTCTGTGGTGTCAGCATCAGTGGTGACCTGAAATTGATCTTGTGCAGACACAGGGACTGCTAAGGTGACAGTGCACATGGCACTTCTGTGATGCTGACCTGGGTTCAAGGTGGTCACACACTCACAAGACAGCAGCACTTCTGCCATGACAGGAGAAGCCATGAAGCTCAGAGAGGCCAGGTCACCTGCTCAGGCCCACATAGCTAGGAAGTGACAGGGTGGCTTTGTTCTAGGCAGGGTGGCTCTTTATTAGAAGACAATGCAGTGACAGGAAGCAGCCAGGAACAGTCTCATTATTATTAGTGTAAGCCATTTTAAAAATACAAATGGAGAAATGAAGTGAAAAGGAAAAAGAGGCAGAAGTGGTGAATAAAGATGTGGATCTCAAAGCTGAGAGGACAATCTTATTGCCCCCCACCCTGCCCAGTGTTAGGTACTTTGGCCATATCCTCTTCTGGACTGATCCCCCCTCATCCTCTGGCCCCACCCCTGTCTTTACTTCCCTTCCAGTCTCATTCCCTGAGCCCCCACCTGGAGTTAAATCAGGCTTGCAGTTACCACCCTGGACCCCTCCTGCCAGGAGCTGCTGGAGATTGAGGCCTTAGGGATGAAGCTTCATCTCCCCACCTCTTCTCCCTGCAGCTAGGAGTGTGAGCAGAGCAGCACCTGCCTGCCAGAGCCTGAAGCCACTGCTATGCACCCTCTTGGTCTGCACCACCAGCTGTGCTGCTGCCAAGGCCTCCACTGCCACAGCCACTGCCACCTCTCAGTCTGACACCACTTGAACACCCCCATTTATGCATTTGCAGAGGTAGAGTCCATTAATCTGTCCCCCCAGAAGTCAAGCTGGGAACCTAGAGACCAGGACACTGTCTCATACAAGCCTGCTCAGGCACCACACCCTCTTCCTCACCCTTCCTCCAGCATTCTCCCCCCAGTCCCAGACCCCAGAGCTAAACCAGATTGGCTGCAGCCACTTCATGGCCCTCCCCCACAGGCAGCACAAGGGTTTAGGGCTCTGCAGATTTATCCCTATCTCTTCCTCACCTCTCCTCCTCACAAAGGAGCAGGAGAAGCATGGTAGCTTCCTTCCAGAGTCATGAAGCCACTGCTCTGTGCCCTCAGCCTCTGCCTCCTTTGTTTGCACAGCCTGCCATAGAACCACCACCATCCTCACTGCTGCCACTCCAACCGCATAATTTCAACTAGAGCCTCAGAGCCCACAACACTGTCTCATGCAGTCTATATCAAGGATCTGCACAGGGTAGCCCTAAAATTTGGTGGAAGCTAGAAAGTCTGCAGGGAGAAGGATCTGTGGCAGCAGACTGAGGGATTTTCACTGGGGCAGTGCTGAAGGGTGACAGAGAAATCTTTGTTCTCAATCTAAAGTGGCACAGAATATTAAAAGAGAGGGGGCAACTAGATAAGAAGAGAGTTTGTGGTGATGGAGGGAGTCACCACAAAGGAGGCTTTGGTGACTCTGTGCAGCCAAAGGGCAGGTTCTCCCTGATCCAGACTCTGATGGGGGAAGGGTCCTGGGTACTTTTGTCAGTTGATTTATTTCTTGAGAGTGCAGGGAATTGTGTAAATCATTACATGTATGAGCTTTGGCACAGACTTTTGGAAGGGAGAAGACATAGAGTCTTCCGGGATGAAGGAGTTATACATTATCAGCGTACAGTTTCAAACATTTGCCATGTTGATTGTGCTGTCTCTCAGATGGGGTGATCTATCATTCCCATCTCTTTGGTGTTCGTGGGAACCATGGAGTCTCTCTGGCTGCTTTCTGCTGGGAGCAGGTATTGTTGGGTCCAAGGGTAGAAAAGAATGGGACTGAGTGACCTGTTCTATCCAAGTTTCTCAGTTACTGATGTCCTTCAGTAGTAGGGTATCTTTGGTAATCAACACCTTTATTCTGGTTTGGATAAAATGTTAGAGGAGCCAGAAGGTACAGAGGGCAAAAAGCAAAACAATTACTATGATAACTGGGACTCATACTGGACACTCAAATGGGATCGCAGGACCCAAGGGAGACCCAACAAGAATACCAAAAAGTGAATTTTGGAAAATATTGTCTTCCTCATATATCAGCTGTTAATTTTTTTGAATTATTGAACAGATCTTTGACTATACCTGATTGGCTGATAAGATAGCAGTGCTCTTCTCCTATCATAGCACAGTATCCTCCTTTTTCTGCTGTGAGGTTATCCAGTGCCCTGCCTTGTTGTAGGATTAACATTGCCAACGAGTCGATTAGGGCTTGTAGTGAATTAATGTTTTGGTAAATTGATTTTATCGCCCTTTTTAGATCATTGGATAATATAAAATAGTAGCTGAAGCTTTTTACCAATACCCCTGTCCACATTCCAACAGCTGAGAAGACCCTGATACCTGGAGCCAACCGTGTCTTTCTGTGGCTTCAAGTGATATTTAATTTTTGATTGTATGGGAGTTATATCTGTTAAGAAGGAGACATGTACGGTTAAAATTCAATGCTGCATGTGTCTGTTCAGTAAGCAGGGAGGTGGGAGTATGCTTCATTGCCATAAATTAAAAAAGCTGTTTGGGGGAGGATGTGTTTTTACAGTCTGACTTTGAGATTAATGATTATGTAGTATATACAGATTCCCTAAAATTAGTTCAGAGAGATCAGCAAGGGGGTTTGATATATTGGTATTGTTAGAGTCTCCCAATGTGGATTGTATGCAGGTGACATTGGTGGGGGGGCAATGCTGATTTGGAGCTCTCTGGGAAGGGTAAGCAACTGGATATGAGGTTGCATTTGGTTTGAGATTTGATTGGCTGAATATCACAGGTTGAACTATGTAGATGTCTGCTGAAAAAGGCAGGTATAGTCAATGATTAGTGTTTGAATAATTGGTCCCCTTTTGGAGCAAGGCATAAGTCATATTGAGAATCTGGGTCAGAGTTAGTGAAAGAAATTGATTTAGTTTTGTGTACTTGGTTGATGTTGGTTTGTGCCTTATTGTTGGGTCTTGAGATGTAAGGAAAGGGACAGTAAAAAGCCTTGGAATTAATGTCTTTTTCATGGTAAAGTATTGTTATCCTCCTACTGGCTGCATGTGAATTACAAAATCCCATGATTGAGCAGCTGGAAATTTAACATTTTTAAATGATGATCAAAAGCCATCCATCTTCAAATTTTCCAGGTTTAGGATCAGAGGAGGCATTAATTGATCCATCATTATTTTTGTAAATCCCTCTTGGGCCACTTGGACCATTACTTCCACAGACCCAATAATGGCTATGATACAAGTAGGTGCTACTGGAGTTGTGGTACAGGTTTTAAGGACACATAATGAACCAGAGTTTGAAATATTTAGTATTTGTCTCCCTGGGAAGTCTTTTCCTGGGTTGGATACATCAATCCATCAGACCCATAACAAAGGATCTGGAGTTCCTTCCGTCAGGTTGGTTTGAGCTATTATCTTTGGCACTCTAGTTTCTGGCCAACCATCTGTTGAGTGTGTTGTAAGGGTAAGAGAGTAGAGTTTTGGTTGAGGTTAAGTATACGCAGGAAGACTAGATATCAGAGATGGGAGACATCCCAGCCAGGAGGCCTCTACTTTAAGGGAGTTTTTATGATTATGTCTGTAACTGTAGTTTGGGATATTTAGTTAAGCAGCTGAGGTATGTGAGAGATAGGATGACAATTGTGAAGAAGATGGTAAGAACTGTTCTTGTAAAGACCATAGCTTTGGTCAGAAAATGTTTAAATCCAGCTATGGTAAAGACAATGAGTAGACAGCAGTATAGGAGCTAGAACCAAATGGGATAACAGTGAATCAGCCTTTAAGTTTAGTGGTCCAAAGGCAGGTAAGAGCTATTTGCTGGAAGGTCCACAGGGGCCTTTGAGTATATTCAGAGTTTACATTACCAGGTGGTGGTGAATATCTCTTCATTTGGGTGATACGAAACCAATGTGAAAATACTGCTACTTTTATCGCAGTTGATGTTGCCAGGTATATCAGATGAGATCCATCCCACCTTGGCTTAAGACTTGAGTCTCAGCTTATGGACTTCTGAGTATTAATATAGATATGTCTCCTGGAGATAAAGGAAGGTCCGGTGTGTATCCTTCAGAAGTTTGTGGGAGGTATAAGTCTGCATGTTGTTGAAGAAAGTGTCTGAGGTTTGAGAGGATCAGGACATAATTGGCTAAAGGAGGACACTCAGCGGGAGAGGGTAAAACAAATGGCCTGCCATACATGAGCTTGAATGGGCTTTGTTGAATGGGTGATCTGGGTAGGGCTCAGAGATAGGAGTACTGACCACAGTTGATGTAGTTCTAGTATGAGTTTATTTAAGTGTGTCTTTATGAGACCATTTGCCCTTTTTATTTTTCCTGAGGATTGTGGATGATAGGGTATGTGTAGTTTCCAAGTGATGTTAAGGCTACAGGACACTTGTTGTACAATAGGAGAGATGAATTCTGGGCCATTATCAGATTATATATATTGTGGGAGTCCGAATCAAGGAATGATGTTGCAGAGTAAGGTATTGGTAACTACATCTGCTATCTCTTCAGTTATAGGGTAGGCCTCTGTCCAACCTGAAAAGGTACATATGAAAGTAAAGAGGTATTTTACGTGTTTGTATGAAGGCATATGTGTAAATCTATTTGCCAGTCTTGGCCTAGTGTGTTTCTATGGAATTAATGAGTAGAAAACCGTGGGGGGGGCATATGGTCCTGTGGGGATGTCTTGGCACATATCTGACAACTGAGGGTTATTTTCTGTATGATCCTTGGGAGATGTTTGCATGCAACTATTGGATATAGTAATCTGTGTAATGTTGTTCCAATATGAAATCAATTGTGTAATCTGAGAGGATTTTTTGGTTTGGCTTTCTGGTAGTATTAATTTTGAATCTTGAAAAATCCATCACTGTGTGTTTTGAATGTAGTAAGATTTTGTGACAAGTTATAGTTCTGCTTGTGAATTTAAAGGAACAGGAAGGCTCTTGGGAATAAGATGGAGTAAGTGAGGAGCACAAGGGCATAGTGCTGCCAACTTTGCTTGCAGGTCTGCAAAAGTATTGCCTTGACACATGAAATCTGTTGAAGATTGATGACATCTGCAGTGTATCACTGCATCTTGTTATGGGAGTTGTGCAGCTTCTAAGGGTTTAAGAATGAGTGGAGTGTTGCTGATGGAAAAACCTTGACTGTTGATGAGGCCTCTTTCTTGCCATATGGCTGCATGTGAGTGTAGAATGCTAAAAGCATATTTGGAATCAGTATATATGACAATAACTTCGTCCTTTGTAAGGGTGAGGGCCCATGTCAAGTGATGAGTTCAGACATTTGAGAGGAGGCACCTAGAGTTAATGGATATGCTTTAATCCCTCCAGACCTATTAACTATGGAATATCCTGCCTTTTGCATGTGGTAGTGTTTGTACAGCTACCATCTATGTACTAGGTGTTGGTTGCATTGGGAATAGCAGAATCATGTATATGTGGGAAAGGAGTGAGTGTTAGTTGAAGAACTTCTGTACTGTATGTAGGGGATGTATCTCAGAGCCTGTTGTTGGTAAGGGTAATAGAGTAGCTGCATTAAGTTTGTTGCTAATAGAGCATATGATGGTGGGATCTTGTATTAAGGTGAGATGTACTTGTTAAAATTTTGATGGAGTCATTAGAGCAGGGAGCATTTTTTGTCTTTTTCCTTTTTATCAGTACCAGGGATCGAACTCATGACTGCCTGCTTGCAAGGCAGGTGCTTATGCCACTGAGCTAAATCCCCAGCCCCCATGGCATCATCTTTTGAGATATTAAATCTACTTGGCAAAGTGGTGAGTAGACTGTGAATGTTTGTCTTAACATGAACTTTTATGCTTCCTATGTCAGGATGGCTGCTGCTGCTAGTGCCTGAAGGCAAAGAGGCCATTCCCTAACTGTAGTGTCTAGCTGTTTTGAGATGTGGGCTACTTCCTGGCACAGTGAAAGTTGAGTAAATCTGCTATGTGTTTAATTACTAAAGCATGGGAAGGGGAACAAAGAAGTAGATCATCTACATAGTGAATAACTGTGGTGGTTTGAAGATTAGTGGCTGTCCTAATAACCCTATTGCATTGTCTTTGTATCCTGTAGTGTATAAAGAGCATAGTAGGGTTAGGGATGGTAAATGCAGGAGTGCTGAGAAGGGTCTCTAAGTTTTGTGAAGGGAGTCTCTATTGGCATAGCTGGGTCTAGAGGTTCTGGGAGTTGCCCCTTTGATGCTCGATACAATGGTTGGGCCGAGGAGGCAAACTGGGGTATCCAGAGGTGAAAAATGTTTGATAGACCTAGGAAAGATAGTACTTGTTGTTTTGTGACCAGTGCTTGTAAGTCATGGAGAAGGGCCTTATGGTTAGAGGCTGTGGTGCATATGGTGGGTGTAAGCATGAGGCCTAGGTACTTGACTTTTGGAGAAGAAATTTGAGCATTGTGTGTGTGTGCGGGGGGGGACCCTGTACTCCCTTTCACAGATAAAGTTGAGTAAGTCTGCTGTGTGTTTAATTGCTAAGACGTGAGAAGGGGAAAATGTGGTAGATCATCTACATATTGAATAACTGTGGGCAGTTGTATATTAATGGCTGTTAGGTCTTGAACTAGAGCCTGTCTGAAAAAGGGGCACTGCACCTAAACCTAAAGCTGCACAGAATATTTTAAGAGAGGATACAAGAGATAAGAAAAGAGTTTATAGTGATAAAGGCAGTCACCACAAAGGAGGCTGTGTCAGCTCCCTGCTGCCAAAGTCCAGGTTCTGCCGGATATATGCTTTGATGGGGGAAAGGCTCTGTGTACTGACATGAGCTGATTTATTTGGTGAGAATGCAGGGAAATGGGCAAATCTTTACATGCCTGAGCTTTGGCATAGACTTTGGGAGGGAGAAGCCATAGGGGCTTCTGGGAATAAGAAGTTATGCATTATCATGGCACTATTTTGAACTTTTGCCATGATGGTTGTGATGTCTCTCAGACAGGAGGATGTTTCAAATGTAACTAACAGACCTCCGTCTAAGAGAACCACAGCCATCCTCATGGCTATCAAGGACCCAAGCTCGTTGATGAGATCAGCCACATTATAATCAGGAAAGCTGATGTGACAAGCTTCTGTAGGACAATCAAGGGCTCACCATTTGCCTCTCCAATTCTCCTTTTATGCTGTTGGCAACAATCTCAGATGGGTCTTTCATGCCCAGCACCCCACTGAATCAATTCAGATGAGTGTTACAAGTTGATCACTGGTTAATTCATCACAGGTCAAAGTATGGAACTATTCATTTATCTGAAGGCCTAGTGAAACTAATGAATGATGATTGTAGTAGGTACGTTCACCAAGATGATGATACTGAGTGGAGAAAGTGTGTTTTGCTGCCTGAGTGGACCTGGTTCCATTAGGTGTTGGATTTTGAAACGAGGATCCTGATGGGTCTTCCTAGAATGATGATGGAGGGGACAGTCAGTGTGCTGCTGAAACAAGGTAGCCATTCAATTTGACCAAGATCAGTTAAAATCAGTTAGTGCCTGTGGAAGAGTGGAAGGAACTTGTCCAAAAGAGCAGTCACAGTGCCAGAAAGCTTCTGAGAATAAAGAGCCCACATCTAAGCCCCAGATGGAGGGCAGAATAGCGCATTGGAGAATGAGTTTGGTGAGCAATTTGACAGCCTGACTGAGGGACTGATTGAAACAATATGTGGCAGCTCAACAGGAGTTAAACTAACCCAGTGTCCCAGTGTGCAGCTCCACTGCACTGGGACAACTGCAGCCTGGAACTCACTTTCTTCATCAATCTGGCTATGAAGCTGTCTTGCCTGGTACTGCCTTGGGAGCCCTGGTCATCAGGATATGCAATGAATGGCTTCTGCAGTTCCTGTGGTTATTTCTAAGTCTGTGGCACATGATTGGCTGATCTTGGCTTCAGAAGATTCTCTGATAGATACAGTAACTGGGAAAAATCAGGAAGAAGTGGATGATCCATGAACACATGTGAGGAAAAACAGGTTTATTTAATCAGCCTTTTCAACCTTTCTTTCCCTCTGCAAATATCTGCTTGGATGTCCCTGAGGAGCATTGACCTAATTTACACAGTCCTGTAGGCCAGTATACAAGCTACTGGGGTAATTCATAGGGTAGACTTTGGGAAAATTGATTTTTCATGTATTCATTCTGAAGAGCTGACATGTGTATCTACACTGTCTCTCAGACAGTCACTTGACATTTATGATACTGTCATTGTGTGCCCATCATAGATGCTTCCTGTTCAGCATTTTCCTTCTGTGCAATAAATGCTATATGTAGTTTATGTAGCAAAAGCTAGTGATTGCACTAGTGTGGAAGTTTGGAAAGACTTAGTTTTTGCAAACAACTTTGTAAGTCTTTATTAACTTTTTTTTTTTAATTTTAAAGAAAAAAAATGGCACAAAAGATCCAAAGGTAATCAAAGTAATAAAAAAAGCAAAATGAAATCAACAACAAAATTATGATACAGGCTTTCAAAACAAGATGATAGGAATTTAACAATGCTTATTGTGTTGCATATTATTATCTTCTAAATAGTTTCTCAGGTTACCACATATATGCATGCAAAGCTAACCAAAAAATGTGATTTCCATTTGTGCAGTTTCTTTCCATTTAACTATACCTACTATAACCTTTGAATCTTATTTTATTTCCATTTCCTATACCAATGAGACAATACAGTGCTTACACATGTGAATCTGATTTGTTTCACTTATGAGTATGGGCTCTAGTTGCACCCACTTACCTATACATGCCTGAAGCTTATCCTTCTTTTCAGCTGTGTAGTACTTCACTGTACAAAAGTACCATGTTTTAAAATACCTTCCTCAGTTGATGGGACTTTGGGGTATTTCCAAGATCTGGCTATTACAAATTGTGCAGCTATTAACATGGACATACATATATTGCTGAGGTATATTTTTTTCAGTTCTTCTTGGAAAGTATCCAGTAGAATAGCTGGCTCAAATGGAATGTCCAATCTTAATTGTTAGAAGAATCTCTACAATCAATTCTACAGTGGCTTTCCCAATATTTATAAACATCAATAATGTAGAAGCAGGGGATGGGGATTTAGCTCAGTGGCATAAGCGCCTGCCTTGCAAGCAGGCAGTTGTGAGTTCGATCCCTGGTACCGATAAAAAGCAAAAAGACAAAAAAAAATGTAGAAGCATTTCTTTTACCCCACAGCCTCTCTAGTGTATGTTATATGTAGATTTATTGATGTTAGCCATTCTTTCTGAAGGGAGAAGATAGCTCAATGTTGTTTTAATTTGCATGTATTGAATGACCAGTGATGTCCAACATTTTTTCATATATTTATTTTACATTTATATTTCTTCATCTGAGAATCGTGTATTAATCTCACATGCCCATTTCTGAATTGACTCTTTGAACTAGTAGTGTCTTATTTTTTCAGTTATTTATATGTTCTAGATAGTAATCCTTTGTCAAAGTGACAGTTGGCAAAAATATTTTCCCAATTCATGAATTTTCTATGCACTCTGTTTATTTCTTTTGATGTGTAAAACTTTTTAATAAGATGAGATTTCATTTATTGATTCTTTGAAGTACTTCCCATGCAGTTTGGTTTTTCTTCATGAGCTCTTTGCCTACCCCTATGTCCTCTAATTTCAACCTCTGTTGTCTTGCATTAAATGTAGTGTTGCTGTGCTACTATTTATATCTTTGATCCATTCTGACTTTATTTTAGTACAGGATAATTATCATGGGTCTAGTTTCGTCTCTGGAATGTGGGACGCTAGTTTTTCCCGTACAACTTATTAAATGGGCTACCCATCATCTAGTGAAAATATTTGGCCCGTTTGTCAAAGACAAGGTGACTGAGTGTGTTTGTAGTTGTAGCTGTGTCTTTTATTCTGTCCCTTGGTCCTTTGGTATGTATTTTTTTGACAGTCCCATGCTGATTTTATCACAAGAACTTTGTAATATAATTTTAATCGCACATTGCCGGTGTTTATTATGATTGCCTTTTGCTATTCTAGTTCCAGATGAATTTTGCTATTCTTTGGTTTCAAATGAATTTTTGGAATGTTTCATCTAGATATGAAAGATATAATAATGGTATTTTGATTGGGATTGCATTAAATCTGTGGAACAGTTTTGGGAGTATGACCATTTTCACAAAGTTGGTTGTTCCCATCCTTGAGAAAAGGGCATTTTTCCATTTTGTGAATTCTTGTTCAATTTCATTTTTTGGGCTACTGTAATATTCAGTGTATAAACACTTTACTTCCTTTGTTAATTTAACTCTTAAGTACTTCATGTTTTCGGATGTTATTTTGAAATATGTGGTTTGTGGAATCTGTCTCTCAGAGAGTTTGTTGTATGTGTAGAGGAATGCTATTGAGTTTTGAGTGTTGACTTCATATCTAGCTATTCTGCTGAATTTGGTTATTAAATCTAGCAGTCTTGGGTAGAATTTTTGTGGTTTTCAACGCAGAAAATCTGTGTACCTGTGAATAATGATAGCTTAAATTCTTCCTTTTTTATCCTCATTTTTTTTTATTTCTCTGTCTTGTCCAATTGCACTGGCTAATATTTCCAGAACTATGTTGAATAGGAGTGGTGATAATGGGCATCCTTGTCTTGTTCCTGATCTTACAGTGAAAGATTTCAGTATTTGTCTATTTAATATAATGATGACTGTTGGTTTGTCATAGATGGATTTTGTCATATTGAGGTAAAAACAATTTATTCTGATTTTCTCAAGAGTTTTTACTAGGAATGACTGTTATATTTTATGAAAAGCTTTTTGTGCATTTATTGAGATGATAATGTGATTTTTGTCTTTGACTCTGTTCATTGATTTGTGTATGTTGAACCACCCTGCATTCCTGGGATGAATGCCATTTGGTCATGGTGTATAATCTTCTGGATGATTTGCTGCATGCTGTTTGCTAGTTTCTTATTGAGGATTTTTGCCTATGTGTTCATTAGGGAGACTAACCTGTAGTTATCTTTTCTTATTGGATTTTTCTCTGGTTTTAGCAGCAGGGTAATTCTTGCCTCCTGCAATGAATTAGGAAGAATTTCTTCCCTTTAAATTTCCTTAAAGTGTTTAAGCTGTATTGGCATTGCATCTTGTCTAAACTACTTTTAGAATTCAACTGTGAATCCATTAGGATCTGAGATTTTTTTGTTGGTAAGTTTTTTATTGTGTTTTTAACTTCATTAAGTGATAGTGGGTTATTTAGGATTTTTACATCTTCTTGATCCAGTTTTAGTAATTCATATATTTATAGGAATCTGTCCATTTCTTCTGCATTTGACATGCTATAAGAGTATAAACTTTCAAAATAGGTATTGATGAATTTCCACTGGATCTGTAGTGGTTTCATCTCTTTCATTTCTTATTGCATGGGTTTGAGTTTTTTCTTACCTCTTTTTTATGAGGTTGACTAGGTGTTTCTCATTTTTATTTGTTCTTTCAAAGAACCAACTCCTTGACTCATTGGCAGTTTGTATTTCTTTCTTAGTTTTCATTTCACAAGTTACTTTTCTGATATTAATCATTTCTTCCCTTCTTTGGGCTTGACTTACACTTTCTAGACGTTTTAGGTGCAGCATGAGGTTGGTTATTTGTGTTTTTTTTATTTTAATTTTTTATTTAAAGAGAAAAAAACAAAAGAAAACAGTAAAAAGGTACAAGTAATACAGATTTCAAAAAAATAAACAGTAAGAAATCACTAGTAAATAGATTACATATTGTCATCTTAGAAATAGTTGTTCAAGTTACAAAATTAAAACATACAAAGTGGACATTCAAACAGTGAGATTGCAAACAGTTCTGTTCAATGTTCCAACAAAAACTTAGTAATATGTTTTTCTATCTTACACAATTAAATATGTGTGCAGTTATATCCTTTCAAGTACTGTCTTTTCCTCTCTTTTATTACAATAACAATTAACATTTTGGGTTTTATTACTCCTACAGTTCTTATTAATTTTTTGAAGAGAATAAAACCAAATGTGTCAAAACAAAATGGAGTCAGTCGAAATAAAATGATGGACATAGTATATGATGTAAAAACAGAATACCAGGTGATCAACAATGGTTTCCATAATGCCTCCTATGACTTTAAAAACAGTTGCCTATATCATTAGGTATAATAAAATCTGCTTTCCTGATGTGAGAATTCTCTGCTATAAATTTACCTCTGAGCACTACTTTCATTGTATTCCAAAGGTTTGAATATGTTACAGTTGCATTTATGTTCAATTTGGGATATTGTATAATTTCTTCTGTGACACATTGTTTATTTAAGAGAGTGTTATTTCTATGTGTTTATGGAGTTTTTGTGTGATGTTTTGCCATTATTTTCCTTTTTATTGCAGTATGGTTCAGAGAATATGCATGGAACATTTTCAATTTCTTTCATTTCATTATGCATGTTCTGTTTGTCTAGTAGTATATGGTTTGTTGTAGAGAATGCCTAATATGAAGCTGAGAAGAATGTGTAAACTTATGTTGTTATGTGGAAAACTGTACACTTCTAGTAAGTCCATTTGTTCATAAGTTTGGTTCAGTTCTGTTACTTCTTTGTTGATTTTTTCTCTAGTTTTTTTTTTTTTTTTGACAATGCAGTATTAAGGTCCCCCATTATAATTGTGTTATCACTTAATTGATTTTTCATATTTATTATTAATATGTGATACAAATAGTTGCTCCCATATTTGATGAATATATTTATGATAGTTATGTCTTCCTCTTGAAGTTTTTTACTGAATGCTGTACTAAAATGCTAAATAACTAAAATGAAAAGTTAAAAAGATTGTTATTAGCAAAAAGAGCTTTGTCATTCTGTGCTATGCTTATCCACCTAGTAACCACGTAACTGGAGCATGGACCACATAGTTATAAATTAACTGACGTGTCGTCATACTGTTCTTTATGTGTTGTCACCCTAGTAACCTGTTTGCTGTGTCAACCTTTGTTCCCTTTGTAAGAGACAAATGATGCTTTGTCCACCTTTGTTCCCTTTGTGAGAGACAAATGTTCCTGGAATTCAGCAGACCAAGGGCTGTTAATTAAGGAAAGAAAGGGGTAACCACTAACTGTGAAACATCTCTGTCCTCAAGCAAAGGGGAAAAAAGGCCTTGCATATTCCTGTTTTTTCATGTCACTCTTCACTTTGTGGGATAATGTGATATAAAAATCTGTTAAAATTCTAATCCAGTTACACAGCTTTGCAAACTCCATCTGCACTGTCGCTGGTTCCCACTTAAATAATAGGGCTCTTTTTCTTTTCAAAAGATGTCTTGCCCCTTTTTGAGCAACATCTTGGGGCCTCGTTTTTGGGGTACAACACTGAATAGTATGCAATGATTTTCTTTATCTTTTTTGAGCATTCTTGAAGTTCACATTATCTGCAAATGGAATAGCTACCTATGCTCTTTTCTTGATTGCTGTCACACAAAGTATTGCTTTTAGTCCTTTGACTTTGTCTGTGAATTTCCTTTTGAGTTAAATTTTGAGTAAATATCTTGCACAGAGAATATTATTGGATTTTGTTTCTTAGTACACTCTGGCAGTCTATTTCTTATGATTGATGAATTCAGGCCATGCACATTGATGGTTACAACTGATACATATTGACCTATATTTGACATGTTATCTCCCTGTTGTTGGTTCTCCTATTTTCTCTCTTTTTAAGTGATTTCCCTGGTTAGTGGTTTCTTTCTGTTGTTGCTCTTGGAATTGTGGTCATCATTGTCTCTTTGTGGAGAAATTTTCAATATTGTTTGTAGGGTTTGTTTGGTGTTCATGAATTTCTTCAGTTGTTCTTTGTCATGAGAGTATCCTATTTCTCCATCAACTTGGAAAGATAGTTTTTCAGGGTACATCAATCTGGGTTGGAATTTATTTTCTTTCAGGACTTGAAACACCACACTCCAAGCTCTTATTGATTAATGATTTGTCTTGAAAAGTCTGCCATGATTATAATGGATCTGTATGTTTTCCCTAAAAGCTTTTAGTATTCTATCCTTGTGCTGAATTTCTGGGATTTTGATTATTATATATCTGAGTGTAGACTTATTTTGGCTATGGTTAGTTGGAGTACTACATGCCTCATTTATCTGCATGTCAGATTCTTTTTCTGTGCTGGGAATATTTTCTATTACTTCTGCAAATGATATTTTTATGTCATTTGTGTTGACTCTTGCTTTTTTATTGACACCTATAAGTCTTATATTAGTTCTTTTGGCCTCATATTTAAGCTATTGAATATTTGCTTCCTAATTCATTGTTATATTTAAGAAATCTTTCATTTATAGTCATTAGCTTCCATCCTGTCTTCAAATCTGAGCCTCTCTTGAGCTTCATTCAAGTGTTTTCACCAGCCTTCAGGGGAGTTTTTTTTAATTTCCTAAATATCTGTTTCAATCTGTATTATGTACTCTAATTATTTGCTATATTACTTCTATAAAGTTTCCAACATTTTCTTATGTTTCAGTATTTTTATCTGTCTTCTTTAGAAAAGCTCTACATTTCTGTAATCATATTTGTTATTTCTTTTTTTTTTAACCTGAACATTATTTGTGATCCTATTCCCTCTATAGCCTAACGGAATTGCTATTTTCTTTCTGTTGCTCTCATTTCAGAAATTGCAGAGTGGCAATTTTCAATTTATTCCATGTCAGTGTCTCCTGTGGGTCTAGAGGACTGAGACTGCATTTTGCTCCTTTGATTTGTCATTTTCATAGGTTTTTCCAGATGAGCTGATTAAGTCCAAAGCTCTTATCATGCTGACTGGTTGTCCCATGGTGTAAAGAGATGGGCCAGGGATCTAAGTTCCTCTAAACCAAGGTTCTTTGGGTGACAGAAGTATGATAGATGGTGTTTCTGCCCTCCCTTGGCTCACTAGGGATCCCCACAGTGGCAGAGGCTCTCTGGGATGAGTTCTTCTGGATCCATTCTTCTCCCTGTGGTGGTCCACAGATGGTGTCTTGATGCTGGCCTCATTTTCCCTGGGCTCCTCCAAGTCCTGTTATGCTACTGTGGCACTCCATGATGGATGGGACCACAGTGTTGCACTGGCTTGGGAAGAGTTTTGATTCTCCAGAATCCATGTGGCTAGCTGAGTCACATCCCAATGTATGGTGCCATGGACTTGAATTGGGCTTGGTGGCGATCAGAACCTCCAGGACATGCATTTCTGGCTGGGGCTCTTCTTCGAAGAACTGCACCAGAATGCTAGGATAGGTGGAATTTGGATCCTCTAGGATGCACATGGCTAGCTGGGGTGTATACTAAAGTATGACTCTCGAGCCTTATACTGGTCTGGGTGAAGCTACATGGCCCTAGGCCCGATGTAGCTACATGGAGTGCTTCCCCAAAGTATGGTGTCAGTCAACTTTGTAAATCATACAACAGATTTTTTACAGAAGATATGTTTCTATATTATAAAAGTTTTCTAGATCTGGTGTCCTTGGCATTGTAACTGTCAAAAACTGCTATTTCAGATATTTTTTGAAATCTTTTATACTAAAGTCACACACAAGTGAATGGGCATCTAATGATTTTGACACCATTTAGATTTGTATAAAAGTATTTTGTGTTGAAAATGCAACTCAAAAGTACTCCATTTTTTAATTCAGTACCATTCTGACGTATCCAACAAGACCATCTAATTGTGGCTCACTATTCATTATGTATAATTGTCTGATCTTTATTTCCCTTTGTACTCATTTTAATTATCTAAAAACATTGTTGTGTAGTGCTTAATGAAAAAAAGAAAAAGTCCCCTGATTGCAGGTGATGGTGAGTATCTAAGTGCATGTCTAAGGTGTGTGAAGCCGTGGTTTCCATTTTTAACATCACCAAGGGGAAAAATGTTATTTGCATCCTGGGAGGATGAAACAAATCATATATTCATCTATAAATATGTTTCTACACAACATTACTGGAATTGTCATCCAAAATGAACAAACAATCATATCCATTGTGAGCACGCATGAAAACCTTTAAAGTCATGTATGCACTTCTGTAAATTATCCAGGAAGTACTAGTACAGTTAGAAACAAAGGAGCTGCCCTTAAACGCCTTGCCCTCTAATATATACCCATGCTTCCACAGCCCTACAAAGCCTTTGTAAGGTTGTAAACAGGGAAGTCCTGTGAGCCACATCCTTCCTTCAATAGGATCATAAACACAGCTTCACCCTAGTGAATACACACGTTTAAATTTAGGCGTTCACTATGGCTGAGGCAGCAGAGCACTGACACCAGGGGGAGAGACAGTGGGAAGCACCTGGAATCAGAGGTGTCTGACCCTTTAAATAATAGAAGCCAGAGTAACTCAGTCTTTTTTTCTTTCACCCTCTTAGCTGTTCGTGTTTCTACCATCCTGTAAACTTTAATATATGTAGCTACTTACTGCCTATTATGAGATGCATACTTAGCAGTTCTTCCTTGTTGTACAACTAAACTTGGACTATTTTGGACCCATTTAGTTGTAGCACTATTATCCGTGAGTCTCTCTAGAAAAAGTGACCAGGGATCAACGTAGACCTTCAAAACTTATTTTGAGTGAAACTCTAGCAGGGCTTAAACCTTCCCATCCTATGAAGTGTGACTGGCTCTCCAAAATGGTGCACAAGAGCTTATTGAAGGAAACTTATCCATCCTTACATTAGCTGAAGGAAGCCCCCATTTGGAATGGTTGTGGCAACTGCTAGGGTCCTTTAAGATTTCCATCTGTGACTAAAGTTGCAGAGCAATGTCACCTGGGATCTGCATGGCCATTGGTACAAGTAAGCAGTGTGGAAACCTTACATGCTAGTCTTGTTCTAATTCTCCAGTTTGATTTTGTCAGGTGTAATGTCATGACTGATATGATGCTACCCATTTGTGCCAAAGAGAACTCAGGAATGAGGTTTTTTTTTCCATAATGATTTATTTGAAGGGCTCTAGGTATCCCTTTGTCTGGTTACTGGTGATACTGGTCTCAATCAGATAGAGAGATTCTGATGATTTCTTAATGGGGAATTAATACTTTTTGTTTGTCCATCCAATGTAATTAGTAAATATTTGCGAGAGATTACTTAGAGACAAATGTACCCCATGCAGGGCTCAAACTAGCAATGCCAGTGACTCATTTTAGGGAGAATCCAGAATTGGAGGACTGTACCAGCACTCCAGTTGTTACTGTAGTGTTCTCATGATAATTTTGTGTATCCATTTCATCCTGAAGCTATCAGTTTCTTTTGTAAGCAGGAGCCACCACTCTTCTCCCATTTTTCACTTACATCTCTTCAGCTCATCTGCACTGTTTTTTGAGCACTCCTTCCTTTCCGGAAACCATGAAACTTAGGCTGGTATTTTCTGTGTCCCTGCCTGGAATCAAATGTTTCTTCAAAGAATCCTAGTGTCTTTGATTGGTGAAGTGTAGGACCAAACCCAGTTGTCAGCACACTGAGAACTGAACTATTCAAGTGTAGAATCTCCCCAGTTATTTGGGATTCCAGGTGGCTCATAAATCAAAGGCCTTAGGTTAATTGAGGCACATTAGTGAAAGTGTACTGTCAAGCAAACAGGCACAGGAGAGGTATTCAGCCTCTCTCTATACACTTCCTGCTTCCCCTCAGTGTCACCCACCAAATCATTCAGCTGGTGTCTCTGCTTGGTCTTGCTGTAGGTACTTTAAACTTTCTATGCCCCATGCAAACTCTACTACTCCCCGCTCCCCACTGTCAGCTTAGTCAGGTACTATTTTCTTGTCAAAATTTTCCTCAGAAATATTCCAGAATTGTTATTTCCTGTGGCACAGCTCCCTCGTCCTTCCTGGTTTTCATGATCACCAGGAATAATCCTTTATTAACTTCCTCCTTCCTTGCTTCCTTCTTTCCTCCCTCCCTCATCTATTTCTCTCTTCTTTCTTTCCTCCTTGTTCCATCCCACTTCCTCTTTGGAGTTCCACTCTGAACTAGTCCCTCAACATTCCTTTGGGCAAAGGGGGCAAAGAGAAGTAAATGAAAGAGCATGTGAAACTTTCACAGTGCAGGGATGGCTCCTGCTTTCCCCAGGGAGAGGTACACAGCTGGTTCTGACCACACAGCATAGATTTCTGCCTCCCAGTTCCTGACCCCCTTCTTGGATCTTATAGGTTTATATGTGGATGTCTCTGCAAAAGCCTCATGTCCTGATGGTGATTTGGGGAGGTGATGCAATGTTGTGTGTGTGTGACAGTGCATTTATCCATTGATGGATTTAGAGATGAATGTGATGCTGTGAGACAAATCCCAATGAGGAGAGGTAGGTCACTGTGGGTGTAAGCAAAAGTGGTCCATATCCTTCCTCCTCCCTTCATTTGTCACATCACTAGAATTCTCATCTGCACTACATACTCTGTTTTGGGCAGGCTTTGGGATTTCTCTGTTTACTCGTGGATCCCAAGTCCATGGTCAAAATCCATATGACAGCTCTGACCCATCTCCTATTGTTTTATTTATTTCCCCTTACAAAGAATGTCTAACCCACAACACTGGAAGATATGAAAATATTTACAAACGAAATTTCAATGTATAAACCCAGGGCCATCAGAGGAGTCAACCACCTGAATGTGATTGAATTGTCAAAATTGCCTGAAAACGAGATGCTAGGGCAGTTCTTGTGTAATTCCGAAGAAATGAACCTTTGTCATTGGGCCTTGAGTCACACTTGGAGGCAGAAGGTACACATGGGGAAGAAGAGGGGAATATGGAGAAAGGCCCTGCACTGAGAGAAATTTGTCTTCTAAGGTTGGCGATAGGAACTTCGGATGGAAGCTTGTGTAATAAACAGAGCTCCCGCAAGGACTAAGGCTGTCAGTTGGGTGGTGCTTTGTTATAAATGCTGCCTACATTTCAAAATCTCAGTGGAGATCAGTGCTTGCAGTGTTTCCATGATGAAGAATTCATTCCAAGCAAATGAACAGGGATGTACAAAGATTTTAGTGCAATGTTCACTCAAGGACATTATTCCTGTGACAAATAACTATCTTAAAATGATTCTTAGAAAATGTGTTCAGTGAACCATTTTATATCTGTGTAATGGGATATTATATAGCACCCAAAAATTACATTGAACAATAATTAAGAGAAGTAATAGGGGGATTTTCCTAAAAAGTGGATTACAGAAACACACAAATAATATAACCTTATTTGTTTACAAAAAATAACCCCAGTCAGTCATGTTGGTACACACCTGCAATCTCAGCCATCAGGAGGCTGAGGCAGGATGATTGCTGTGATTTAAAGGTCAACTTGTTCTATAAAGCAAATTCAAGGTCATCCTAAGCTTCGATGATACTCAAAACCAAACAAAACAATGCAAACCAAACCAAACAAAGCATGAAATGAAACAGGAGAGATGGACAAAAAAAGAGAGGGAGAACATTAGGGAATTGGAGGAGCGGGTAAATTGGGTTATGTGGCTACCAGATCTCAATGTGTAGCACAAGCTTTTCAGCTGTTATTTAAGTAGGATCCTCTGATTCCCAGTGATTCAATGTAGCTTGTTTATCAGCAAATTGTGCTGTAATTATATAATATTGATAAATTAAGCTTTAAATTTTAAAAGTTAGATATGTGCATACTAACATGTATAGATCTATGAAAAATTTAAATTAATTAAAGAAATTTACTTCTCATTGTATTTATGTGCAGAATTTTAAAATTAAGAATAGTATGTTGTTTGTGGGACTTACTTTTGGAGTTAAAGTCTGAGATCCAAGATAAAATGATTGCACAGTGCATTCAATATATTTATTCCAGCAACTTAGGAAATTAACACAGAGGATCCCAAATGCCTGTCCAGCCAAAGAAACTTTGATACTTAGGGAAGAGTCTTCTAAAAATAAAAATACAATGCAGAGGTTTTGTTGATTACAAAACTCCTGTGTTCAATATCACATTACCATGCACCAAAATATATTGGAAGCATAGATGGTAACCCATTAATATGTATTCACTTTGGAAAATAATTTATGAGGCGATAATACTACTTTTCTGAGAATGTTTTGCGTATGGGAAGTCTTATATCAATTTGCAGCAAAGATACAAAATGACTAATTTAATTCAACTGGAAACATTTTTAAAAATGTCAAGATAAACACCTTTCAGACTTCAAAGCTTCCCAAAAAACAGCACTGATGTCAATGTTTAGATTTAAAAACAATTGTAATCAGTGCATCATTTGATGCATACATGTGTGGCTTCCCCTTTCCAACACATACCTACAAAGATGCAAATTAATGCCAGATTTGTTACACTGTCCATATCTGATTATTGCTATAGTAACGTGCTTATTTCCCACAGAGTTTACAAAAAGCATATATTGATTTGAGTAGAAACAATAACAATTTTACGACTAAGTTATGCAAGTATCGTGTCAATGTCAACTGAGCCATTAACAGTGAAGTTCAGTTTCAGATCACTGTTCAAATGGTCTTTCTGACCTTGTGTATGAAGTGTTTTTGCTGCCATATTGTGGAGAAATTGAAGAATGCTTTTGCATGTGAGCTAATAAACCATATATATGACCTTTTTTGCTATTTTATTTTATGTGGCTTTGCTGACATCTTATGGCCACACTGAAGAATGTATTTGAATGAAAACTAGTCTTTTCCCTACTATAGTTATGTGCTTTTGCTGCTATCTGGTGGTTAAATGTAAGAATGCACTTGAATGTAAATATTTTATGAACACATTTGAATGCAAACTGATAGCGGGTTTTTTTTTTTTTTAAATCACTCTAGTTATTTGGTATTGCTGTCTTTTTGGAGTTAAACTCAATAATGCATTTCAATGTGAATTGCTGTGTTTCCTTACTACTGTAGTTATGTGCTTTCACTGTACTCATGTTTTTAAATTGCAGAATGCATTTCAATGTGAATTCATAATGCTTTTCCCTGCTATACCTATGTGTTGCTCCTGCCATCTTGTAGCTCAATTGAAGAAAGCATTTGAATGTGAATTATTTTGTTTCTTCTTATGTTTTATGTGCCTTTTCAGTCATCTGGTGGCTTAATTGAAAAATGCATTTGAATGTAAATTGAAATGCAATGTTTTGCTTGTTACAGTTGTTGCTCCCTTCTTCAGGCACAATTCAAGAATGCATTTCAATATAAACTAATGACATTTCCTTATTACTGTAGTTATGCGCTTATGCAGTTTTCTTGTGGTTAAGTTGAAGAATGTGTGTCAGTGTAAACAAGGGTTTCCCCACTATAATTATGTGCTTTTGTTCCCATCATGTGGTCAAATAAAAGAATACATTTGAATGTAAGTGATTTTCTATACTAATGTACTTTATATATCTTTGCTGCTATTTTGTAGCTAAATTGAAGAATGCATTTGAATGTAAACTGGTAACATTTTCCCATATTACTCTAGTTATCTATGTGTGAAAAATCTTGCTGTCTTCTTGTGGCATTATTGAATAACGCATTTGCATATAAACAGTGTGATTCCTTACTACTATATTTATTGACTTTGTCTGCTGCCTTGTGGGTAATTTGAGGAATGTGTTTCAGTGTTAGAATAATTGTTACTAAAGCAATTATGCACTTATGCTGCCATCTTGTGGTGAACTTCTAAAATGCATTTACATGCAACCTGCTTTTCCTTAGGACTGTAGTTAAGTGTGTTTGCTGTCTTTCTTGGGCTACCTGAAAGGAAGTCTTTGAATGCGAATGAAACTATGTATGTTTTAATTATATTTTGATAATTCTTTTATGTGCAACTGTTATTAAAAATTGATACATATTTGAAAAATAAAATTTTGAGCATCTAAAATGTAAAAAGAAGGCACAGCTACCCAGGATTTTAGGTTAGAATTGATTTGCGATTCTGTGTTCAGGAGCATGGTCTATATCATTCACACTGCTGCATTTCTTTCATTATACAATCAGGTTTTCTGTTATTTGTGTGTTACCATTTTGATTAGCTCTGATCCATAAATCTTTCAGTGTTTATCTATACTCAAACTTCATATACACAAAAATTTCATAGTTTGACTGAGTTTCTATATCTTGGTTGGTTTAAATTTTAATTTACCCTCCTTCCTTCATTTACTTTAGTGTAATAAAAAGATATGTGTGAAAAATCTTGCAAAATTATGTAATTACTTGCACAACAAATTCTAGAAAATGTCCTGTTTAAAGATTTCATGTATTTATAAATTCATTTGAGGAGGCTGAGTTCATTCTATGTGCTTTGTTCACTGGTGCTGCGACAGTGGATCTTGTGAGAAGAGTCTGAGTCCACACTCTGTGCCTCCCTTTGCTACCTGGAGAGTGGGACCTGGAACAAAGGGTAAGGACACACACATTGTTGATTGGATTGAACAGAACCCCATGGTCCATGACATTAGCCAGGCCACAGGTGAACAGGCACACATATGCCTTTGGAGAGTGGAGTAATTTGTGAGTCCAACAATGTGAAAAAATCTTAAACAGCAGTTAGAAGTCAGCACTTGGATTCTGGTAAACTCCACCTACAGAAGACCAATCCCAGCCTCCACATTCAATGGCCAAGATCATCTTCTAGCCAGCACATTTCTGGGATCAACATGGACACTATCACAGAAACATAAACACCAGAGATACTTTACTACTTGTATTCTCCCTTGTTTGTCTGATTGTCTTTCTTTTCCTGTCTGGTTGAATGTTGTCTTGTTTAGTCATATTCTGTGGTTATTTTTGGTTTTGGGAATTTTTTTCTCTTCACTCCTTCTCTGGGATCTGATTCCTTCTTTCCTTTTCTTTTTTTCTTCTTGATTCTCTTTCTCTTTGTTCTTTTTATCACTGTTTAGGTTACTCAGCTTTCATTTTTTATGCGCTATTGAGCAAATGATTTTCTTCAAATACTTTTTGAAATTGTAATTTAAATTGAATAAACATTGATACTGCTCTTTCTGATTACTTCACATCTTATTTCATTTTTTTTTCTCCTGAGGAATCGTTTCCCAAAACTTGAATGTTCATCCCTCAACCTTCCAGCATTGAGTACATTATATCTGACCTTACTAAACATTTTAGCCTGGCCTTTACCCATCACAATGCCTTAGCCCCTGCAGAGCTGAAAAATCACTGTACTGAGGGAGATGTGTTGCATACAAGTGTGTGGAATACATTTGATTTTGTTGTACAACCTTAGAGTTTGCTCCTGTGGATAGAGGTAGCAGGTTAATGGTTACCATAGTTTGTCACCAGTTAAAACATACTTGAAATTATTGTTAATAGTAGCTATATGACTTTAGCCAGGATTTTATAAATTTTATAAACAGTTTTTCCCCTCTAGGATGACACTGCTATTGTAGGGGATCATAATCATCGCCATAGTCCAGTACCACCGGATTGGTAGCTGAGTCAAATAGTAATTTTGCATATTTATCAATTAGGAAGGGATGTTCTTAGGATGTCTATACAGAACCACTTCCATCTAGAGAAATTCCCAGAAGATCAAATTTCTCCTAGGGAAGCCTTGATAATAGTGATAATACTACACGTCATAAGAAATTGATAAGCATGAACATAGAAACATAGAATAGAATCATATCACTTGTCAAAGAAAGTACATCATAATCACAGAAGAATTCCCAACACAAACCAGAAGTGTTTGCACTGCAGTATTTCAAGCCATGAATGAAAACAACTTCCAACCCACAAGGAAGTACCCTGTAAAATAAATTTAAAAATTGATGGAGAAATAATATACCTCCATGAAAAAGACAAAGTAAAGAAATTCATGAACAGCAAACCAACCCTGTAAACAGTATATAAAATTACTCTATGAAGAGGCAAATATGGCCACAATTTCAAGAACAACAGAAAGAAACCACCTAGCAGGGCAAAAAAATAAACATAATGGGAAAACAGGGAACCAACATCAGGAAAATACCATGACATAGATAAAACAATCCATATCATCTATAATTGTTAGTGCAAATTGCCTCAATTCATCAATCAAAGAAACAGACTAGAAGAATATATCAATAAACAAGTTCCAAAAATATGCTACATGTTAAAACATACTTAGCTCAAGATAAAATTCATAGACTGAAAGTCAAAAGATGGAAAACAAATTTCCATGCAACAGAAAACCATATGAAAGCAGAGCTAGCTATGCTGTTTGCAGGAAATTTGAATGTCAAACCAAGGATAATGAAAACGGATAAGGAAATTCATTACATACTTGTTAGGGGAAAACTTCAACAGAATGGAACAGCAATCATAAGGTAGGAAGTGTGTCCACTCGACCCAGGAAGAATCAAAGCAAGAGTTTAAGCCCACAGGAAGAGAAAAGAGAGTTTCAACAAAGAATAAAAAGCTAGTGCGTTACTCAGGGTATTTTATGAGTATAGACCCACTGGGTAGGGGGAGAGTTTAAAACCCTGTGGATGCATGTTGACTGCTGGCAACCCCAGAGACCTCCACAGAGAGGCGCAGCAATACAATTCAGTAGTGGAAGTTTTGACTCACTGTTTGGTGGTTGACTGGATCTGGGCATCCTGCAGCAGAGGGTGATCATCCATGAGTCATCTTGGTGTGATCCAACTGACCTGAGGACTCAGAACAACTACTGGGTCTGTTTAGTCACTCTGAGATGCTTCAAGGCCATACAAACTATGCTGACTCCTGACAGATTAATGGGTCTGTTACCAGGCTCACAAGCAGAGAAAATGCTGAGTTCAGTGAAATAAAGGTTCCCTTACTTGTCCATAAAGTTACTGCTGGCTTGCTAGTGTATATCAGCATGAATTTGAACTCTGTCTCTACCCATTGTGTTACAGTAACAACAGAGATAAAACTTGAAGCTGACATGTTTTCCTCAATGTCTCATTTCTTATTTGGCTTTTTTCATTGTTTGAACTTGATTTTTATGAGTGAGTCTGGTTTCCAGTATTTCTGTGGTTTTTGTTCAGTTCTGTCTTTTATTCCTTCCTGATCTTTTTCCCTATTGTCTTTTATAGTAGCTCTCCAGCATTTGCATGATCCTCCATTGTCCTGCAGACTTGGTTAAAATCTCTTCCTCTTCTTTTTCTCTATTTTACCCCTAAATTCTTTTAAGTACTCTCCTGAGGGTAACATTGGCATATTAAGAATTTATTTACTTTCTAGGAATTTTTGATTTGATTTAGATTTGGTTATATAACCATAAAACCAGGTTGTAAGGTTAAAGTTGGTAAATTAGTGGACAAATCAGTTTTTCATTTTCTAGGCTACAGTTGATGCTATTGTTGGCTGTGCCACTTTAGATGAAGTGACATAATTTTTCGAAGCAGCTGTTCTTTCTGATTACTACAATGAGATTGCCTAAGGGTCATAGTAAATAGAGTGGACCATTAGAAAACCTTGCTCAAATTCTCTCCTGAAGTACACAAAGTTCCATTCAACACTTTTGTCTATTTTTTGCTAATTTGAATATTACAATATTATACTTTTTTATCTTTTTGGTTTCCATTTCTTCTACCAATTATGACATTTGTTTCTTCATTCACAATGCTAGCAACTGAACCCAGCACCTTTGCACTGATTATCATCCCAAGCCATTTTTATTTTAAGGTGGAACCTTGTTAAGTTGCCCACACCTGTCATGCTGATGAGACCAGAGAAGAGAGGTGGGATGCTGAGAGTATGGGAGTGGGAAGTGGTAGTAAACTGTGTCACTTCAGAAAGAAATACTCAACTAAACTGCATGAGTGTAGCCCTGGCTGTGGCCGAGGGGACTTACTAAAGATTTGCTGAGATTCACTGAGTGGGCCTGCAGCCTGAATTGGAATAAAAGAAAGACAAAAAGGAATGCTCACTCCTGTTACTTCAGAGGAGCTTCAGCCTTCACTTTCACCTTGGACAACACCTTCTGCTTCCAGCGAAGACCCTTTAGTTTCTTTCACAGACACTGGTTTCTTAATACAGACTAACAAGATGGAACGCTACAATTAGCTCTAGGCCTTAACTGGATACTTTATGTCTCCAGACCACAGATGGAACTTCTGTGCTCTTCCATGTCTGATTATGTGGTGGCCATTGTAAGGCAATCTTCCATATTACTTTTTTGAAACAGGCATTCACAATATAGTATAGGCTGACCTTGTACCCACTAATGTATCCTAGATTGGCCTTGAATTTGCAGCAATCCTCCTAACTCAGCCTAATGAGTGGTGGGATGAGAGGTGTGTGTCACCAAGCCTGGCTTTGTATATGCTTGTATTTTGTATATTTGGCATTAAATCTGTTTTTTAGTAAGTATTGACTAATAGGGATCAACCAGTGCTCAGTGTGACTGAAATAACCAGGGAAAAGAAGAGAAATATTATCTGAAGTGTAGGAACACTAGTTCCTTTAAAATTTAAATGTTTTGGTCCTCAAGGATCTTGATTCTCAAGGAGGAGCAAGGGTTGGTCTGCAGCACTGGCAATGAGCCTTGCTCTGAGGTGCACATAGGGGCTGATTCTGTCCACAGCCAGTAAGATCTTGAGCCATCCCTGCAGCCACAACAAGCCATTGCATTGATTCTCAGGGCCTCCTGACCACATTGGCAGAGCTCTCTAACAGCCTCCATTCCTGGGGCTCCTCTGACAGGCCAGCTGCAGGCCTGGTGTGGGGGTTGAGGAGTATGACCTCACAAGACTCAGCTGTGTCAGCCATAGACAGATTCTGTGCCCACATCCATGATGCCCAGTGCTGCTTGTACCACTGCCAGACCTTCTTCTTGCTCCTCAGGAGTTAAAGCACTCAGGTCCCAAAAATCTTTTCATTTCCTTCCTCCAATGTTATTCAATCCAAGTAGCAGGTAAATTAAGGAAACTAAAAATCTTTAGCTAGACCAAGCTTGGAATCTTTTACATAGTTACTGAAGATCATCATTGTCCACAGAATTCATTAATTCTATATGGGCCAACATATCCTTGTTTAAGATGACTGAATTCAAGTTTAGTCATTCTCAGCAAAGAAAGAAGATTAAAGAAATAAGACATTAGACACAGAGGAAAAAACATATGCTTCAAGTTTTATCTCTGCTGTAACTGAAAGACAGTGGGTGGACACAGAGGACATATCCACACTCATTCACCCTAGCATTGCAGCTCCAGATTCACAGGTGAGAACATGAAGGCAAAGTGAGATAAGCAACCCAGGGCATGTTGTCAGTGTCTGTTGAGGGAAACCAGCTGCACACTGATTTTGGCTCTGTGGTCCTGGCACCATACATAGGTATATGCAGCAAGAAGCATAGGTGATCCTGGCCCACAACAGGTGAGGACAGTGTATAGCTGCTTGTCTGTGGATTTCATAAGGTAAGGACTTTCATTTGGTTCCAATAGAAGAATGTATGCTGATGGCATCTGGTGAGTAGGGGTAGAGTACCACTCAGCATCTTGCAGGGTCCCTACCATAAGGAATTATCTGATCCAAACTCTCCATAGTACTAACCATGAAAAACCAGGTTGTGGCCATGAGAGAAGTGAAGTATTTGTAAGGTCATTTAAACTTTCACCATCCACAGTGACACACTGCACTCCTACATCCACTGTGCATCAAGAACACTAGGATTCCATTCAGATATTAAGAAGCAAGAAACCAACCTTCATGGACCAAGAGGAACATGTCTTGGGTGTGCATCATATATCATACTAAGTACACAGTTTTCAGCATGCCATGATTTCATTTCTCTAAATGTATGTGAACAATGATAAAAAGAAAAAAAAATTTCTGTGTTCAGTTGCAGTGCTAGGAACACAACCAAAGGGTGCCCTAGCACTGAATTACTTCCCCAGTCTTTGGTAAACAAATATAAACAGTGTCTCACTAAATTTCCAAGGCTGGTTTCAAACTTGTGAACCTCCTTCTCAGCCTCTCCAGTAGCTTGGAATATAGGTGGGCAACATGCATGCAACAAAATAAAAGAATTTTAGAGCTGAGGATTTAGCTCAGGGACTAAATGCTTGCTTTGTAAGCATAAATTCATGAATAAAAATTATGTGTGATATTCATTTCAAAGTTTAATTTTTTTCTTATTTTAAATCAGCAATTGAAACATTTATCTTGTACAGTTTTTTAAATATATGGCTTTGTGGAATGCATAATTCAAACTAGTTATATACATTATTTCACATATTTGGGATTTTTTTGTCTAAAAAATATTAAAATGTATTCCTCGCAGTTCCATGAGTAGTTTTATGGTGAAATTTCTTCATGTATTCATTTGCCATTTGCATATCTTCATCTGAGAATTGTGTGTTAGTTTCAGTTGCCCATTTTGGGGGAGGGTCTTAGAATTTGGCAGAGGGCCTGATACTTTTTAATTCTTTATACATTATGGATATAACTCCTTTGTCTGAGAGGTTACTGGCTAAAATTTGTTCCCATTCTGTGGGAATTTTTTTCACTCTGTTGGTGTTTTCTTTTGACTTTTGACATGTAAAAACTTTTCAATAATATGAGATCCCAGTAGTTGATTCTTTGAAGTGTTTCCCATTCACTTTGTGTTTTGTTGTTGAATTCTCTGACTACCTCTATGTCTTCAAGACTTCTACCTAACTTGTCTTCCAGTAGAGTTAGTGTTTGTGTTTTAATATTTAGGTCTTTCATCCATTTAGACTTTAGTTTTGTGCATAGTGATAGGCATGTATCTGGTTTCATTCTTACCCATGTGAAGAACAAATTTTTGCAACATCAATTATTAAAGAGGCTATCCTTCCAGTGAGCATGTTTAGCCCCTTTATGAAACATCATGTGGCTGAGTGTCTTTGTAGTTGTGTTTTTCACCTTCTAATCTTTTCAGTTGATCCTCAGATCTATTTCTTTGCCAGTATCATGCTGATTTTATCACTGTGAATTTGTAGTAGAGTTTCAAGTCTGGAATTGAGATGCCACCTGCGTTTACTATTCTACATTTCTTCTGTTTCCAAATGAATTTTAGAAATGTTTTCTTTAGATCTGCGAGATATGTTAATGGTATTTTGATTGGGATTACATTCAATCTGCATAAAAGTTTTAGGAGTATGGTCATTTTCACAATGTTGTTTCTTCCTAGCCAAGGTTAAGGAATATCCTTCCATTTTCTAATATCCTCTTCAGTCTCCTTTTTTAGCATAGAATAATTTTCAGCATATAGATCTATTACATTCTTAGGTTGATTCTAAATTATTTAATTTTTATATGCTATTGTGAAGAAAGTTATTTCCATAACTTCTCTCTTGGTGATTTTTTGGATGTGTACAACAATGTTATTGATGTTTGAACCTTGCCTTTGTATCCAGTTACACTGCTGAACTTGTTTACAACCTCTAGAAGCCTTTTAATGGAATTTTTGTCTTCTATGTAGAGTATCATGTCATCTGAATACAGTGATAATTTAAATTCTTCCTTTCCTATCTTTATTCCTTTTATTTTTCTCTCTGGTCTAATTGACCTGGCTAGTGTTTCTAGAATTATATTGAATAGGAGTGGTGATAGTGGACATCCTTGTCTTGTTCCTGATTTTAAAGTGAAAGCTTTCAGTTTTTGTCCTTTTAGTATAATGTTGGCTATAGTTTTGTCATAAATGGCCTTCATAAGATTGAAATAGGCACGGTGTATTCCATGTTTCTGAAGGGTTTTTATCATGAACATGTGTTGTACTTTACTGAAAGCTTTTTCTGCATCAATTGTGATGTCCACATGGTTATTGCTTTTGGCTCTATTGATGTGGTATATTACATCTATTGTTTTGTCTACATTAAACCATCCCTGCATTCCTTGAATGAATCCCACTTGATCCTGATATATAATCTTCTTGAAAATTTTCTGCATTCTATTTGCCAATATATAATTGAAACTCCTTGCATCAAAGTTCATTAGTGAGATTGTCCTGTAGATCTCCTTCTTGTATGGCCTTTTCTGGTGTTGGTATCAGTGTAGTACTTGCCTTCAGGCATGATTTAGGTAGGATTGTTTCGTTTTCAATTTCATTGAAGACTTTAAGGATTATTGACATCAAGTCTTCTCTAAATTTCTTGAAGAATTTAGCTGTGACTCCATCAGGACATGGGCTTTTCTTTGTTGCTAAGTTTTTAATTACATTTTCAATTTCAATAGCTGATATTGGGTTATTCATAATTGCTATATCTTCTGGGTTGAGTTTTGGTAGTTCATATATTTTTACAAATCTGTCCATTTCCTCTGTGTTTTCCACTCTATGTGAGTAGAGATTTTCCAAGTAGGTATTCATGTTCTTTGGGTTTGCATGGTATCTGTAGTAATTTCTCTCTTTTCAGTCCTTATTGTATGAATTTGGTTTTTTTCTTTCATTTTCTTGATAAGGTTAGCTACAGGTTTGTAAATATTTTTATTCACTCAAAAAAACCAGATTCTTGATTCATTAATTTTTTGTATTAGTTTTTACATTCAATTGCATTAATTTCTGCTGTAATCTGTGCAATATCCCTTCTTCTATGAGCTTTGGGTTTAACTTATTCTTCTTTTTTTGAATCTTGAGTTGAAGCAGTTGGTTGTTTATTTGTAATCATTCTGTTTTCTAGATATGGCATGTTATGCATTAAGAACTGGTGGTCAACTTAACACAAGCTGGATTACATCAGCATGGCATTAAGCAAAGATGCTCCACCTGAGGAAAATTGCCAGGATAAATAGGTGGAGAAGAAGGAGGCATTTAGGGTTGAGGCATTAAGGAGGCATTGTGAGTTCTCCTATGAGTTGCTGTCTGAGCTGTTGGTTCTCCTGAAGACGCTTTGTTCTCACATTGAGCACTGCTTCCTGGCACCAGAAAGGAAGACATGTGCTACTTGGTCTCCAGGATGAAATCGTCAAGCTGATTCCTGGCATGTACCAGACTGTGCTTGTCATCACAGGAGCTCGGGACCTCCATGTCACCGGGGATGGCTGTGGAGCCTTTCAGGATACCCAAAGTCTTTGTTGTGAGTGTGACTTCTTGGCTCCAGCGTAGAACCCTCATCTCACTAGCACAGCTCCTTCATCCAGCTGGCATAGATTTCTGGCTTCTACCACTGACCCTTAGGTCTTCCCGGCATGGATCAGTAAAAGAGACTGGTATGAGTCCTTCTTGTGTTCTCTGGACCTCGAGTTGGACTCGTGGGAAGCATTGTCCTGAGCTCTGGATTTTTATCTGGACTCATGTGGGACATTACTGTGGGGTTTAGGCTCTTGACTAAATGATATGTCTTTGGTGTTGTGGATAGATTTCCTGCGTTTTCCTGTGTTAACTTCCTGTGACCATTATAAAAATATTATAAACTCCATGCCTTGATCATAATTGTTCTCTGTGTACAACCTCGGACTTCAAAAGACATTGGTACCAGGAGTGGGGTCATTGCTGTTATGTTGCATGATAAGGTGACTTAAGAGCCTTAGAAATTAATTTAAAATGTTTTTGAGAGACTGGCCAAAGAGACAGCCCCTGTATGCTGTACTATTTTGGACACTCTGGTTGGAACCTGGAAGATTGGAGTACTGATGGAAATGCTGCCAATTAAAATGAAGCTTGGGAGGCTTCTGTTGGGAAAGACTGCAATGTCTGCTGGAGTCCAGGTAGTTTAGAGATATTACCAGGGTGGCAGAAGAATTTTAGTGCAGTCTACTGTTGGGAAGGTAGCATGGTTATTATAGAGAAAATTTAGAGCAAATAGCCAGTACAGTAATTTAAAACATTTGGCCAAGAAGAAGGCTCTTTTGGAAGAGTGGGTTGCAAGATTAAACAGAGAACACTTTTGTTTAGAATAGGACAATAAAAAATCAAGAGTACATTTGAATTGCAGGAAATCTTTACATTTTAGTCTTGCCATGCCATGTTAAAAGTTAATGGGATGCAAGGACTGTGAATATAATTGTTCTTTTAGTTTGATTTTCATATTTTATATATTTGTAACCAGGTTAAAATGTCTAAGTACTGTGTTTTAATGTTGAACTTTGATCACCGTTTAAATATTTTGGTTTTGATGCAGGAATTAAATATAAAAAGAATTGTGTATGTAATTGTTGTATTAATGTAACAAAGCTTCAACTGTGGACTAAAGTTTAAGGAAATGTGTGTTGTTATTAAGTTGACCAGGGTTGGATTGTTATGGATTAATAACTGGTGGTCAACTTAATGCAAGCTGGATTACATCAGCATGGCATTGAGCGAAGATGCTCCACCTGAGGAAAGTTGCCAGGATACATAAGTGGAGAAGAAGGAGGCGTTGAGGGTTAATGTGTTATGGAGGCACTGTGTGTTCTCCTGCGAATTGATGTGTGGGCTGTAGGTTCTCTTTAAGAAGCTTTCGTCTTCAGATCGAGCATTGCTTCCTGGCTCTGGAGGGGAAGAAATGTGCTGCTTGGTCTCCAGTATGAACTCCTCACGCTGCTTCCAGGCATGTACCCCATTGTGCTTGCCATTGCAGGAGCTCAGAGCATCTGTGTCACTTAGGAAAGCTGTGTTGCCTTTCAGCATAACCCTGGTCTGTGTTGTGAGTGTGACTTCTCGGCTCCAGCATAGAACCCCCATCTCACTAGTACAGCTCCTTCATCCTGCTGGCATAGACTTTCTGGGTTCCACCACTGAAGCTTGGGTCTTTCTGGCATGGATCAGTAAAAGAGACTGGTATGAGTCCTTCTTGTGGGCTATGGACCTCCAGTTGGACTCATGGGAGGCATTGTCCTAGGCTCTGGATTTTTATCTAGACTCATGTGGGACATTGCTGTGGGGGTTAGGCTCTTGACTAAATAATCTGTGTCTTTGGTGTTGTGGATAGATTTCCTGCATTTTCCTGTGTTAACTTCCTGAGACCATTATAAAAATATTATAAACTCCATGCCTTGATGGTAATTGTTATCTATGTGAAACCCCGGACTTCAACATGGCAGTTTATTTTAATAGATATTCCTCTTAAAACTGCTTTCATTGCATCCCACAGATTATAGTATGTTTTTTCTACATTTTCATTGAATTGTAGTTATTACTTTATTTCCTCTTTAATTTCATCTGTAGCCCCCTGGTTATTTAGAAGGTTGTTATTTAATTTCCATGTATAGATTTAGGTTTTCAAGTTTCTTTTGCCATGAGTTTCCAATTTCAGTGCACTATGGTCAGATATTATGCATGGGATAATTTCAATACCTTTGCAATTTCTTAAGAATACTTTATGGAACAATAAATGGTCTATGTTGGAGAAAGTCCCATGCACAGCTGAATACAATGTGTATTCTCACGTGGCTGGGTGGAAGACTCTATAAATATGTAGTAAATCCAATTGCTCACAGGTTTGATTAAGTTCTATTATTTCTTCACTGACTTTTTGTCTAGTTGATCTATCTCTTTGTGACAATGTGGTGTTAAGGTCCCCTGTAATAATTGTGCTCTTGTGTATTTGGTTTTTCATATCCATTAGTATTTGCCCTATATAGTTGGGTGCTCCTGTATTTGGTGAATATACATTTATAATAGTTAGCTCTTCATCTTCAATTTTTCCTCTAATGAGTATGTAGTGACCTTTTTTATCTCTTAATCATTTTGGATTTGAAGTTCATATTGACTGCAAATAGCATATCTACTCCTCATTTTTTCTGGGTTCCTGTTGTATGGCATGCTGTTTTCTATCCTTTGACTTTTATTCTATGAGTTTCCTTCTGTGTTAGATGTGTTTCTTGTATAAGCATATTGTGGGATCATGTTTCCTGATCCGTTCTGTCAAGGTATTTCTTTTGATAGGTGAATTGAGACCATTTAATTTTATGGATTTTGCTGATATGTCCTGGTTCAACTTTGCCATGTGGTGGTCCTGTGGTTTGCTTTCTGCATTATCACCTTGTTTAATTATTTGTCCTACATGAGGTTTCTTTCTGTTGTTGTTCTGGATATTGTAGTCACTTTTATGACTGTCTAGTGTGTCTTTTAATGATCTTTCTAAGGTTGGTTTGGTTGACATGAATTTCTTCAGGTGTTCTTTGTCATGGAAATATCTTGTTTCTCCATTAAATTTGGATGAAAATTTTCCTGGATACATGAGTCTGTGTTGAAAGTAGTTTTCTTTCAGTGCTTGAAATAACTCACTTCAAGGTCATCTTCACTTGAGGGTTTGTGCTGAAATGTATACTGTGATTCCAGTGGGCTTTTATTGATCGGTAAGTTGTGTCTTTTTTCTATCAACTTTTAGTATTCTGTTTTTTTTTTTGCTGCATTTCTGGGATATTAATTATTATATGACTGGGTTTAGATTTATGCTGATTGTGATTGTTTGGCATTCTATATGTCTCACTGATCTGCATCAGATTTATTCCCCAAGTTTGGAAAATATTCTGCTCATTATTTCTGCGAATATTTTATTTGTGTCATTTGCATTGACTCTTGCAACTTCAATGAGGCCTATTGATCTTATGTTATTGTTCTTGGCATCATCGTTAATCTGCTGGATTGTCGTTTCATTCTGATTTGTTATTTTTTAAAGTTCTATCCTTTTATGATCACTAATTGCAATCATGTTCTCAAGGTCTGAAATTCTACCCTCAGCTTCATTTAAACAGATTTTCCACCTTTGAATAGAATGTTTTCTTTTCTTGGGTGTCTCTTTGAGTTATTTTTTTTTTTCATGAATTCTGCTTGTTTTATATATTGTTCATTCAAGATTTCTATCACTTTCCCATGCTCCTGTATTTTCTTATCTATTTCTTCTTTAGCTGCACTGAGCAGTTCCTTTACTAAGCTTATTATTTTTCTTTTTACATGGGAGAGTACTTGTAATTTGATTTCCTCTAGAGCCTCATGGAGGTTTTTTTTTTTTTTTCACTCACTATGTTTTCAGATCCTTTTGAGGTCCTCTGTCTCAACATTTCCTGTACTTGCTCCAGGTGGACTATTTTTTTTTCTATTGCATTTTGATTACTTATTTTGCTATTTTCCCGTTTTGGGTCAATATTTGGCCCATCAGTACCACTTGTAGTGTGTATCTTGGGGTCCTACTGTATGGTTGATATTTTTCCAATTGCTGGGTCCCACAATGAATAGGTAGGCCAGTCACCTGACTTCTCCATGCAGGGCCTTTTAGGTGAATCCTATATTCTTCTTTGGCTGCCAAGCCTAGGAGTATTGATGTAGTTCCACTTTTAGTTCTTGATGTTACTTTATTTTCATATTATTTTGGGTCACCAAATCTCCCAGTCTATAGTGTTTGTGTTGGTTGATTCCCTACTGTGTCCCTATTCTGTGCCTGTCAGTCTCATGAGCCCTTTTGATTTTCTCCAAGTTGGGGGAGTCCTTATTGATACACTCCTCACCCTGCATGATGCTCTGTGTGCAGGAAGGAGTCACCCACACTCTTGCCACACTCACCAGTGTCTTGCAGTTAGTTTAAGAGAGCTTTTCTACTGGCAATATTCACCCACCGTATACCTGTATTTTAGGGTCATAGTCATCACACTCACTGGAGCCTGCTGAGATCATCTTTGGGTGAGGCAATTACTGAATCTCCCATCAAGCTATCATGGTTACCCTCCTGTAGTCCAAGGTTCTGGGAGAAAGGTTGGGAACTGAACATTGACAGCAGTGTTAAGTCCAGGCAGTAGGGAGTGTCCCACTGGGGCCAGAAAATGTCCTGGATCTGGACTTTCACCAGATGTTCAGGAAGAACATGTGGTGGCATAAATGGTCCTGGGCCAAGAAGTGGGGCAGTGACATTAGTTCAGGCATCCATGGCATGTGAGGGAAATATGGCATAGCAGCATAACCAGTCCTGAGGCTAGGGGGAGGCCATGCTGCAGATATTGTCAATGGAATTTTTAATCTCTTGAACAACTGCTTGAATTTGTCTTGTGGATTCAATTTCCTTCCTATGTTGGGCATTCATGGTTTCCATCATTTTGCCAAGCTCCATTATTTTTATCTGTATGTACTTGAGTCACTAAGGTTGTTTCTCATTGTAGTCACCACCTCTATAGTTATCTGAGAAATAATATATGATTTGATGTTTTAGAGACCCTCATTCATTTTCTTTGTTCTACCACTTCAGAGATGCCAGGTGAGTGACTTTCAGATTTTCCCACATCATAGTCCCCTGGACTGAATGTCTGCAGATGCATCTTATATTAAGTGTGTTTGCCTTTTCTATTTTTTCTTTACCTTAATTCCAGATTTGATGCTAGTACACAGTGAGTAGGTTCACTGCTAATATTTATAACCTTCATTAAATGACAACTTGCTAGAGATGTCTTCAGAGGTGCTGGATTTGGGGTTTTAGTCTGTTGCAAGATCCTACCAACTCAATGTATTGGGGATTAGAGGCTGGTGCCTACTTGGTCCAATCCCTGATTCTTAGTCACTGGTCCACTGTATTTACTATGACCCATAAGCAATCTCATTCTAGTGTGCAGAAAGGAAAGGTTGTTAGAAAAATTATGTCACTTCATCTAAAGTGGCACAGCCAACAATAGCATCAACTGTAGCCTAGAAAATGACAAACTGAATTGTCCGTTAATTTATCAACTTTAAACTTACGACCTGCTTTTATGGTTATGTATCCATATCTAACTTAAACCAAAAATTCCTAGAAACTAAATAAGTCCTTAGTATGCCAATGTTACACTCAGGAGAATATTTAAAAGAATTTAGCGGTAAAATAGAGAAAAAGAAGAGGAAGAAATTTTAACCAAGTCTATAGGACAATGGAGGATCATGCAAATGCTGGGAAACTACTGTAAAAGACAGGAGGGAAAACGAGAAGGAAGAAATAAAATACAGAACTGAACAACAACCACAAAAATACTGGAAACCAGACTCATTTATAAAAATCAAGTTCAAACAATGAAGAAAACCAAATAAGAAATGAGACATAGAGGAAAACATGTCAGCTTCAAGTTTTATCTCTGTTGTTACTGTAAAACAATGGGTAGAGACAGAGTCCAAATCCATGCTAATATACCCTAGCAAGCCAACAGTAGCTTTATGGACAGGTAAGGGAACATTTATTTCTGCTGAAGTCAGAACCTTTTCTGCTTGTGAGCCTGGAACCAGACCCATTCAGCTGTCAGCAGTCAGCATAGTTTCTGTGGCCTTGAAGCAGCTGATAGCCACTCAACAGACCCAGTAGTTATTCTGAGTCCTCAGGTCAGTTGGATCCCTCCAGGATGACTCATGGATGATCACCCTCTGATGCAGTATACCCAGATCCAGTTAACTCACCAAACAGTGAATCTCAAAACTTCCACTACTGAATTGTATTGCTGCATCTCTCTGTGGAGGTCTCTGAGGTTGCCAGCAGTCAACATGTTTCCACAGGATTTTAAACTCTCCGCTACACAGTGGGTCTTGACTCAGGGAATACCCTGAGTAACCCACTAGCTATTTATTCTTTGTTGAAACTCTCTTTTCTCTTCCTGTGGGCTTAAACTCTTGCATTGATCCTTCCTGGTTAGAGTGGACACACTACCTTCCTTATATTATGATTGCTATTTCATTCTGTTGAAGTTTTCCCCTAACAAGTATGTAATGAATTTCCTTATCTCTTTTCATTATTCTTGATTTGACATTCAAATTTCCTGCAAACAGCATAACTAGCTCTGCTTTCTTAAGAATTCCTGTTGCATAGAGTTTGTTTTCCATCTTTTGACTTTCAGTCTATAAATTTTATCTTGAGCTAAGTATGTTTTAACAGGTAGCATATTTTTGGAACTTGTTTCTTGATACATTCTGCCAGTCTGTTTCTTTGATTGATGAAATGAGGCAGTTTGCACTGAAAATTATAGATGATATGGATTGTTTTATCTCTGTCATGGTATTTTCCTGATGTTGGTTCCTGCTTTCCCATTATGTTTAATTTTTTGCCCTGCTAGGTGGTTTCTTTCTGTTGTTGTTCATTAAATTGTGGCCATATTTGTCTCTTCATAGAGTAATTTTATATATTGTTTACAGGGTTGATTTGCTATTCATGAATTTCTTTACTTGTTCTTTTTCATGGAAGTATCTTATTTCTCCATGGATTTTTAAAATTATTTTACAGGGTACTTCCATGTGGGTTGGAAGTTGTTTTCTCCTCATGGCTTGAAATACTGCACTGTAAACTCTACTTGTTTGTGTTGAGAAGTCTTCTGTGATTCTGATGTACTTTTTTTGACAGGTGATCTGATTCTTTTCTATGTTTCTATGTTCATGCTTATCAATTTCTTTTGACATGTAGAAGTATCACTAGTATCAAGCTGCCCTAGGATTAATTTGCTCTTCTAGGAAGTTCTCTAAATGGAAGTGGTTCTGTATAGACATCCTAAGAACATTCCTTCCTAATTGATAAAGATTCAAAATTACTATTTGACTCAGCTACCAATCCTATGGCACTGGGCTATGGTGATGATTATGATCCCATACAATAGCAGTGTCATCCTAGAGGGAAAAAAACTGTTTATAAAATTTATAAAATCCTGGCTAAGTCATATAGCTAATATTAACAATAATTTCAAGAATGTTTTAACTGGTGACAAACTATGGGAACCATTAACCTGCTACCTCTATCCACAGGAGCAAACTCTAAGGTTGTACAACAAAATCAAATGTATTCCACACACTTGTATGCAACACATCTCCCTCAGTACAGTGATTTTTCAGCTCTGCAGGGGGCTAAGGCATTGTGATGGGTAAAGGCCAGGCTAAAATATTTAATAAGGTCAGATATAATGTACTCAATGCTGGAGGTTGAGGGATGAACTTTCAAGTTTTGGGAAACGAGTCCACAGGAGAAAAAAAGTGAAATAAGATGTGAAGTAATCAGAAAGAGCAGAATCAATGTTTATTCAATTTAAATTACAATTTCAAAAAGTACTTGAGGAAAAACTGACTGAATAGCGCATAACAAAAAATGAAAGCTGAGAAACCTAAACAGTGATAAAAAGAACAAAGAGAAAGAGAATCAAGAAGAAAAAAAGAAAAGGAAGAAAGGAATAGGATCCCAGAGAAAGAGTAAAGAGAAAAAATTCCCAAAACCAAAAATAACCACAGAATATGACCAAACAAGACAACATTCAACCAGACAGGAAAAGAATAGACAATCAGACAAACAAGGGAGAATACAAGTAGTAAAGTATCTCTGGTGTTTATGTTTCTGTGATAGTGTCCATGTGGATCCCAGAAATATGCTGGGCTAGAAGATGATCTTGGCCATTGAATGTGGAGGCTGGGATTGGTCTTCTGTAGGTGGAGTTTACCAGAATCCAAGTGCTGACTTCTAACTGCTGTTTAAGATTTTTTCACATTGCTGGACTCACAGATTACTCCACTCTCCAAAGGCATATGTGTGCCTGTTCACCTGTGGCCTGGATATTGTCATGGACCATGGGGTTCTGTTCAATCTAACCAACAATATGTGTGTCCTTACACTTTTTTCCAGGTCCCACTCTTCGGGGAGCAAAGGGAGGCACAGAGTGTGGACTCAGACTCTTCTCACAAGATCCACTGTCCCAGCACCAGTGGACAAAACAAATAGAATGAACTCAGCCTCCTCAAATGAATTTATAAATACATGAAATCTTTGAACAGGGCATTTTCTAGAATTTGTTGTGCAAATAATTACATATTTTTTCAAGATTTTTCACACATCTTTTTATTACACTAAAGTAAATATTATTATTAATGTTTTTGGATCATTGAACACAGGTGTTTGCAGTCTCTCTGTTTGAATGTCCACTTTGTATTCTTTGATACTGTGATTTGAGCAACTATTTCCAAGATGATAATATGTAATCTATTAACAGGTGATTTCTTACTGTTATGGTTTTTTTTTTTTTTTTTTTGTAGTTCTGTATTACGTGTACCCTTACACTGCTTTGTTTTGTTTTGTGTTTTTCTCTTTTTCCTCTTAAATAAAATTTAAAAAAAAAACACTAAAGTAAATGAAGGAAAGGAGGATGAATTAAAATTTAAACCAACCAAGATATAGAAACTTTGAGTATAGATAAACACTGAAAGATTTAGGGTTCAGAACTAATCAAAATGGTAACACACAAACAACAGAAAACCTGATTGTATAATGAAAGAAGTGCAGCAGTGTGAATGATATAGACCCTGCTTCTGAACACAAAATCACAAATCAATTCTAACCTGAAATCATGGGTAATTGTGCCTTCTTTTTACATTTTTGATGCTTAAAATTTTATTTGTCAAACATGTATTAATTTTTAATAACAGTTACACATAAAAGAATTATCACAATGTAATGAAAACATATGTATTTTCATTCACATTCAGAGACTTCCTTTCAGGTAGCCCAAGAAAGACAGCAAAAACACTTAACTACATTACTAAGGAAAAGCTGTTTGCATGTAAATGAATTTTAGAATTTCACCACAAGATGGTAGCATAAGTGCATAATTGCTTTAGTAACAATTATTCTAACATTGAAACACATTCTTCAAATTACCCACAAGGCAGTAGACAAAGCCAATAAATATCATAGTAACGAAAAACCTGTTTATATGCAAATGCGTTATTCAATCTTGCCACAAGAACACAGCAAGATTTTTAAAACATAGATAACTAGAGTAATATGGGAAAATGTTACCAGTTTACATTCAAATGCATTCTTCAATTTAGCTATAAAATAGCAGCAAAGATACATAAAGTACGTTAGTATAGAAAATCACTTACATTCAAATGTATTCTTTTATTTGACCACATGATGGGAGCAAAAGCACATAACTATAGTGGGAAAACCCTTGTTTACACTGACAGGCATTCTTCAGTTTAACCACAAGAAAACCACATAAGCACCTAACTACACTAATAAGGAAATGTGATTAGTTTATGTTGAAATGCATTCTTGAATTGTGCCTCAAGATGGGAGCAACAACTGTAACAAGCGAAACATTGTATTTCAATTTACATTCAAATGCATTTTTCAATTAAGCCACCAGATGACTGAAAAGGCACATAAAACATAAGAGGAAACAAAATAATTCACATTCAAATGCTTTCTTCAACTGAGCTACAAGATGGCAGGAGCAACACATAGGTATAGCAGGGAAAAGCATTATGAATTCACATTGAAATGCATTCTGCAATTTAAAAACATGAGTACAGTGAAAGCACATAACTACAGTAGTAAGGAAACACAGCAATTCACATTGAAATCCATTATTGAGTTTAACTCCAAAAAGACAGCAAAACCAAATAACTAGAGTGATAAAAAAAAACCCGTTATCAGTTTGCATTCAAATGTGTTCATAAAATATGTACATTCAAGTGCATTCTTACATTTAACCACCAGATGGCAGCAAAAGCACATAACTATAGTAGGGAAAAGACTAGTTTTCATTCAAATATATTCTTCAGTGTGGCCATAAGATGTCAGCAAAACCAAATAAAATAAAATAGCAAAAAAGGTCATATATATGGTTTATTAGCTCACATGCAAAAGCATTCTTCAATTTCTCCACAATATGGCAGCAAAAACACTTCATACACAAGGTCAGAAAGACCATTTGAACAGTGATCTGAAACTGAACTTCACTGTTAAAGGCTCAGTTGACATTGACACGATACTTGCATAACTTAGTCATAAAATTGTTATTATTTCTCATCAAATCTATATATACTTTTTGTAAACTCTGTGGGAAATAAGCACGTTACTATAGCAATAATCAGATATAGACACTGTAACAAATCTGGCATTAATTTGCATCTTTGTAGGTATGTGTTGGAAAGGAGAAGCCACACATTTATGCATCAAATGATGCACTGATTACAATTGTTGTTAAATCTAAACATTGACATCAGTGCTCTTTTTTGGGAAGCTTTGAAGTCTGAAAGGTGTTTATCTTGAAATTTTTAAAAATGTTTCCAGTTGAATTAAATTAGTCATTTTGTATCTTTGCTGCAAATTGATATAAGACTTCCCATACGCAAAATGTTCTCAGAAAAGTAGTACTACCATCTCATAATCATTTTCCAAAGTGAATATATATTAATGGTTTACCATCTATGCTTCCAATATATTTTGGTGCATGGTAATGTGATATTGAACACAGGAGCTTTGTAATCAACAAAACCTCTGCATTGTATTTTTATTTTTAGTAGACTCTTCCCTAAGTATCAAAGTTGCTTTGGCTGGACAGGCATTTGCGATCCTCTGTGTTAATTTTCTAAGTGGCTGGAATAAAATATATTGAATGTCCTGAGCAATCATTTTATCTTGGATCTCAGACTTTAACTCCAAATATAAGTCCCTCAAACAACATATAATTCTTAATTTTAAAATTCTGCACATAAATACAATGACAAGGAAACTTCTTTCCTTAATTTAAACTTTTCATAGATCTATACATATTAGCATGCACATCCCTAATTTTTAAAATTTAAAGCTTTATTTATCAATATAATATAATTACAGCACAATTTGCTGATAAACAAGCTATATTGAATCACTGGGAATCAGAGGATCCTACTTAAATAATAGCTGAAAAGCTTGTGCTACACATTGAGATCTGATAGCCACATAACGCAATTTATCTGCTCCTCCAATTCCCTAATGTTCTCCCTCTCTTTTTTTGTCCATCTTTCCTGTTTCATTTCATGCTTTGTTTGGTTTGGTTTCCACTGTTTTGTTTGGTTTTGAGTATCATCGTGTAGCTTAGGCTGACCTTGAATTTGCTTTATAGAACAAGTTGACCTTTAAATCACAGCAATCATCCTGCCTCAGCCTCATGACGTCTGAGATTGCAGGTGTGTACCAACATGACTGACTGGGGTTATTTTTTGTAAACAAATAAGGTCATATTATTTGTGTGCTTCTGTAATCCACTTTTTAGGAAAATTCCCCTACTACTTCTCTTAATTATTGTTCAATATAATTTTTGGTGCTATATAATATCCCATTACACAGATATAAAATAGTTGACTGAATACATTTTCTAAGAATATTTTTAAGATAGTTATTTGTCGCAGGAATAATGTCCCTGGGTGAACATTACACTAAAATCTCTGTACATCTCTGTTCATTTGCTTGGAATGAATTCTTCATCATGGAAACACTGCAAGTACTGATCTCCACTGAGATTTTTGAAATGTAGGCAACACTTATAACAAAGCACCACTCAACTGACAGCCTTAGTCCTTGCGGGAGCTCTGTTTATTATACAAGCTTCCATCTGAAGTTCCTGTCGCCAAACTTAGAAGACAAATTTCTCTCAGTGCAGCGCCCTTTTCCATGTTCCCCTTGTCTTCCCCATGTGTACCTTCTGCCTGCAAGTGTGACTCAAGGCCCAACCACAAAGGTTCATTTCTTCGGAATTACACAAGAACTGCCCTAGCAAGCTCATTTTGAGGCAGTTTTGACAATTCAGTCACATTCAGGTGGTTGACTCCTCTGATGGCCCTGGGTTTATACATTGAGATTTCGTTTGTAAATATTTTAATATCTTCAAGTGATGTGGGTTAGACATTCTTTTTAAGAGAAAATAAATAAAACAATAGGAGATGGGTCAGAGCTGTCATACGAATTTTGACCGTGGACTTGGGATCCACGAGTAAACACAGAAATCCCAAAAGCTGCCCAAAACAAAGAGTATGTAGTGCAGATGAGAATTCTAGTGATGTGACAAATACGGCAAACATGAAGGGAGGAGGAAGGATATGGACCACTTTTGCCTACACCCACAGTGACCTACCTCTCCTCATTGGGATTTGTCTCACAGCATCACATCCATCTCTAAATCCATCAATGGATAAATGCACTGTCACACACACACAACATTGCATCACCTCCCCAAATCACCATCAGGACATTAGGCTTTTGCAGAGACATCCACATATAGCCTATAAGATCCAAGAAGGGGGTCAGGAACTGGGAGGCAGAAATCTATGCTGTGTGGTCAGAACCAGCTGTGTACCTCTCCCTGGGGAAAGCAGGAGCCATCCCTGCACTGTGAAAGTTTCATGTGCTCTTTCATTTACTTCTCTTTGCCCCCTTTGCCCAAAGGAATGTTGAGGGACTGGTTCAGAGTGGAACTCCAAACAGGAAGTGGGATGGAACAAGGAGGAAAGAAAGAAGAGAGAAATAGATGAGGGAGGGAGGGAGGAAAGAAGCAAGCAAGGAAGGAGGAAGTTAATAAAGGATTATTCCTGGTGATCATGAAAACCAGGAAGGACGAGGGAGCTGTGCCACAGGAAATAACAATTCTGGAATATTTCTGAGGGAAAGTTTGACAAGAAAATAGTACCTGACTAAGCTGACAGAGGGGAGGGAGGAGTAGTAGATTTTGCATGGGGCATAGAAAGTTTAAAGTACCTACAACAAGACCAAGCAGAGACACCAGCTGAATGATTTGGTGGGTGACACTGAGAGGAAGCAGGAAGTGTACATAGAGAGGCTGAATAACTCTCCTGCGCCTGTTTGCTTGGCAGTTCACATTCTTAAAGTGCCTCAATTAACCTAAGGCCTTTGATTTATGATCCACCTGGAATCCCAAATAACTGAGGAGACTCTACACTTGAATAGCTCAGTTCTCAGTGTGCTGACAACTGGGTTTGGTCCTACACTTCACCAATCAAAGACACTAGGATTCATTGAAGAAACATTTGATTCCAGGCAGGGACACAGAAAATACCAGCCTAAGTTTCATGGTTTCCGGAAAGAAAGGAGTGCTCAAAAAACAGTGCAGATGAGCTGAAGAAGTGAAAAATGGGAGAAGAGTGGTGGCTCCTGCTTACAAAAGAAACTGATAGCTTCAGGATGAAATGGATACACAAAATTATCATGAGAACACTACAGTAACAACTGGAGTGCTGGTACAGTCCTCCAATTCTGGATTCTCCCTAAATTGAGTCACTGGCATTGCTAGTTTGAGCCCTGCATGGGGTACATTTGTCTCTAAGTAATCTCTCGCAAATATTTACTAATTACATTGGATAGACAAACAAAAAGTATTAATTTCCCATTAAGAAATCATCACAATCTCTCTATCTGATTGAGACCAGTATCACCAGTAACCAGACAAAGGGATACCTAGAGCCCTTCAAATAAATCATTATGGAAAAAAAAAAAAACCTCATTCCTGAGTTCTCCTTGGCACAAATGGGTAGCATCATATCAGTCATGACATTACACCTGACAAAATCAAACTGGAGAATTAGAACAAGACTAGCATGTAAGGTTTCCACACTGCTTTTACTTGTACCAATGGCCATGCAGACCCCAGGTGACATTGCTCTGCTCCTTCAGTCACAGGTGGAAATCTTAAAGGACCCTAGCAGTTGCCACAACCATTCCAAATGGGGGCTTCCTTCAGCTAATGTGAGGATGGATAAGTGTCCTTCAATAAGCTCTTGTGCACCATTTTGGAAAGCCATCACACTTCATAGGATGGGAAGGTTTAAGCTCTGCTAGAGTTTCACTCAAAATAAGTTTTGAGGATCTACGTTGATCCCTGGTCACTTTTTCTAGAGAGACTCACAGGTAATAGGGCTACAACTAAATGGGTCCAAAATAGTCCAAGTTTAGTTGTACAACAAGGAAGAACTGCTAAGTATGCATCTCATAATAGGCAGTAAGTAGCTACATATATTAAAATTTACAGGACGGTAGAAACACGAACAGCTAAGAGGGTGAAAGAATAAAAAAGACTGAGTTACTCTGGCTTCTATTATTTAAAGAGTCAGACACCTCTGATTCCAGGTGCTTCCCACTGTCTCTCCCACTGGTGTCAGTGCTCTGCTGCCTCAGCCATAGTGAGCTCCTAAATTTAAACGTGTGTATTCACTAGGGTGAAGCTGTGTTTATGATCCTATTGAGGGAAGGATGTGGCTCACAGGACTTCCCTGTTTACAACCTTACAAAGGCTTTGTAGGGCTGTGGAAGCATGGGTATGTATTATAGGGAATGGCATGTAAGGGCAGCTCCTTTGTTTCTAACTGTACTGGTACTTCCTGGATAATTTACAGAAGTGCATACATGACTTTAAAGGTTTTCATGTGTGCTCACAATGGATATGATTGTTTGTTCATTTTGGATGACAATTCCAATAATGTTGTGTAGAAACATATTTATAGAAGAATATATTATTTGTTTTAGCTTCCCAGGATGCAAATAACATTTTTTCTCCTTGGTGATGTTAAAAATGGAATCCACGGCTTCACACACCTTAGACATGCACTTACATACTCACCATCACCTGCAATCAGGGGACTTTTTCTTTTTTTCATTAAGCACTACACAACAATGTTTTTAGATAATTAAAATGAGTACAAAGGGAAATAAAGATCAGACAATTATACATAATGAATACTGAGCCATAATTAGATGGTCTTGTTGGATACGTCAGAATGGTACTGAACTAAAAAAAAATGGAGTACTTATGAGTTGCATTTTCAACACAAAATACTTTTCTACAGATCTAAAATGTGTCAAAATCATTAGATGCCCATTCACTTGTGTGTGACTTTAGTATAAAAGATTTCAGAAAATATCTGAAATAGCAATTTTTGACAGTTGTGATGCCAAGGGCTCCAGATGTAGAAAACTTTTATAACATAGACACATATCTTCTGTAACAGATTACTGTTGTATGATTTACAAAGTCAACTGACACTGTACTTTGGGGAAGCAATCCATGTAGCTGCATGGGGCTGGGAGTCATGTAGCTTCACCCAGACCAGTATAAGGCTCGAGAGTCATACTTTAGTATACACCCCAGCTAGCCATGTGCATCCTAGAGGATCCAAATTCCACCTATCCTAGCATTCTGGTGCAGTTCTTCGAAGAAGAGCCCCAGCCAGAAATGCATGTCCTGGAGGTTCTGATCGCCACCAAGCCCAATTCAAGTCCATGGCACCATACATTGGGATGTGACTCAGCTAGCCACATGGATTCTGGAGAATCAAAACTCTTCCCAAGCCAGTGCAACACTGTGGTCCCATCCATCATGGAGTGCCACAGTAGCATAACAGGACTTGGAGGAGCCCAGGGAAAATGAGGCCAGCATCAAGACACCATCTGTGGACCACCACAGGGAGAAGAATGGATCCAGAAGAACTCATCCCAGAGAGCCTCTGCCACTGTGGGGATCCCTAGTGAGCCAAGGGAGGGCAGAAACACCATCTATCATACTTCTGTCACCCAAAGAACCTTGGTTTAGAGGAACTTAGATCCCTGGCCCATCTCTTTACACCATGGGACAACCAGTCAGCATGATAAGAGCTTTGGACTTAATCAGCTCATCTGGAAAAACCTATGAAAATGACAAATCAAAGGAGCAAAATGCAGTCTCAGTCCTCTAGACCCACAGGAGACACTGACATGGAATAAATTGAAAATTGCCACTCTGCAATTTCTGAAATGAGAGCAACAGAAAGAAAATAGCAATTCCGTTAGGCTATAGAGGGAATAGGATCACAAATAATCTATCAGGTAAAAAAAAGAAATAACAAATATTATTACAGAAATGTAGAGCTTATCTAAAGAAGACAGATAAAAATACTGAAACATAAGAAAATGTTGGAAACCTTATATAAGTAGTTGAGGAAATAATTAGAATGTATAATACAGATTGAAACAGATATTCAGGAAATTAAAAAAACTCCCCTGAAGGCTGGTGAAAACACTTGAATGAAGCTCAAGAGAGACTCAGATTTGAAGACAGGATGGAAGCTAATAACCAGAAAAGACAGATTTCTTAAATATAACAAGGAATTAGGAAGCAAATATTCAATAGTTGCAGCATGAGGCAAAAAGTACTAATATAAGACTATAGATGTCAATAAAAAAAGCAGGAGTCAACACAAATGACATAAAAATATCATTTGCAGAAGTAATAGCAGAAAATATTCCCAGCACAGAAAAATAATCTGACATGCAGATAAATGAGGCATGTAGTACTCCAACTAACCATAGCCAAAATAAATCTACACTCAGATATATAATAATCAAAATCCCAGAAATTCAGCATGAGGATAGAATAATAAAAGCTTTTAGAGAAAACATACAGATCACATATGAAGGAAATTCCATTATAATCATGGCAGACTTTTCAGGACAAATCATTAATCAATAAGAGCTTAGAGTCTGGAGTTTCAAGTCCTGAAAGAAAATAACTTTCAACCCACATTGATGTAGCCTGAAAAACTGACTATCCAAGTTGATGGAGAAATAGGATACTTTCATGACAAAGAACAACTGAAGAAATTCATAAACGCCAAACAAACCCTACAAAAAATATTGAAAATTCCTCCACAAAGAGACAATGATGATCACAATTCCAAGAGCAACAACAGAAAGAAACCACCAAAAAAGAGAGAAAAATAGAAGAACCAACAGCAGGAAGATAACATGTCAAAGATAGGTCAATATGTATCAGTTGTAACCATCAATGTACATGGCCTGAATTCATCAATCAAAAAAAAAAAAATAGAATGGCAAAGTGTACTAAGAAAAACAATCCAACAATATTCTCTGTGCAAGATATTTATTCAAAATTTAACTCAAAAAGAAATTCACAAAGTGAAAGGACTAAAAGCAATACTTTGTGTGACAGTGACCAAGAAAAGAGCATAGGTAGCTATTCCATTTGCAGATAATGTGAACTTCAAGAATGCTCAAAAAAGATAAAGAAAATCACTGCATACTATTCAGTGTTGTACCTCAAAAACGAGGCCCCAAGATGTTGTTCAAAAAGGGGCAATACATCTTTTAAAAAGAAAAAGAGCTCATTTATTTAACTTGGAACCAGCGACACAGTGAAGATGGATTTTGCAATGGTTAGTAACTGGATTAAAATTTTGACAAATTTTTATATCACATTATTCCACAAAGTGAAGAGTGACATGAAAAAACAGGAATCAGCAAGGCCTTTTTTCCCCTTTGCTTTAGGTCAGAGATGTTTCACAGTTAGTGGTTAGCCCTTTCTTTCCTTAATTTACAACCCTTGGTCTGCTAAATTCCAGGAATATTTGTCTCTCACAAAGGGAACAAAGGTGGACAAAGCATCATTTGTCTCTTACAAAGGGAACAAAGGTTGACACAGCAAACAGTTACTAGGGTGACAACACATACAGAACAGTATGACAACACGTCAGTTAATTTATAACTATGTGGTCCATGCTCCAGTTACGTGGTTATTAGGTGGATAAGCATAGCACAGAATGACAAAGCTCTTTTTGCTAATAGCAATCTTTTTATCTTTGCATTTTAGTTATTTAGCATTTTAGTACAGCATTCAGTAAGAAACTTCAAGAGGAAGACATAACTATCATAAATATATATTCACCAAATATGGGAGCAAGTAACTGTACCACATAATAGTAATAAGTATGAAAAATCAATTAAGTGATAACACAATTATAATGGGGGACCTCAACACTCCATTGTCAAAAAAAGACAAAATAGAGAAAAAAATCAACAAAGACATAACAGAACTGAACCAAACTTATGAACAAATGGACTTACTAGAAGTCTACAGAGTGTTCCACGCAACAACATAAGTTTACACATGCTTATCAGCTTCACATTAGACATTCTCTAAAATAGACCATATACTACTAGACAAACAGAACATGCTTAATAAAATGAAAAAAATTGAAAATGTTCCATGCATATTATCTGACCATACTGTAATAAAAAAGAAAGTAATTACAAAAAATCACACAAAAACTCCATAAACACATAGAAATTAAATAACACTCTCTTAAACAACCAATGTGTCACAGAAGAAATTATACAATATCTCAAATTGAACATCAATGCAACTACAACGTATTGGAACCTGTGGAATACAATGAAAGTAGTGCTCAGAGGTAAATTTATAGCAGAGAATTCTCACATCAGGAATGCAGATTTCATTATACCTGATGATATAGGCAACTCTTTTTAAGATAGCAAGAGGCATTATGGTAACCATTGTTGACCACCTCGTATTCTGTTTTTGCATCATGTACTGAGTCCATCCGTTTGTTTTGCCTGACTCCATTTTGTTTTGTCACAGTTGGTTTTATTCTCTTCAAAAAAGTAATAATAACTGTGGGAGTAATAAAATCCAAAATGTGTAATTGTTATTGTAAAAAAGAGAGGAAAAGAAAGTGCTCTGAAGGATATAACTGCATGTATATTTAAGTGTGTAAGATAGAAAAACATATTACTAAGTTTTTGTTGGATCATTGAATAGAACTGTTTGCAATCTCACTGTCTGAACTAAGTTTTTGTTGGATCATTAAACAGAAATGTTTGCAATCACACTGTTTGAATGTCCATTTGCAATCTCACTGTTGGAATGTCCACTTTGTATGCTTTAATTTTGTAGCTTGAACAACTGTTTCTAAGATGACAATATGTATTCTATTAACTAATGATTTCTTACTGTTTATTTTTTTGAAATTCTGTATTACATTTACCCTTTTCCTGTTTTCTCTTTAAATAAAAAAAATAAAAATAAAAAAAAATCAAATAACCAACCTCATGCTGCACCTAAAACTTCTAGAAAGAGTAAATCAAGCCCAAAGAAGGGAAGAAATTATCACTATCCAAGAAGTAACTAGTGCAATAAAGACTAAGAAAGAAATACAAACTGTTGATGAGTCAAGGAATTGGTTCTTTGAAAGAATAAATAAAAATGAGAAACACCTAGTCAATCCCATAAAAAAGAGGTAAGAAAGAAACTCAAACCCACGCAATAAGAAATGAAAAAGACGAAATCACTACAACTACAGTGGAAATCCAGAAAATCATCAATACCTATTTTGAAAATCTACATTCTCATAGCATGGCAATCGCAGAAGAAATGGACAGGTTCTTAAAAATATCTGAATTACAAAACCGGGTCAATAAGATACAAAAATGCTGAATAACCCAATATCACTTAATGAAGTTAAAAATACAATCAAAAACTTACCAACAAAAAATCTCAGATCCTCATGGATTCACAGTTGAATTCTAAAAGTAGTTTAGACAAGATGCAATGCCAACACACCTCAAACACTTTAAGGAAATTTAAAGGGAAGAAATTCTTCCTAATTCATTGCAGGAGGAAAGAATTACCCTTATGCCAAAACCAAAGAAAGATCCAATCATAAAAGATAACTACAAGTCAGTCTCACTAATGAACACATAGGCAAAAATCCTCAATAAGAAACTAGCCAACAGAATGCAGCAAATCATCCAGAAGATTATACACCATGACCAAATGGCATTCATCCCAGGAATGCAGGGATGGTTCAGCATACACACATCAATGAACAGAGCCAAAGACAAAAATCACGTGATCATCTCGATAAATGCACAAAAAGCTTCTCATAAAATATAACAGTCATTGCTAGTAAAAACCCCTGAGAAAATCACAATATATGGTCTTTACCTCAATATGACAAAAAAGCTATCTGTGACAAACCAACAGCCATCATTATACTAACTAGACAAAAACTGAAAGCTTTCATTCTAAGATCATGAACTAGAAAAGGAGGCCCATTATCACCACTCCTATTCAACCTAGTTCTGGAAAAATTAGCCAGTACAATTGGACAAGACAGAAAAATAAAAGAAATAAAGATAGAAAAGGAAGAATTTAAACTATCATTATTCACAGGTACACAGAATTTCTGCGTTGAAAACCACAAAAATTCCACCCAAGACTCCTAGATTTAATAACCAAATTCAGCAGAATAGCTAGTTACCAAGTCAATGCTCAAAACTCAGTGGCATTCCTCTACACAAACAACAAACTCACTGAGAGACAGATTTCAAAAACCACATATTTCAAAATAACATCCAAAAACATGAAGTACTTAAGAATTAAATTAACAAAGGAAGTAAAGTATTTATACACTGAATATTACAGTAGCCCAAAAAATGAAATTGAATAAGAATTCACAAAATGGAAAAATGCCCTTTTCTCAAGGATAGGAACAACCAACTTTGTGAAAATGGTCATATTCCCAAAACTGTTCCACAGATTTAATGCAATCCCAATCAAAATACCATTATTATATCTTTCATATCTAGATGAAACATTCCAAAAATTCACCTGGAACCAAAGAATAGCAAAGTTCAACTAGAACTAGAGTAGCAAAGGAAATCTTAAGAAACACTGGCAAGGCAGGATTGAAATTATATTACAAAGTTCTTGTGATAAAATCAGCATGGTACTGGCAAAGAAATACATACCAAAGGATCAAGGTACAGAATAAAAGATAACAGCTACAAATACAAACACACTCAGTCACCTTGTCTGTGACAAATGGCTCAAATACTTTCACTAGAAGACAGGTAGCACATTTAATAAATTGTACTGGAAAAATTAGCTTTCCACATTCCAGAGACATAAACTAGACTCATGATAATTGTACTAAAATAAAGTCAAACTGGATCAAAGATCTAAATGATAGGAAAGCAACACTAAATTTAATGCAAAACAGCATAGGTTGAAATTAGAGGACATAGCAGTAGGCAGAGAGTTCATGAACAACAACCAAACTGCACGGGAAGCACTTCAAAGAATCAACAAATAGGATCTCATCTTATTAAAAAGCTTTTACACATCAAAAGAAATAAACAGAGTGCAAATAAAATTCATGAATTGGGAAAATATTTTTGCCAACTGTCACTTTGACAAAGGATTACTATCTAGAACATATAAATAACTGAAAAAATAAGACACTACTAGTTCAAAGAGTCAATTCAGAAATGGGCATGTGAGATTAATACACGATTCTCAGATGAAGAAATATAAATGTAAAATAAATATATGAAAAAATGTTGGACATCACTGGTCATTCAATACATGCAAATTAAAACAACATTGAGCTATCTTCTCCCTTCAGAAAGAATGGCTAACATCAATAAATCTACATATAACATACACTAGAGAGGCTGTGGGGTAAAAGGAATGCTTCTACATTATTGATGGGTATGTATATTGGGAAACCCACTGTAGAATTCATTGTAGAGATTCTTCAAACAATTAAGATTGGACGTTCCATTTGAGCCAGCTATTCTACTGGATACTTTCCAAGAAGAACTGAAAAAAAAATGTACCTCAGCAATATATGTGTGCCCATGTGCATAGCTGCACAATTTGTAATAGCCAGATCTTGTTAATATCCCAAAGTCCCATCAAATAAGGAATGTATTTTAAAATGTGGTACGTTTGTACAGTGAAATACTACACAGCTGTAAAGAAGGATAACCTTGAGGCCTTTATAGGTAAGTGGCTGCAACTAGAGTCCATACTGGTAAGTGAAACAAATCAGATTCACATGTGTAAACACTGTATTGTCTCATTGGTGTAGGAAGTGGAAAGGAAACAAGATCCGAAGGTCACAGTAGGTATAGTTAAAGGAAAGAAACTGCACAAATGGAAATCACATGTTTTGGTTAGCTTTGCATGCATATATGTGGTAACATGAGAAACTATTTAGAAGATAATAATATGCAACACAATAAGCATTTTTAAATTCCTATCATCTTGTTTTGAAAGCCTTTATCTTAATTTTGTTGTTGATTTCATTTCACTTTTGTTCTTATTATTATTTTGATTACTTTTTTATTTTTGTGCCATTTTTTTCTTTAAAATTAAAAAATTAAGAAATACTTACAAAGTTATATGCAAAAATTGTCTTTCCAAACTTCCACACTAGTGCAATCACTAGCTCTTGCTACATAAACTACATATAGCGTTTATTGCACAGAAGGAAAATGCTGAACAGGAAGCATCTATGATGGGCACACAATGACAGTATCATAAGTGTCAAGTGACTGTCTGAGAGACAGTACAGATACACATGTCAGCTCTTCAGAATGAATACATGAAAAATCAATTTTCCCAAAGTCTACCCTATGAATTACCCCAGTAGCTTGTATACTGGCCTATAGAGCTATGTAAATCAGGTCAATGCTCCTCAGGAACATCCAAGCAGACATTAACAGAGGGAAAGAAAGGTTGAAAAGGCTGATTAAATAAACCTGTTTTTTCTCATGTGTATTCACGAATCATCCTCTTCCTCCTGATTTCTCACAGTTACTGTGTATTAGAGAATCTTCTGAAGCCAAGATTAGGCAATCACATGTCACAGATTAGAAATAACCATGGGAACTGCAGAAGCCATTCATTGCATATCCTGATGACCAGGGCTCCCAAGGCAGTACCAGGTAAGACAGCTTCATAGCCAGATTGATGAAGAAAGTGAGTTCCAGGCTGCAGTTGTCCCAGTTCAGTGGAGCTGCACACTTGGACACTGGATTAGTTTAAGTCCTGTTGAGCTGCCACACATTGTTTCAATCAGTCCCTCAGTCAGGCTATCAAATTGCTCACCAAACTCACCCTCCAGTGTGCTATTCTCCCCTCCATCTGGGGCTTAGATGTGTGGTCTTTATTCTCAGAAGCTTTCTGGCACTGTGACTGATCTTCTGGACAAATTCCTTCCACTCTTCCACAGGCGCTACACTTAAATTTTAACTGACCTTGTGGTCACCTTGAATGGCTGTCTTGTTTCAGCAGCTGACTAACTGCCCCCTCCAACATCATTCTTGGAAGACTCACCAGTATTCTGGTTTCAAAATCTAACACCTAATGGAACCAGGCCCACTCAGGCAGCAAAACACTCTTAGTCCACTCAGTATCATCATCTTGGTCAACCTAGCTACTACAATCATCATGCATTAGTTTCACTAGGTCTTCAGATAAATGAATAGTTCCACATTTTTACCTGTGGTGACTTATCCAGTGATCAGCTTGTAACACCCAGTTGAACTGAGTTGGTGTGGTGCTGGGCATGGAAGGCCCATCTGATGATTGTTGCCAGCAGCATAAATGGAGAACTGGAGAAGCAGATGGTGAGCTATTGATTGTCTTAGAGAAGTGTGGCACAGGAGCTTTCCTGATTTCAATGTGAATTGATCTCATCAAAGAGCTTGGGTCTTTGATATCCGTGATGATGGCTGTGGTTCTCTTATGGGGAGCTTTGATAGTATAGTTACCTTTGATAGATACCCTGTCTGAGAGACAGCACAATCATCATGGCAAAAGTTCAAAATTGTGCCCTGATAAATGTAACTTCTTATTCCCAGAAGCCCCTATGGCTTCTCCCTCCCAAAAGTCTATGCCAAAGCTCATGCATGTAAAGATTTACACAATCCCTTGCACTCTCACCAAATAAATGAGCTCATGTCAGTACACAGAGCCCTACCCTCATCAGAGCATATATCCATATATCCAGCAGAACCTGCACTTTGGCAACAGAGAGCTGACACAGCCTCTCTTCATCACCACAAACTCTTTTCTTATCTAGTTGTCTCCTCTCTTTTAATATTCTGTGAAGCTCTAGGTTTAGGGACAGTCCTCCTTTTTTAGACAGGCTCTAGTTCAAGACCTAACAGCCATTAAGCTACAACCCCCCAGAGTTATTCAATATGTAGATGATCTACCACATTTTCCCCTTCTCACATCTTAGCAATTAAACACACAGCAGATTTACTCAACTATCTCTGTGAAAGGGAGTATGGGGTTTACCCACACACACACACACACACAAAGCTCAAATTTCTTCTCCAAAAGTCAAGTACCTAGGCCTCATGCTTACACCCACCACATGCACCACAACCTCTAACCATAAGGCGCCTTCTCCATGACTTACAAGCACTGGTCACAAAACAACAAGTACTGTCTTTCCTAAGTCTATCAAACATTTTTCACCTCTGGATTCCCAGTTTAGCCTCCCTGGCCCAACCATTGTATCGAGCATCAAAGGAGAAAATCTCAGAGCCTCTAGACCCAACTATGCCAATAGATACTCCTGTCACAAAACTTAGAGGCTCTTCTCAGTGCTCGTGAATTTACCACCTCTAACCTTGCTATGCTTTTTACTCTATAAACTACAACAAAGACAATGCAATAGCGTTATTAGGACAGCCACTAATCTTCAAATCACCACAGTTATTCACTATGTAGATGATCTACTTCTTTGTTCCCCTTCCCATGCTTTAGCAATTAAACACATAACAGATTTACTCAACTTTCTCTGTGAAAGGCAGTAGCCTACCTCTCAAACCAGCTAGACACTACAGTTAGGGAATGGCCTCTTTGCCTTCAGGCACTAGCAGCAGCAGCCATCCTGACATAGGAAGCAAAAAAGTTCATGTTGGGACAAACAATCACAGTCTACTCACCACTTTGCCTAATAGATTTAATATCTCATAAGTTGTTCCCTGCTCTAATGACTCCATCAAAATTTCAATAAGTACATCTCACCCTAATACAAGATCCCACCATCATATGCTCTGTTTGCAACACACTTAATGCAGCTACTCTATTACCCTTACCAACAACAGGCTCTGAGATACATCCCCTACATACAGTGCAGAAGTTCCTCAACTCACTCTCAGTTCTTTCCCACGTATACATGATTCTGCTATTCCCAATGCAACCAACACCTGGCTCATACATGGTAGCTGTACAAACAACACCACACACAAAAAGCAGGATATTCCATAGTTAATAGGTCTGGAGGGATTAAAGCATACCAATTAACTCTAGGTGACTCCTCTCAAAAGCCTGAACTCATCAATTTGACATTGGACCTCACCCTCACAAAGGACGAAATTATTAACATATATACTGATTCAAAATATGCGTTTAGCATTCTACACTCACATGCAGGTATATGTTGATTGTCCTAGAGAAGCGTGTCACACCAGATTTCCTGATTTCAATGTGAATTGATCTCATCAAAGAGCTTGGGTCCTTGATATCCATGAGGATGGCTCACGGATATCATAAGCACTCAAGGTTATTCCATCAGCAACACTCCACTCATTCTTATATCTATAGAAGCTGCACAACTCTCATAACAAGATGCAGTGATACACTGCAGAGGTCATCAATCTTCAACAGATTTCATGTGTCAAGGCAATTCATTTGCAGACCTGCAAGCAAAGTTGGCAGCACAATGCCCTTGTCCTCACTTTCTCCCTCTCATTCCCAAGAGCTTTCCTTTTCCTTTATATTCACAAGCAGAACTCCAACTTCTCACAAAATCTTACTACATTCAAAACACACAGTGACGGATTTTTTCAAGATTCAAAATTAAAACTACCAGAAGTCCAAACCAAAAATCCTCTCAGGTTACACAATTGCTTTCATCTTGGGACCTCAATACTACATGGATTATTAGATCCAATAGTTATATGCAAACATCTCCCAAGGATCATACAGAAAATAACCCTCAGTTGTCAAATATGTGCCAAGATGTCCCCACAGGTTTATATGACCCCACCAGCTTTTGCCACTCATTAATTCCATGGAAACACACTGGGCCAAGACTGGCAAATAAATTTAGATATATGCCTTGATACAAACACATAAAATACCTCCTTACTTTCATATGCACCTCTTCAGGTTGGATAAAGCCCTACCCTATAACCAGAGAGATAGAAGATGTAGTTACTGATACCTTACTCTGTGACATCATTCCTAGATTCAGATGCCCACAATATATATAATCTGATAATGGCCCAGCCTTCATTTCTCCAATTGTACAACAGGTGTCCTGTAGCCTTACTATCACTTGGAAATTACACATATCCTATCATGTGCAATCCTCAGGAAAAATAAAAAGGGCAAATGGTCTCATAAAGTCACACTTAAATAAACTCATACTATAACTACATCAACTGTCGCCAGTACTCCTACCTCTGAGCCCTACCCAGATCACCCACTCAACCAAGCCCATTCAAGCTCATGTATGGCAGGCCATTTGTTTTACCCTCACCTGCTGAGTATCCTCCTTTAGGCAATTATGTCCTAATCCTCTCAAACCTCAGACACTTTCTTCAACAACATGCAGACTTATACCTCCCACAAACTTCTGAAGGATACACACCGGACCTTCCTTTATCTCCAGGAGACATAATCTATATTAATACTCAGAATCCCACAGGCTCAGGCTCAACTCTTAAACCAAAGTGGGACAGACCTCATCTGATATACCTGGCAACATCAACTGTGATAAAAGTAGCAATATTTTCACAATGGTTTCATAGCACTCAAATGAAGAGATATTCACCACCACCTCATAATGTGGGCTCTGAATATACTGAAAGGCACCTGTGGACCTCCCAGCAAATAGCCCTTACCTGCCTTTGGATCACTAAACTTAAAGACTGATTCACTGTTACCCCATTTTGTTCTAGCCCCTATACTGCTATATACTCATTGTCTTTACCATATCCAGATTTAAACATTTCCTGACTAAAGCTATGGTCTTTACAAGCACAGTTATTGCCATCTTCTTCACAATTGTCATCTTATCTCTCATATACCTCAGCTGCTTAACTAAATATCCCAAACTACAGTTACAGACACAATCATAAAAACTCCCTTAAAGTAGAGGCCTCCTGGCTGGGATGTCTCCCATCGCTGATATCTCTTGCTCCTGCCTATACTTAACCTCAACCAAAACTCCAATCTCGTACCCTTACAACACACTCAACAGATAGTTGGCCACAAACTAGAGTTCCAAAAATAATAGCTCAAACCAACCTGAGGGAAGGACTCTAAAACCCTTGTTATGGGTCTGATGGATTGATGTATCCATTCCAGGAAAAGACTTCCCAGGCAGACAAATACTAGGTATCTGCAAATTCTGGTTCACTATGTGTCCTTAAAACCTGTACCACAACTCCTGTACCGCAACTCCAGTAGCACCTACTGGTATCATAGCCATGATTGGGTCTGTGGAAGTATTGGTTCAAGTGGCCCAAGTGGGCTTTACAAAAACAATGATGGATCCATTAATGCCTCCTCTGATCCTAAACCTGGAAAATTTGAAGATGGATGGCTTTTGATTATTATAAAAACACCTGTCAAATTTCCAGCTGCTCAAACATGGGATTTTGCAATTCACATGCAGCCAGTAAGAGGAAACTACTTCTTTCCCATGAAAAAACATTAATCCCAAGGCTTGTTACTGTCCCTGTCCTTACATCTCAAGACCCAATAATAAGGCACAAAGGCAAATCTACAAAGTACACAAAACTAAATCAATTTCTTTCACTAACTGTGACTCGGATTCTCAATATGGCTTATGCTTTGCTCCAAAAGGGGACCAATTATTCAAACACTAATCGTTGATTATACCTGCCTTTTTCAGCAGATATCTACATGGTTCAGCCCGTGATATTCAGCCAATCAAATCTCAAACCAAATGCAACCTCATATCCAGTTTCTGGACCTTCTCAGATAGCTCCAAATCAGCATTGGCCCCCCAATGTCACCTACATACAATCCACTCTGGGAGACTCTAACAATACCAATATATATAACCCCCTTGCTGATCTCTCTAAACTAATTTTAGAGAAACTGTACACACTACATAATCCTTAACCCTCAAAGTCAGACTCTACAAACACATCCTCCCCCAAACACCTTTTTAATTTATGGCAGTGGAGCATACTCCCACCTCCCTGCTTACTGGAAAGGCACAGGCAGCATTAAATTTTTAACCCTACACGTCTCCTTCTTAACAGATATAACTCACATACAATCAAAAAGTAAATATCACTTGAAGCCACAGAAACCCAGAGATAGCTCCAGAAATCAGGGTCTTCTCAGCTGTTGGAATAGGGACAGGGGTATTTGAAACAAGCCTCAGATACTATTCTATATTATCCTATGATCTAGAAACGGCTATAAAATCAGTTTCCCAAAGCATTAATGCACTACAAGACCAAATCAACTCGTTGGCAATGTTAATCCTACAAAAAGGCAGGGCACTGGATATCCTCACAGCAGAAAAAGGAGGATAGTGTGCTATGATGGGAGAAGAGCGCTGCTACCTTGTCAGCCAATCAGGTATAGTCAAAGATCGGTACAATAACTCAAAAAAAATTAGCAGCTGTAATATGAGGAAGACAATATTTTCCAAAATCCACTTTTATGGTCTTCTTGGTGGGTCTTCCTTGGGTCCTGCGATCCCATTTGAGTGCCCATTATGGTTATCATAGTGATTGTTATCATAGTAATTGTTTTGCTTCTTGCCCTCTGTACCTTCTGGCTCCTCTCACATTTTATCCAATCATAATACAAGTGTTATTTGGTTATCCAACCAGAATACGGGTGTTGACTGCCAAAGAAATCCTACTACTGAAAGACATCACTAACTGAGAAACTTGGATGGAACAGATCACTCAATCCCATTTTCTTCTACCCTAGGACCCAACAATACCTGCTCTCAGCAGAAAGCAGCCAGAGAGACACCATGGCTCCCACAAATACCAAAGAGATGGGAATGATAGATCACCCCATCTGAGAGACAGCACAAACATCATGGCAAATGTTTGAAACTGTACCCCGATAATGCATAACTCCTTCATCCCAGAAGACTCTATGCCTTCTCCCTTCCAAAAGTCTGTGCCAAAGCTCATGCATGTAATGATTTACAGAATTCCCTGCACTCTCAAGAAATAAATCAGCTCACAACAGTACCCAGGACTCTTCACCCATCAGAGCCTGGATCAGAGAGAACCTGCCCTTTGGCTGCACAGAGTCACCAAAGCCTCCTTTGTGGTGACTCCTTCCATCACCACAAACTCTCTTCTTATATAGTTGTCCCCTCTCTTTTAATATTCTGTGCCAATTTATATTGAGAACAAAGATTTCTCTCAGTCACCCTTCAGCATTGCTTTCGGCCCCAGTAAAGATCCCTCAGTCTGTTGCCACAGATCCTTCTCCCTGCAGACTTTCTAGCTTCCACCAAACTTTAGGGCTTCCCAGTGCAGATCCTTGATATAGACCTCCATGAGAGAGTGTTGTGGGCTCTGAGGCTCTAGTTGAACTTGTAGAGTGGGGCTGGCAGCAGTGGAAATGGTGGTGGTAGTATGGCAGGCTGTGCAAACAAAGGAGGCAGAGATTGAGGGCACAGAGCAGAGGCTTCATGATGGCAAGGAAGCTACCATGCTGCTCCTGCTCCTTTGTGGGGAGGAGAGGTGAGGAAGAGATAGGGCTGCATCTCCAGAGACCTAAACCCTTGTGATGCCTGTGGAGGAAGGGCATGAAGTGGCTGCAGCCAATCTGGTTTAGCTCTGGGGTCTGGGACTGGGGGGAGAATGCTGGAGGAAGGGTGAGCAAGAGGGTGTGGTGCCTGAGCAGGCTTGTATGAGACAGTGTCCTGGTCTCTAGGTTCCCAGCTTGACTTCTGGGGGGACAGATTAATGGAGTGTACCACTTCAGCTGGATAAATAGGGGTGTGTAGGTGATGTCATACTGGGAGGTGGGAGTGGATGTGGCAGTGGAGACCTTGGCAGCAGCACAGCTGGTGGTGCAGACCAAGGCAGAGACTGAGGGTGTAGAGCAGTGGCTTCAGGGCTCTGGCAGGCAGGTGCTGCTCTGCTCACACTCCTTGCTGCAGGAAGAAGAAGTGGGGAGATAATTCTTCATCCCCAAGGCCTCAAACTCCAGCTTTCCCTGGCAAGAGGGGTCCAGGATGATGACTGCAAGGCTGATTTAGCTCCAGGTGGGGTCTCAGGGGATGAGACTGGAGGGAAGTAAAGAGAGGGGTGGGGCCTGAGGATGAGGGGGGATCAGGCCAGAAAAGGAGGGGGCCAAAGCACCTAACACTGTGCAGGGAGGGGCCAATAAGATTGTCCTCTCAGCTTTGAGCTCCACATCTTCATTCACCACTTCTGTCTCATTTTCCTTTTCCCTTCATTTCTCCATTTGCATTTTTTTTGTCTTTTTCGTTTTTTTTTCATTTTTTTCATTTATTTTTTATTTATTTATTTATTTATTTTTTGATCGGTACCAGGGATCGAACTCATGACTGTCTGCTTGCAAGGCAGGCGCTTATGCTGCTGAGCTAAATCCCCAGGCCCCTCCATTTGTATTTTTAAAATGGCTTACACTAATAATAATGAGGCTGTTCCTGGCTGTTTCCTGTCACTGCATTGTCTTCTAATAATTAGCCACCCTGCCTAGAACAAAGCCACCATGTCACTTCCTAGCTATGTGGCCCTGAGCAGGTGACCTAGCCTCTTTGATCCTCGTGGCCTCTTCTGTCATGGCAGATGTGCTGCTGAGTGGTGAATGTGTGACCACCCAGAACCCAGGTCAGCATCACAGAAGTGCCATGTGCACTGTTACCTTAGCAGCCTCTGTGTCTGCACAGGATGGATTTCAGGTCAACACTGATGCTGACACCACATACAGAGAGCAGAGGACAATTCCCGTGTCTCTGGGATGGTTTCTGCTCTGAAAGACAATTTACTGAATGCCTGAGAAGCCCAGAAGTCTGAAATGCATGGGTTTCACTCAGCTGAAGCCAAGACCTGAACAGAGCATCCCAGGCCCCTTTTCTCAGGGCTCTGAGACAGAGTTTAATTGCTCCCTTCTGGCTTCCCATGGCTGCCCCACTGGTGCCTCCTGCTTCTTCCTCTAGGCACAGAGACAGCAGCTTAGCCTCCTGCCATCTCTCTGAGCCCTCTCCACATGCTTGTCTCCTTCAATGCCTTCCACTCTCCTGTCCTCTGCCACAGCCCCCTCTGAAGACAGTGGGTCACGCCAGTCCCTGTAGGATCAAATGCCCATCACAGGATCCTAATTTCCCCACACCCCCAAAGGTTCACTGCCCTTCATGCCTCTCCATGCCATGCTACTTCCTTCCTTGCTTCCTCTTTCATTCCTTCCCTGTCTTCTTGTTAGATCCTGTATCTCCAACTCAAATTGTTTAATAGTTGAAAAGAATTCTGGTGTGGTTGAGGTACAGTGGTCTTGGGAGCAAACTAGCTGTGTTTAGATTCTAGCTGTGCCACTGTGGAAAATGCAAGTGTAAATGACCATACAAGCATCTCACTTCTGCCCGAAGCCCAAGCAGGTCTCTCAGGCTTGGTGCTATTGACAGTTGGAGTCAGATCCTGTCTTTGGCAGAGGCCAACCTTTATGCTGCAGCTTTGCAGGATATTCAGGAGCATCCCTGACTCTAACCTCTAGATACCAAGAGCACATACCTCTCCTGTTGTGTTCAGTGCCTCAGTGACCCAAGTAAGGCAGAGCTGGTTTCCCTAGACAACCACTTCCAGTGCATTCATGCCTTGTTATTTCACTCTGCCCCTAGGTCCCTGACTCTGACACTGGAGAAGAAATGCTGTTCTCCTGTGAATGCAGTCAAGCAGAGCAGAACAAAGGTTACCCACCAGGTTCGCAACACACACTGAACACTTAGCACAGAATAACTTTGCTTCCTCTACCATTGCTACTGCTACATGGCCCATGATATGTATTCATAGATACATCTTCTAATCCCACACACTTGCTCATTTTGTCTTCATCTCTACTATGGACACCCAAGTATCCTTTAATTCATATGCTAGAAAATTCATTCATATCTTGTTTCTCCACAAGAGTCAGCACACAGTCACAATATTTTGTATCTATAGTTTGAAATGCTGTCTACTCAAGAAGTGGTAAAATAATTATGGAGGCACAGGGAAACTGATAACATGAGAACTGATTACTTGAATAATATTCAGACTTGGAAATGATGATGCATGAGCACTGTAATTTATGAACACATTGAAAAATGACAATGTTCAGAAGCATTCAGATGATTAAATATATTTTTTATTATACCTGCTGTATAGATTGTGTGGCACTCTAGGCAGAAGGAGCTGCAAGGCACTGTGGGATCTGAGTGGTCAAACTCCTGGAAAGAAAGAAGGTAAACCATGGATTGGTAATTGTGGGTGAGGTCACCGAGGGCATCTGTGACTGAGGCAGCATAATTCTGTGAGGTCACTCTCCTCACTCCCACAACAGGTTTGCAGCTGGACCAGCAAAGAAGTCCCAAGAGAGGAGGCTGACAGGAGGTTGAGTGACTGCCACAGGAGGCTATGAGGAACCCATCCAATATTTGTCTGTGATGAAAGGGAGTTTTTCAGAGCTTAGAGACTATGGGCAAATGTTACCAGTGTAAGTGTTCCCAGAACACTGTAAGGGTCCTTACCCAATGTGGGGCAATATGAGATTTTTTTTAAAGAGAAAAAAATATAAAAGTAAAATTAAAACAAGAGACATGCAAAGAGCAACTACAAGAATAAAAATTAAAAACCCAACAATAGCAATATTAGGCTTTAAAAATGATGTTTGGAATTTAACAATGTTTGTAATATTGCACATTGTTATCTTCAGAATAGTTACTTAGATTACTAGATATAGACGTGCGAATTTCAACTAATCATATGAACATGAATTGTTCTTTTGCAAGAATAAGACTGGTAACATAATCATGTTAGCTATTTTGGTATATGTAAACATTATGTATGTATATATATATATATATATATATATATATATGTGTGTGTGTGTGTGTGTGTGTGTGTGTGTGTGTGTGTGTATAACATTTATAATTTTCCTTTTTCCTTCCTTTTCTCCTTTTCTCTATCTCAGTTATTTGAGGGCAATATTGTTTGGTCTGCCTTGAGAATCACTACTTCTAGACCGTTTTTGTATAAGGAATTGAACTCATGACCCATGCATGCTTGGCAGTCATTGTGCCACTGAGCTATATCCCTGGCCCATACACTTTGGACTCTTATCAGAAATGATTGCTTTTGCCATTAGCTGTAAAACATCCTAATAGCTTCTCATGTGTTTGGACATTGATTGGACCATGGGGCTCTGCTTCTCAGTGAATGTGCTCATGGATGACTAATGAGTTGGTGTTAGGAGGTGGGTCCTGGACAGAGCAGGGACATTGATAGTATGCTCTGGGAGGGAGTAGTTTGCCCCTGACTCTGCGCTTCTTGCTTCCTGTCTGGCATACGTAGTAATGAGCTATCATCTCCTAGGTCCTTGCACCACGTTCTTTCTTCTTTGTGGTCAGCTAACTTTGAGCTAAACCCACTAAAATTATGAGATAAAATACAAAATGACTTCCAGAAACACTGGAACACATGAGTGATGATACCATGATAAACTTTAGAAAAGAGAAAGAAAAATAAATTTTTCTCAGTCAACACTGTCCATATATAGGAGCCTGGCAATGTCAGAAAATAGTTTTATAGCCATACTTATTTGATTCTTGCAACTAGTATCTAGTGGTCTGGGGACAAGGACACTGAAAAACCATCACTGGCCAAAGATCAGGCCCAACTACAAAGAATGATCCGGCCAAAATGACAACAGAAAACTTGGCCTAAGCCCAAACAGGAGCACAGCAAACAACATGCAATTTACTGGAAGAGTTCTGTAATTATTAATAGCATTTGAGAAGTTGAATTTGTCTTCATCGATTATTTTTCTGTTTTCTTTACTTATCCATGTTCATTGGCAGCAGACACAGGTCACAGACATTCTCCAGGTCATATGTACATATGACACGTATCTCCAATTCCCAGTCCCCTGGGAAAGGGTTTTGGGGTTTACCTTGGGTCAGAGTGTACCCCTGGGAAACTCAGCTTTGCCCAAAAGCAAGATTATGTGAAAGATGCATGGCACACAGAGAGGATGCCATAGACTTTTCTTACTTGAGTGAAGGGTAAGGCTGCTGCTGGCCTCTCTGAGAGCTGTGCTGGTGTCTGGCAGATGGAAGCCAACATCAGACAATTTGCCTGCAGGTTTAGCAGGTATGATCTCAAGCTCCTCTCTGCTTTCTGTCCATTTTTAATGGTTTAAATGGCACAATCCAGGAGAGAATCTTCCTCATCAAGTAACATTGTCTGTCAGCATTCAGTTGACAAGGCATACAGTGGAAGAAAATATTTGCAAATCTTTACCAGAAATTTTGCATTGGATCACATTGTTTTGAGTTAAATCACTTACATTTTTTTTTTTTTTTTGGTCTTTTTCGTTTTTATTGGTAGCGGGGATTGAACTCACGACTGCCTGCTTGCAAGGCAGGCACTTATGCCGCTGAGCTAAATCCCCAGCCCCCCACTTACATTTTCTTGAAATGAAGTAGTGTTGAAGTCTAAACAAGCCCCAAAACAATAGCTACTATGAAACAATCAACCAATAAAACATGCTGGTGTAAAAAAGGAACACCTCTCCACTGCTGGTGGCAGTGTAGACTGGTACAATAATTGTGGAAATCAGTGTGGAGATTTCTCAAAATACTAGGATAAGAGGTCCCATTTGATCCTGCTATTTTCCTTCTGGGTATCTTTCCTGAAGAACTGTAAACATTACAACATAGGAGCATATGTGTGCCCATGTTTATAGCACCATGATTTGTATAGCTAAATTGGAAACCACCCAGATGCTCCTCAGCCAAGGAATAAACCAAAAATATGTGACTTTAAGTACAAAGGAGAACTACTTAGCTAAAGACAAGGTTAAATTAGTGAATTTTCTAGGTTGATGCACCTTGAGATCACACTCTTAAGTGAAATAAATCTGACACCTGTAGATAACATATCATTACTCTGGTGTGGGGTGCCAGATGTGTAAATATGGATGAAAGTTTATAAAAAGTATTATAAAATAGGAAGAAATTGATCAAAAGAAAGGAGGACTAGGAAGTAGGGCTTCTAGGACAGAAAAAGATAAAAAAAGGACCATACTCTTAAGTGAAGTAAGTTGACTGCACATGTTAAAATATCACATTGTTTCTCTGATGTGAGAAACTGAAAAGGTAACTAAGGAGTAAAATATGTAATACACACTGGGAAATAAACAGAGGAAATTCAAATGGGAAAGGAATCAAGGATGGGGCAGGGTAAAGAAAAAAAGGGAAAAGATAAAAAGAGAATAGAAGGGAAAAAGGGATACAAAGAGGATTTTCCGAAAAAAAAGAACTGAAACATATCATGTACAGGTACAAAGTCACTCCAATGAATGTGATTGTTACATATATATAAAATGTGCCCAGAAATTAATGAAAATGTAAAGAAAAATATGAAATAGCATTGATGACCAAACATTAAGCAAGGATGTCATTCAGTTATATTAATTCCATGGGAAACTAAAATCATTATACTGACTGTTATGGCTTGTTAGATGTCTCCACAAAAACTTGTATGCTCAGAGATAAGGCTTTTCAGATTTGGCTGGATCTAGCTTGTGTGGTGTTGGGAGTGTGGGTATATAGAACTAGATTACTTTATAATGTTGACAATACACATGTATCATCTCTTGAATTATATTTCTTAATTGTAAAAATCTATAAACAGCTGTCATGTGTTCTATCCCTGGTACCAATAAAAAAAATCTATGAACACCTTCATAGTAGCTAGGAAATTCTCACTCCTTTCACCTCTCATACTTGCTTGTCTTGATTTTTGGTCTACTTCTGTGAGTTTTGGCTCAATTACTTCTAGGAAGTGTTTGTTTATATCACTGTTAAAAGTATCACGCTAGAAATCCCCAACTGGCTCACTTAAACCATCTTTTCATTCTCCCTTTAGGTACTTACATCTGACCTTGCCCTGGCCTGTTTCCAAAACCTCCTTTTCCCAGCTCCCATAACCCTGTGCCAACTTATCATAATGCCTTCAGCAAAGTGGACTTGTGCCATGGCCTGCATCAGAGTCAACTGTGGTGTTGGCCTGTGTGACTTGTACCTGTGGGACTCAGGAATGACCCGGCTTAGTGTTGGCCTCAGTGACCAAGGAAGTGCCTTCAAAAACCCTACCTCTGGCTCAGGAAACATAGCCTGGAGCAAGAGTCCTTTCACTGAGGCTGAGCGAGGGTAGTCAGCACAGGACTTTCCCTTAGACCTCAGTGCCAGGCTGGCAAAACCTAATACAGGGCACACCCTATCGGGCCCTGTCCCCAGGCAGTGACTACAGACATATCTCTGGAAAGCACTGTTGGGAGGAGTCCTGCTGACCCACTCTCTCAAACTACTCTAGCCAGCATCACCCGAGACTGGCTGCAGCAGCCCTGGGCCACAAGTTCACCACAGCAGTAGGCAGCGCTTAGCTCTATGGGGTGTGGGACTCATACATGCTGTGTTAGTCTCAGCAGGCTCAGAGCTGAGGATGTTTGTGATGCAGCTCTCCTGTTAGTCAGACACCTCACTCTCTTCTCACATGCCTGCTTGTTCCCTTCATTCTTCCCTTTGTCAGAGCATTTACACACACACACACACACACACACACACACACACACACACACATACACACACACACACAGTTTCCCCAAGGTTGATTTTATTTCAATGAGCACTTCAAATTGCTGATGTAAACATTCCTGACTAGCTCTGCCAATATTTTTAGAGAATTTAGGAGTAGACTTGAGGTTTCTGGCCTCTGATCCCTGGATTCCCAGATCACCACTAGGAGGGGTGAGGTCCCCACTGTGTTGGCCCTCTCTCTTTCTTCAGTTTACCAGAGTAGGCGGGGAATCTGCGGGATACATTTTTCTTCAAATTACCTTGAAGGGACTTTGGAGCCTTCCTTGTTTTCCTGGGCATCTGGAAGAACACAAAGAGATCACAGGAGTGATCTGTTTTGGACAAGCATGTGAATGAAGGATAGCAAAAGGGGTTTCAGAAGGGGTACAGTCTTCTGGAAAGGTAGGAGTCTTGATGAGTGTCAAGGGGAACAAAGGGAGGAGCTGAGCTGATTCATTCACCTGGCCCTTGAATTCATGTGGTCAAGGAGACCCCTTGAACCTGTTTCTGCAGCATCTGCACTCAGAGCTGCCAGTATGAATCCAGGTGGCTATGGAGCCCTTCTTTCCTCTCTCATGAGGGTGCTTGGGCCTGCTTGTGTGGCATCTGCACTCAGAGCCAGCTGTATGTATCCATGTGGTGACAGAGTCCTGTCCTCTCTCATGACCATTCTTGGACCAACTTGTTCAGCATCTGCTTGAGGCACTTCTGATTCTCAGCCAGTCTTTCTAAGTGCCTCCCAGTGGTCTACCCTAGGTAGGCCTGACCTCCCTTTATATACCTGTCCTAGGATGGCCATGCCCTTGGGCTTTGTTTGGTCATGAAACCACTAGCTAATAGTAGCTATTCAGGGAGGATATTAGATACCACCAATCACCATCCATGTGGGGAGAGAGTAGGGAGGAATGATGAGCCCAGCATGAATGGGGGAGAAGGGAGGAATCTGTTCAACATTCACACAAATCTCTCTCACACTACCCTGTTTATCTCCCTAAACGCAATACCTTCGGATCAGGGATGAGGGAGTGGATGATTCTTTCACACTCTTCCCAAGGACACCACTTTCAGTGGTACATTCTTTCCTTCCCTGTCTCCACAATTACCTGATTTCCTTCTTGCTAACCTAGCTACACTTAAGACTATGTGAAGATGTCCACATCCTTCCTTCTTACAAATGTCCAAATGGTGGGGAATTTTTAGAAGGATAATAAATTAGATGAGTCACTTGGGGGGGATTTCAAGACAGTACACTCAGTGCATTCAATCAACATCTCACTGTACTTGATTCCATAGTTCTATTAGAAAATAATATCTACCTGTACTTCCACCCTTGAATTCCAATTAGGAATCACACCATCCTCCCTTTTCACACCCCCTCCTGCTTGCCAGCC